>NC_044577.1:19362331-19962331 GCF_901933205.1 Camarhynchus parvulus
GCCATCCCTTTTCTACTTGTGATGAATGTTGGTTTGTAAAGAGCTTTTCTACTATGCTTTGTTTGTAAAGAACCTTTCTACTAGGCTTGATCTATTCTGTGTAATGAATGAATTTATCAGATAGGATATTGTAAAATAGTCCTGAGCAATGTTTATTCAGTGAGATCCCTAGAGGAATATTCTTGGGGCAAGAATAGGGCCAGAACTGTTCAAGGAGGGTATCAAAGGAAACAGTAAGAACTCAGACCCAGCACACTTTGCAGTTTGAATTTAGATAAATACTGAAACAACTACAAGAAACAGTTTGGTAAAATCAATTTATAATTAAAATATAAATTAGTAGTAGGTAATTTGCTGGTTTGTATTTAGGGTTTTTTTTTTCCCTAAAGCTTTCTTATTAGCATTTTTTTCAAGCTCAGGATTAATTTCTGTTCAAGCAAGAATTCACAAGAATAGTTTTGATGTTGTCCAGCTTTTTGCAGTAAACATTACATATTTTTATCCAAACATCCTTTGTTTATATTTTCTGTGCTTTTTTCTCAGTTCAACACAGAAATACCTATGTTCAAGGTAGTCAGTATTGAAGTGGTGGCTCTTGTTTTGAGAATCCTTTGGACTGACCCTCTGGTAAAATCATGGTTTGTTCATTATGGGCAAATACTCTTTTATGAACAAGATATTGTGTTAAGCATTTAAGATCTTAGTTAGCAATGTACACAAAGTTCTCTTTATGGCACTCCTTTATTCAGGCATGTGATATTTCAAGCCTGTAATTCAGTACTGAATCTTGATTAGCCCTGGATTCACATCTGGTTTTGTAGATGGGTCTGAGGCCACCCGTAATATTTAACTTATTTTTATGTCAGTCTGTATTAGGGATCAAAACAAATTCAAGCAGATCTCAAAAGAATGAGATAAGGTGATCCTCTGATCAGTTTAAATCATATTTTAACTTTAAAAAAATCACTGGCACAATTTGTGATGCAGATACATGCTCCCCATGTCCTTACAAACAAAAGTCCTATTGGCTTCAGTTGCAAAAGAAATGCTGAAGGGTGAAAATCTTTGTGTGAATACAGAAATGTAGGAAAAGAATGCTTCTGGGAGTCTTGAGGATTATAAGAAACAATGTATAACAGAAAAACAAAATTTAGGGGGCAGATATTGTAAATGTGTTCTTTTGAGATTTGGACCATAGCAGGAATGTTTCCTGGGAGGCTCTAAATGTCAGTGTTACTCATCAGTTTATGAAAAATTACAGTTTATGAAAAATTAAAAAGCCCAGCTGCTTTTTAAAGATATCTAAGGCCAGAAAATCAATTAGTGAATCAAGATAAGTAAGCATCATCAGCCTGGCACTTTGTTGGAACTTCAGTTTTTTTTACCTATGTTTACAGCAGAGACAGTAATCTCAAGTTCATAATCTTTATTTAGAAGTAGACATTACATATCTGTAAAACCCAGAAAGAGCACTTCTGCCCAGGTTGTTTGACTGGGGGAAATTAATCCAAACAAATAGATTAACATTACACTCCCATGGCAGTGGATGTAGTTAATGAATATGACAATAAGCTGAAGCACATCTAATCAAATTGAAATTAAATCATTATAACCAAATGATAGTGTATAACTCCAAATTTTAAATGGAATTACATCAAATAATGATTTAACATGAAATACAAGAGTAATTTCTCTTGAACCATAGTCAAAGATGAAAGTTTTCTGGTGTATTATTCACTTTCACAAGAAGAGTGTCAAAATTCAATCACCCTTTTGTTTTATTGATAGCCAGAATTCCATTAGACCTGGCCAGAGTAGAGGGAAGATGAAACATGCCAGCTTTTTATCTCTGTGTTCATACTTCTTGCAAGTAAAAGCATAAAATGGGATTCTGCAAACTTCCTTGCTGTCAGGATTCTAGTGTGCCTTTCTACAGTTTAACTGCTAATCTAATCTATGTGATAGCTACAGTTACAAATTATTGTTTCCATGTTTTGCTATCCTAGGTCGACTGCACCGGTACATACAGAATTTTTTGCCCAATATTTGGCATGATTCTCTCCTGAAAAATTCAGCATTTCATTGGGAAGAACAAGAATTCGAATCCTGATATAATCAGGCTGTTCAGGTAAAAATCTCCTTTTCAGCTCTGGTGTCTTCTGATGGCAGCACTGAACCAGTAATTTCTGATATACTTGGGACAAGAATAGATATGTTAGTAATGCTGCTGAGGGTCAGTGTAGTCAAAGAATTCAGTGCTCTGATGCTATTGAGCACTTGTTTTATTGTATAGCATAGTTTAGGATCAGTCAGTCTTCTCTGTGACATCAAAGCTTTATCTGATTGCTTGCATTCTCTTTAGATGGTTAAAATGTAACTAAAAATATTTTGCCGTTTGGACTGTGTAGTATGTTATATAGTTTTATCAATATATCAATCTTTGCCAAAGATACTGAGATATCAATTCTCAGCAAATGCCTTTATAAAAATTTCCATGTAAATGCCAGTTTTATATATAGACACATGAAGTCACAGGGCTCATCTTAATCATAAACCCCATACTTTGATATCATCCCTTTCTCTCTCTTTTTTTTTTTTTTCTGTGTGTATTTTTGGCAATCTTCTTTGTAATTAGACGTTTTAGTTAGTAGAACACAATGCCACATGAAGTGGAACCTTCTGAAATGCAGTACAATTAATGCAGGCACATATGAGTATAAGGATCCAATGGCCCAGAAGCACCTTAAGGCAAAGTGCTTTAATGGATATATATCAGGTAGTAACATTGAATCAACTTGAGATTCTTTTTTTTTCCATAATTTGTGTATTTGGTGCTCATGTTGCGATAGAGAGTGTGCAGTAGGACCATGCTGACATGGAAGAGGGGGATACTGGTGCTTCATTGGTACAGCCCTGCTTCTGGCTCTGCAACACTGACATCACACAATGGGCTGAAGGAAAGAATTCATGAAAAAGCATTTTTGTCTGCTCTAGATCTCTTATTTCTTACTTAGTGTTAGATTTATTTTTACTTAACATCCTTATTTACTATATGCAGAAGAGGGATTGAATGATTATTTATTTAAGAACTGAAAATATTTTCTATATGTGATTTCTAGAAGAGTATTTAAAGAATTTTCAGGCTTAAAAAAATTTTAGATTTTTAATCTTCACACCACTGCACAATCAAATATATGAATACATAATTACTGAAACTTGGATATGCTTTTCTGTATGTATCTATACAGTGTTACAAAGGAAACCTCAACTCAGGGGGTTGCTTTCACGTGATTTGGACAGAGATTTCTTTGTGCCTAGCAAGAGCCCTTATGTATGTTAAAGAAACAACAGCTATATAGAGCTTATCTAAAAGATTTTTAATAGACAAAAACTGATATTTTTCATCTTTCATATAGTTTCCAAATGAATAATCAAGAACAATGTGAAGCAAAGGGCAGTGGGTGAAATTCTTAAACATCTAAAGTCACTGGGAATTGTATTATTGATTTTAATGGAACCAATATTTTAACTTATCCATTGAAGTTCCAACCCTTATGAAAATGCCACAGACAGGTCATTAATCATAACCATGTAGGGTTACACTAGTACAAAACTGTACTTTGACTTCTGATATGAAAAGTTATTGTTTTATTTGTACCTGTGGGAGGGTCTGGTAACAGTACTCACAAAAAAGTTAAATTAAAATGGGGCTTCTTATTCAGGATGGAAAATACATGGCGATTGCAGCAAGAAGTACTTCTTTTTTTGCCTTTTTTCAAGAAATACAGCCTAAGCCTGAACCTAAAAACATTAGCTTATTTCTTCATATGTCCTACAGCTCTTGTATCAACAGCCATTACTTTGAGGTTAAGAAACATATCATGCTAAATATGAAATTAATATGGATTATTTGAAACAAAAAGGTTATTTTAAATTGCCACTGTTGACAAATATGTTAAATCTTTAAAACTGAAAGTATGCACTTTTTTAAAACAACTATGAAATGCCATTAGTTATTTGGAAACATTTCCTGCTGATAGCCAAAATAACATAAGGGAATATTAAATAACTTCTGAATCATGGGGTTCATTCTTTATTTTCCATTGTAAATTTCTGAGGCACAAACTAGATGATTTTCAGTTTTATGAAAGTACTTTAAAATGTTTTATTGGATGCTAATAGTAATTACACTATTTCTGTAACTGCCAAGCTATAAAGCTAGGACAATAATAATTATGAAAATAAATGCATAGAAAATTAGGAGAGTATCTCAATTTTTCAAACTGGATTTTTACTATGCTGTTTTTCTAATGAGTTGTCTATTACTGCTTTCAATATTAAACAGATTCTTAGAAAGTATGATGATTGCAATGATATAATTATCCAGGATAACAGACTGAACTTTGAAAGATAAGGATGGCTTACATAGTATTATTTGCTTCCAAACTTGAAAAAAGAAACAATCTTGAATATGCTTTGCAGGCTAAAAAGATATATCCTAGGGAAAATATTTCTCCATTAAACAGTGATGGAGTAAGTGTTCTGGGATAGAAAAAGAAGTTATTCTTCACCAAATTGTAAGTATTTACAGCATTCTAAATTTCATTTATACCATTCAAATAAAATCATCTTCTTCACTGCAAAAGTACTCAAATATGCAAAATTTTGTCATATATCTTGAAAATTTTAGGTCAGTTTTGAACTGTTCCAAAAACATGGGGAGACTGTGTCAACTTATTGTAGGAAGGCAGATAGAAAAAAGTCTAGTGTAGCTATATGAAACCCTTTGAGGGGATATAAATAAAATATAGCCAAATAATACTGGTGACTTAGTCAGGAAAAATGCATTTATCTTATTCAGTCTACAGATTCATCTACAATCTTCATCACTCAACCTTTTCACTTAGACACAGTTGTAAAAATAGCTTTCAGTCTGAAACACTGAAAAAGCTGACACAGCCAGAAGAAAACCTTTCTCAGTGATTCTATGATTTTAAAAGGATATTATGTAAAATTTCCAACAGCAGTGGAAGCAATCTTCATTCTGTCCCACTTCCTTCAGGCACTAATGAGTGTTGTAATTGATTTTGTCCTTAGTTTACTAATAATCCTTTCTGCTCCAAAAAAAAGAGAAGTAAATGGTGACAGAGATACTATACCATTGTGTTTAATTCATGAGTATAGATGCAGGACTCTACTATTATTCAAGTACAAAATGCCATGAACCAATAGTGGAAGATTCCTGCAGTGAAGAAAATTTCAACCCATGGCAGCAGGGTTTCACTATGGCCAGGCAGATAATGAAATGTCACCAAGTAGGAATAGTAAGAAGCAAATAAGATATGTTCAAGTACCCAAAACAACTGTGGGACAAAAGTTCTTTTCTGTATATGTAATGTTGCTTCTCTCCAAAAATATTTCTCCTCTTAAAAAGTGGCCACGGGGGAAAAAAATCAGGCAGAAAGCACCATTTTAATTTTGGTGCAGGTGACCTAGTGCTTCCAAGATGTGTTTCTGCTCCAGTTGAACTCCCTCTTTGGAATGCTGCTCAGGCAGCTGGTGTATCCTGCCACTGCAGCCATGCTCATCCATCAAACTCAAGGAAAAGGCCTCTGAGATTTCAGTCTGGTTGCTTAGGTGCAGACCCAGCATCATGGATTTGATACAGTTCTTAGGTAGTGTTACTTCCCAGTCTGACACATCAGCACAATTACTTTAAAATACACTTTATTTGAACATTTTTATGGCTGGCCATAGAAGTTAAGCAAAGACACTGCAGTGTTATCATTCTGAACCATGGCATTGCCCTTCTAGGAGAAGGGCAATTAGGCTGATTCACATAACAGAGCATATAGAGGCTGCTTCAATCTTCATGCAGGAATTACATGATAGTTACACCATAAAAAATTGCTTTTGTAGTTTTTCAATATTGTGTTACAAAATAGTCTCTTGTGAAATAGTCTTTCTGTGCTGTTACTTACTTGATAGTTTTCTGATTGCTATGGTAAACAAAAAATAGGCATCAGCAAGATGCACAATTAAAATGAACACATAAAAGGGGATTACTTTAAAGCAGGATTAAGAGAGGGGGATTCTAAGTCTAGCTATATAAATAAGGACTACAAATGTAACCACATGCATTCATTTATCTGATTGGCAGAAATAATGTAGCAGCCAGCTGAGTAGTGTTGAAATGTTTTCTCATATTGTGCACTTTATCAGATGTATGCTAAAGAATTCAATTTCTATCCGGTGTTTCCTTATGCACTATGTTGCTGCAACTAGCCTGAAGAAAGGGTATTTGGGAAGTGAATCTATAAGCTTTGTTTTAAAAAAATCTCAGCATCTTTCTGCCCTTCGTTTACACGGATATACTGATTGAAATAGGACAGACTGTGAGTAATTTTGGTTACTAATTCAACTAATGCTCTACTAGCTTTAGATTTCTTTCTGTTCTGTCACATTATTTCACCTCTGTGTATGGCCATGCCGTCTCCTCTGCAATTCTGGACATACAGGTGGCTTCCCTACCACTCTACCTTGCCTGCCTTATCTCCCCAAGGTTGTGACAATATTAAAAGGCAAGAATTCTCAAAGATACAATTACTTCTAATGGAGAAATAGACATAGAAGAAGTCAATCTGTGTAACAGTTTTGGAGAGTGTGCTACTATGTCGTAAATGGCTCAGTATTATCTCTTTAAGGTAGTACTGGAAAAAGTGTAGCTACATTCTTACTGCTGTCTAAACCCACATCTCTGTGTATGTGAATTGCCTCTCCTGCTGTTCAGAATTTCTGTCTATGTAAAAGATGCAAGAGAAGTCACAGTGATTTGAGAGGCTTATTCTATTATCAGAATAGAACTGACCACCCATATCCAATCTGGAAACCGGGCTAGCCACAAAGATTGATTTCTTCCAAGCATGCATCTGTCAGTAGGAGAAGGCAGCCTGAAAAACACTACCCTGCTATTTGTGAAGAGCTTTCAGAGCCCCATGCTCGGCTGAAGAAGCTTTGAAAAGCAAACTAGCTGTGCTACATGTCAGAGGGAAGCAACAGCAGTTACCTTCGAAAATTTTGACCCTAGAAGGGCAACTTTAAAAGCAGAATTCTGAAACAAAGTACTTGATGAAATACTCTGATTCACCTTTTGCTTTGTCCTTTGATTCCTATAATGTAAATGATAAGATAAAAGAATGAACTAAAGGATATAACCAGCCCATCAATAAATGAGATACAGAAATCCAGCTGCTTGCTACCTATGTTTTGCCTCTGTTCTGGCAAACAGATTGGCAAGGTCTTTAGTTAGCATTAAATTCAACTGGATAGTTTAAAAGACTCCATGACGACTAATTAGCTGAGGATCCATTCCCAATCTATGCAAGCATGAAACAGTTGCACAGTGTCTAAGAATGAAGATTCCTAAAACAATAAAAGTAATTTAATCCTGACATTCAAAAAACATGGAATGGGTTTATTCCCAAAGACAATTTCCTTAATAGCCCAGTATCTGTAAACCGCTGTAGTCTGTGGATTTGAAAGCCAATTTTCTTCCTTTTAATTGTTACACAGCTGTAGCAACAGGTCATACGGTCTTTCTTCTCTTTTCTTCCATGGTCAGTAAACCAGAATACATTTAAAATGATGACTTAAGTGCCTTAAGTAACACCCAAGTCACTTGGCTGAAACCAGAATCGATGGAAGATGGAACTGAAAATAGCACTTCTAGTTGTCTTTCTTTTTGTGAAGTTTCCTTTCAGAAGAGGGATATCAGGCTGTTTCTTCTTGCACTCTATGTGTACCAATCTGAGTTATCTGAAAAATTATCGTATGCTTATTTTATGTGAATACTTAGCTGCCTATTGTCATGTAAAACCATGCTCAATATATAAAAGAGTTTGTATAGCATTACAAGAGCATTTTCAGTGCGGTTTTTTAATACTGGAAATAACAGACCTTAACAATTATGCCTTTCTATATTATTTTCTCCTTTGAATGACATACAAACTTCAAGTATTTCTAACAGTTCTGTCCCATCTGGATGCTCTGGTGACCAATGACTCCTGCACTCAGGCTCTGGTCTTTCCATTTCTGAGGGCACTAATATCATCTAGACCCTCTGCAATTAGTTGCCTGGAACTTTTAGATTCTTAATAGCTGACAGATTTACTTTTATCAAATCTGGCCAAGATTAGTCTTTCTATTTAAAAAATCATTGTGAGGAGGGCAGGGAAGCAAAACCTATAGTGCATAATTTTTCTTGATATCCTTAAGAAATAAGTCCTAAAACAATGATGCTAGTGCTATATTTCCATATTTCTATCTTAACATATGGTGATTGACTTGTGGACCTTCTTTTTTCTTGGTGTCTTTGAAAACCTTTCATATTTTCATATTCTGGTGACAACAGGGATCTTTTCTGTTGACTTGCTAGCGAGAAGCTGTGCATCCAACACTTAGGAAGTGCAAACTTGGGAATTTCTTTCCCCTCCTTACTCTTTCTGTACCTTACAGCTTCTTCTGGGAAACCCTTGGTGCAGAGATCCTTCCTGTCTGATTACATCAACATAAACTTAGGCAGGTCAGAAGGGAGCAATCTTTCAGTTTAGTGGTGATTCATGAAGTGATATATTTCCTTTGTGTATGGGGCTGTGACCTAAATTTTGCCATTTTGATTTTTTACTATTCATCTGTTTTACATGTGAAGCTTGTGTATTCAAATGATTTCTAAACAACGTGGGTTCTGATGTTGGAATGAAACAAAAATGTTGTGGTTTTGTTCATTAAGTATTGTTTCTGCTCATATAGCAGTTATCAATATTTTTTGTGATATGTTCTTTCCAAAATTTTACTGGAGATTGACATTCTTGCATGATGTTCCTAAACGTGGTTAACGTGTCCTTCTTGTTTGGAAAATCACCAGCATGAACATAATTTCTAATTTGGATATGTGATGTGCTGAAGTTAGTGGAAAGCTGTTTGTGTTTTGCAACACTCAAAAGTCTTAAAATATGCCTTTAATGTATCCCTTTAAAATAACTCTTTAAGTATCAATTCAAACTAAAACCATATGCTAGTCTATCTTTGTAACTGTTTTTCATAAGACCATATGCAGAGAGATATTCTGCTAAAAAATGTAACAACAAATATATCTGTGTGCTTAGTTGCTGGGGTATTAGAAACAGCATTTTTGGTTTATGTCAGTTTAGCATTTATTCTTGCAGTCTCTTGTCTGTTTACATGTATTTTTTCCACAAAAGGTACCAGTAAAGACAGTGAACACTACTTTTTTTGTTACTTTTTTTCACCCTGTAAGTGGCCCATGAAGCTTTGGTGAGACAACCAAATCTTGTATAGAATTTTTGTGAGCCCCTGGTTCAGAAGGTCAGTGTTGAAATTCTACTCCATTTTGCAAATGTATGGCTGTATGCTGCCATCTGTCTGTCCTGCAGCTGGGAGTTAATAGTGCACCATTAATGTTATGTACCAAATTGCAGCTATTTTTCGTGTTTCTGAAAAGCTGTACAGACTTCTGGTTTATTATTTTATCCTATTTCAAAGCAGGTTTTTGGTCTGCTTTGGCTCTTTGCGGGAAAGCAAATTGCAAGGCTGAAAGGTTTGACATTTCTAAACAGGTAATTTTTTCTCTCCAAAAGGGTGTAATTTTTCTAATTTTTATAGAATGCAAGAACTACTGAATTAGTATTGTCTGTGATATCTGTCATACTCACAACTATTATTGTGTCACCAAATTCAAAAAATTGGTACCAAATTTGTGTACCACCAAATTCAACATACTATGAAATGTTAATTCAAGCCAAAGCCAGTGATGTACTTGTTATTAACTAATTTATTGTAAAATTCTTGAGACTGAATTGGGACTGACTAGCAACCTACTAATTCTGTACATTAGAGACTATTACGTATTATTGTTGTGACAAAGATTGTAAAGCAAGAAAGAAATGGTATGTTTTAGTTTAAACCCAGCTGGAAACTAAATACCATGCAGATGCCCACTCACTCCCCTCCGTGCCTGCCCCCTTTGTGGGGAGAAGAACTGGGGGGAAAAAGCAAAACTCATGGGTTAGACAAGAATAGTTTACTAAGGGGAAAAATTATAATAGCGTGAATTATAATAATAACAATCTTAACAACAATAATATTACTTAACTGATATTAATTGATAATTATTAATAATAATTGTCATGAAAATGAGAGAGAGAGAAATAAAACCAAAAAGAAACAGGACACAGCCGCTCACCACCCTCTGATGGATGCCCAGCCCACCCCGAGCAGTGATGGGCCCCTCCCAGCTGACTCCCCCAGTTTCTGTGCTGGGTGTGCCCTCCATGCTGTGGAATATCCCTTTGTTCTGTATTGTTATGTTCCTGTGAGGAATATGAAGGTAATAAAATCAACATTTGTTCTGACATTTTTTAGGGACATATGCTCTTAATAGTATTGCTAAATTTAATTTACACAGGCTGTTTTTAATTAGAAAACTAAACAGAGGTTTAAATTTTGATTTTTAAAAAATGAGAATTATCAATTAACATGAATGCTTTTCAGTGAAGACTGGTTTTGTTTCAAAACAGTTCCACTTCCTGCAAATAACACAACCAGGTTGTCAAAGCACCTTGATTATTACTGGTTTAGAAGAAGGTACTTTATTGAATATAGGACTAAATATAGTAGGTTTATTGTTGTTGTTAATATCCTTTTTTCTTTCCAAGTAGATCGTGTTCCTTGTGTTTCCAATATAGACATTATGAAAAATTCACAACAGGGACCTGTAAACCCTGGGGAAATGTTATTCAAAACGGACTTAAATGGTGTAATTTTAAGTAATTTTTTTACAAACCATATTTTTAGTGATACTCACCCAGTAACTCTGTCTCAGTGTATTTTTTCATGAAAATCATGTGAAAGGTATTTCTTTCCTAGTTAGAGCTTGATTCAGAATGCAGTACCTCTGGCAATAATAGCTCAAGCAGTCGCTTGAGTGCCTTCAGTGTTTAAACAGCTGCACAGTCAATTTCACTCAGTATAAAAGTATCCATCATCAGCTAGTCCATTTTGGTTAAACAGACAGTGGATGTTACACAGCCTAAATAGCTGGGAGGGTAAATCACATAATCAAAACGTGATTCTAAATAACATGGCTCATCTGAAACTGTTTAATCCTATCTTCGGAGGCCATTGTAACAAAAATGATGATTATATTGTATTTATCAAAGCCACTGAGAGTTGTACTACTTTCTGTGGAGACCACATGCTTTTCCTTTGTTTCAGATCTTGTTTGGGTAAAATTGCATGCTTTCTGCCCAGTAGATTCTGTATGTAGCACTACTTAAAGTTACTGTAAAAACTCAAGAACATATCCAGCATAAGAGTCTGAATGAGAACTTCTAGTGCTTGAAGGATTCCAAGGAGATCATCTGCCGTGATCTCCGTGAAGCTTCTTGCATCCTTAGCCTTATCTTTATCTGTTCTTCATTTCTAGATTGCCTTCTTCACAGCAGCTGTCTAAGCATTCTTGTTCATAATGTTGTTGTAGTTATCAATGCAGTGTTCTGTTTAAGGATCACAGCTGTACTAAGAGATCAATAGTGGATTTTTTGGTTTTTTCCTGGGATCACAAACTCTGCTAGTAGATTTTCATCAGTGCTAGCAATTAAGTCAGTAGAAGGAGTTACAAAGATGAATGAAATAAAATGAAATGAAACTAAATGAAACAAGACAGATTTAATTTCATACCCATGGGGGAGCTTCACAGTTTCTGGATTTTCTTTTTGATTGAGAGTGAAAACCTTCCCAGCAGAATGAAATCTGAAAAGTCTGACCAGATCTATTTTGAAGTCATCTTGAACTGTGTTCTCTAAAAGGCTCCCGATTACATAGATATTTTTTTCCTCCTCATATCTTCTATTTCCAATGCAAAAATTGTGTATTATTCTTTAATTTTCCTTCCAGTCTTCCTTCTGGTTTGTTTGCTCAAACTGGCTCTACAGACTTTTCCTTCTGCCTGAGTACTACAACTTGTTCTTTCTTTCAAGATGCACTCAACTACTCATGCTGTATTGAAAGCACGATGAGTAAATGATACTGTTTAAGGTTCTTGTAAATGTGTATAATTTTATCTGTGAAAATAAAGCAATTTCACTGATCAGCAATTTATCTTCTAGTACCAGGAACTCTGATTTGTGCATGACAGAAGTCCACAGAACAGATCAAAGTGCTGTTTTTTTCAGAATGCTTGAATGTATCTTTTTGCACAAGAAAAGAAAGAAAAAAATAGAAAAAGGATCTGTTTTCAGCTAACTGTATTTCAGCAATCATAATCCTTTGATATTAATCTGGATGCTCAGGCTCTCCAGCAACACAGCAATCCTCTTTGAGGATCTAACTGTCCTCATAACACAAATGCTCCATTTATTTTTGTTTGGTTTCAGCCTCTGAAACAAAAGCTAGCCTAGGCAGCCCTTGCTAGAAAGAATATTCCTGCTGGAGAGGGACTGCTAGGAAATAGTGTCTCATTAAGTTTTCCCAAGACTTTCATCTTGCAATTACTAGAAGAAAACTCAAACCAGCTCACAACTCTCTTACACATAAGCCTTTTAAAGTGTAATCCATTTATAAAGCATTCCTGGTTGCTGCTGTTTTCTTTAATGTGGGAACCCTCTTTGTCTCATGACCTGTGAGTCTGCTTTCCATCTATTTCTGTGCCTCTCTCTGAAAGTGTGAGACCAGTTTAATCATAAATGAGTGTTCTTGTCAGGCTTTCCAGTTGCTGAGCACTCATTAAAGCAAGGCGAGGTGCTGTACAGATGAAAGTTCTGTTATATGAAGGTTAGTACTCTGGCCTGATAATATTGGATAGGCTGCAGTAATTAGTGCAACTAACAAACAAAAGTATTAAAATGTTTAACCTTACTGGAACCAACCAGTAAGGTTGTACCATGGATGTGAGTTATCTTGTGGTGTGATTTAGCCAATCTCCTGCCACATGCCTTCCTGTCCTACTGCCTGAACTGAGTGAAACTAAGTGAGAATTTTGAATGTTCAGTGCTGGAGAGAGGAAAGGCATAAGCCAAGACAGGGGCTATCTCTTCCCTGTCTTCCTTCTCTCACATTCCTCCAAAGTCAAATTTTATAGCAGTCCTTTCAGCTCACCTGTCAAATTCCTGTTATTTTTATCTTTCATGTTTATATAGATAAGGTGTGTAATCCACCTCTGCTGCTTGAAAATGAGATGCTACTCATGTCTGGGTAAGTAGGTCAAATTCATCTTTTTACGATCACTAACAATGTCTTCATGGCCCTGGTTGTACTCCTGTCAGCTGTAATGCACACGTGGAAGCACTCAAGGTAACATTAAAGATAGATGGGATAATCACTGCAGCCTGCTGCTGCACTGAGATATAGTGCTGATGTCCCAGGTTTAGCTTTTGTATTTCTCAGATTCTGTGCTGCTTTAATGTGTGGGTTTGGGCTTCATATTTGGGGATAGTAAGCTCTCTTCACAGAATGGGTAGACAAAACAAGTCCTTCTCTAGCTGGGGACCCAAGGACAGCCAATCCAGATCTCAGGCCCAAGAGCATAAACAATGCTGGACTGAAGAGAGAAAAACAAGAAGGATGGGACTTCATGGGCTGGAGCTGTAATTGAACAATTAGCTCCAATATGCAAATGGACCAGAACTTATAAAAGTGTGAGACTCCATGACCATTTGTCCATTTTGTCACCCTTTTGGGTTCACCTGGGGTGTAGCCCTGGCTGGGCTCTTGTGCTGCCCAAGGTGTATCCATTGAGGCCTCCTAATCAATACCTGTTTTATTCTTTAGCTCTGTCTAGTCTCTGTTCTGAGTCAGCCTTCACAAGGCACCAGTGCCTTTTCAGTGCAGGTCAGCTTGCAGTGGGCAACAAGCATCGTCACCATTCCTGTCTTTGATCTCAGGTGTGAATGAGTAAGTATTGAGACTGAACTATCTGTCTGCCCAAGGTTCCTCCTTGTCCTGGAGATAAGGAAAGCTTGCTTTGCTCTAAATCAGAGTTATCCATCTTCAGGAAAATCAGTGCAATGCCTTGCAAGACAAAGAAGAGCTCTGTGGAAGTACATGAAGTAACTGTACTTCATAAAAGGACAGGAATTAAGTACATTATCAATTGCTGGGTTTTTGGCTTCATGGGTAACCTAAGGGTTTTGCATGTTCTTCTTGAGGAAAAGGGAAAAATCCAACACCATGAAACAAATAATTTGTTTCATATTTATAATAATAATAGTTGTAAGTTTCTTAGGCTACTAGTATTTTTGTCCTTTTAATTTAAATGCTGTATTACACATGTGGTTATCTACCAGGTGTTAATAGTCATATTTTTTAACAAAGTTGTTACAAGGATGATGATGGAAACAAAATACACAGAAGGAAACAAAACACAGAGTGTCATCTATTACAAATTTTTGAGTCTCAGGTGGCAATTGCTGCTGGTCTTACTCATCGTAGATAAATTTTCCTGTTTTAAATACTCCTAAAATACTCAAGGTTCCCTAAAACTTACTTATTTTTGGTCCTGAAAGAAGAGCTGCAGCTAGTTGTTTTTTATTCCTATAGCAAGAAGGAAACTTATCAAGGAGTCTAGAAAAGGTGATGGTCTTAGAATTATAAATATTAGTATAGTAAGTATTGTTAGTAAATAAATACCATTTTTTGCTACTGGATATGTTTCTAAGTTGTTCTAATTTCCACTTCTATTTGATTTGGGCCATTTAAATAACTGTGTGCACCTTGGTCTAATGAGAGCAGAATGTGGAGAAGAAATCAGGCTAAATAAATATTAAGACTGAGAAAAGTAATTAACAGTACTCTGCTAAAAAAAAGTGAGAAAAGGTAAAACAAGCATCTGAAGAAACTGTTATCCAGCTTAACACATCAGGACATGAATTTCCTTTCATTTGACACATTTTCTGACAGCAAATGGCAGCAATTGGAATTAATAATCTTTAATAGGTTATTAGCTTGGATGAAAATAATTTTCCATTAAAAATTGGTAATTATATCCCTAAAATTCATCAGAGACAACCTGCATCTTCTGGAAACAATACAAAACAATCTCTGACATTAAAAGTTATGATTAAAAATTAATGAACAGTTCAAGATCAAGTAAATAAGTTTCATTCTTATGTTAAAAAATTTTCAATACATTTACTATTCTATTCACATATTTAAAGTTTTCTATTTATTATGTCTGTGATTCAAGGCATGGAAATGACTGTCAGTTTTTTCATTTTTTTCTTAAATCAGTGATTTTTTTGTTTGAACTACTGCTATTCAATAGAAGTGCATCAGGGAGTGATTAAGAGAGGCTCCCTTTGGTATTTCATAGAAATGGCAGAAGTCTCTTCTCAAAAGTTAGCTACAGTACATAAATCAGGAGTAATCATGTACTCCTCAGTGCAACTACATCTGTAAGTAAGATCAAATTCTAAATGTACAGGGACCTAGACAAGGCAATGGCTACAGATCAGACTTCATTTTAAGGAAAGAAAGAGAGCGAATGCAGTATCTCTGTAGATCTCTCTAACTACAGACTGGTGAAATCAGAAAAAACAGTGGAACCTTTTGAAATTCAACAAAAGCAAATCCAGAGCCCTGCACCCAGGAAGGAGTAACTCCACACAACGGCACGGGCTGGGGGCTGACCAGCTGGGAAGCAGCTCTGAGGAGAAGGACAGCCAGCTGTCCATGAGCCAGCAGGGCCCTTGTGGCCAAGAGGTCAGTGGTGTCCCGGGGTGCATTAGCAAGAGCGTTGCCAGCAGTTCAAGAGAGCTGATCCTGCCCCTCTACTCTGCCCTGCTGAGGCACATCTGAAGTGCTGTGTCCAGTTCTGGGCTCCTCAGGACCAGAGAGACATGGAGGTTCTGGAGCAGGTCCAGCAAAGGGATACCAAGGTGAGTAGGGATCTGGGGCACCTCACTCAAGGGAAGGCTGAGGAAGCTGGGCCTGTTCAGCCTGAACAAGACTGAGAGGAGCCTCATCAGTGTTGGTAAATGTCTGAAGAGAGGCTGTCAGGAGGATGGATCCAAGCCCTGCTTGGCACTTCCCATCAGTAAGGGGCAGTGGGCAGAAACTGATGCACAGGAAGTTCCACCTGAACACAAGGAGGAACTTCATTGTGAGGGTGGCTGTGCATGGAAACAGCTGCCCAGAGAGATTGTGGAGTCTCCTTCTCTAGAGATATTCAAGAGCTGTCTGGACACAATCCTAGCACTGTGCTCTGGGGCACCCTGCTTGAGCAGGCAGGTTGAGCTCAGGAATAGATGACCTCCAGGGTCCCTTCCAGCCTTACCCATTCTGAGATCCACAGTGGACTTGGCAATGTGTTTACTGGTTTGCTACAAAGGAAAGGTACATATTGTCTTACCTTCAGTGTAATGTATAGAAAATGCTGGTAAATACTTTCCATAGAATCACAGTCACAGAATTGTAGAATGGTTTGCATTTAAGATCATACAGTTCCAATCCCCTCTGCCATGGGCAGGGACACCTCTTGCTAGACCAGGTCAGAGCCCCATCCAGCCTGGCCTTGAACATTGCCAGGGATGGGGCATTTAGTGACTTTTTCTCTCACTGTAGTCTCCAGAGGGTTTTCTTCCCTCCTGGAGCTTTTAGACAGGCCTTTCTTAAAATACGTTCTGCTGTTAGGTGAGGGTGCCCTCTGATGGACACTGTTAGCACACAGTCCTGGTGATTGCAAGATGATTTAGTGGGCTTAGTAGACTTGGTTTATTTTGCAAAACAGCACAGTGGGCACACTAACTGCAGCAGGTAGACAAGTAACAAAAATCTTTAATTTAGAAAATAGACACTTTCTTTGAAGTAATAATTTTGTTTCTTCATAGTATGGTCCTCTGAAAATCTTTCTCTTTATGGAAATTTTGCTTTGATTTCAATAACAAATTTCTCTTTAATTTTCAGGTATAAATTGTGAAAGTACAATTAAAACTGATGGAGACAAAAATTAGTCAACATATAGGGAAAAAGACAGTAAATATGAATAGCTAGGGTAAGACTTGGTTTAAACAAATGAGTTTTGAAAAGCACCTAATCTCTGCCCACATTAATTTTCAATATTAATTTATTAGCATTTATTTAGATTTTAAGTCAGAATACATATATGCGTTTCATATGTGTTAAGTATATTCAACTTCATCTGCATTACTATGTGTGTTTTCTTGTTCAAAAATGAGATAAATGCTTACATTGGTGGGGCTGTGAAATGGAGATTTCTACAAACCCATTTTAAGAGTAGAAGTATTTACTTAATTTCCTGGTAAAATTTATTTATTATTAAATACATCTTTATTTTACTTTCTACTCTAAAAGTGCTTATAAAATGACAACTAAAATGTGAATAATATTTTTCATTGATCCACACTTTTCTGGTCTTTTATATCCCTTCCTCTCAAATGTTACAGATGTCACAGACATACACAGCAATGCAGAAGATTTTTCTGCTGGACATATCAGGATAATGTGACTGGAAAGATACATGAAAAATCCGTGTCACATCCAGGTGAGATTTTATGCTGTAATTCAGGACAAACTAATCAGTTATGATACTGAAATACTGTATCAATATTTCTTTTAATATTCAGAATTAAGCAGATTTGCTTAGATATTAGTGTGTAAATGAATTGCTTAGCCAAAGTTTGAACAAAGTACGTTTTTCTGCAAAATACTTTTTTTCATCCACTTTGTGCCTTGTCTTGTTTTATTGTGAAATGGCAAAGGAATGTGTTTCAAAAGTGAAATCAGTGATCAAATGCTGCAAGCATCAAGTTATCCAGTGATGTTTTGCACTAAATGCTTAATTTGATCTCTCTACAGTGTTGGCTTAGTCACTCATATTGAAACCAAACATCCAGCAATACAAAAGATGTTCTAAAAATACTAATTTTCTTTAAAACTTCTTATAGTCAACAAGAAGTCAAGAAGTTCAATTCAGCCTTCTGTAAACAAGATGCATTTGTGGATGGAAATTCCATTAAAATAAGATGAATAAACAAATATGCAAGTATTGAGCACGAAGTTGGAGACCACTGTTGGTGGGCAGGTGAAAGAATGAAAGCAGTACATTAATTCCCTTGATTCAAAGCATTGTCTTGAAACAGTGCTTTCTGTTCATCCTCTGAGGCCACTGACACTGCAGCCCAGTGAGACCTTTCAGATACTGCTTCCACATTGCTTTGGAATGGGTGTACTACAGGAAAATGTGTAATTGGAAGTTTTGCCTGCTGCTTAATTTTTCACTTTTTTGGTTTTTTTAATAGTTAGATAATTTCATAGCCACATTTTAATTCATTAGTAGATTTTAAAAGATCTTAATATGTGGCTGATAATAGTCCACTATTTCTTTAGTTCAAGCCACTGGTAGATAAACTATGGAAGAGCACAGGAATCATACAGACAAGCATATTACTTTCTGTAATTAATAAGCAGGTTGGTGAAACAGCACTTCAGAACACTGTGATTTTGGCTTTATGGATAATTATTTACATACTGTGTATTTTGGGACATATATTGTCTATTATAATATTGACTCATTGCATGGAGAAACATCTTGCAAATGGCTTATCTTAAAATACAGAATATATGGTAAAGGAAAGTCAGGTGAAGATAGACAATATAATGCCAGAAACAAACACGTAACTGGACAATGTCAGTTGTGAAATCTGATAGTGCAATTTTTGTAGAAAAATGTAAAACTACTAATTAAGAGGAAGGGAAGATTAAAATAAATACATGTTAAAATTTTCCAATGAAAATCTTCTCCAGACTGTTGAGGAAGTTGCTGATCTTGGCGCACTGCAGAGACATCAGTGAAGCAGCTCTGAGACAGCAATATTTCATTACTGACAGAAAAAAGGATTGCTGGAGAAGAAAATAGGATAATTTTAATTTCCCAGATATCCAATCCTTGTGAGGAGACCATGACATCAATACAAGTATTGTGACTTTAACATGGCTGAATGCCAAGGCAAGACTTTCTGAAACCAATTACTGACCATCTCCTTTTGCTGATCATGGTCATGAATAAAAGGTTAGCAGATTATGTGGTATAATATTCTTCAGTGGGAAGTGTGGACAGAGGGTAAATCTGTTCTGTTCTTCAGGGTGATCTATTGTAAGTGGCAAAGTAGAAAAGGAACTAAAGGACTAAACTTGCCAAAAATTGTGTCTTAGCTTTTGAAGAAAAGATGCTGGTAAGAAACTGCAGTGATTGCCATCCTGTAAATACTCCCATATGGGTCATTTATATCAAGATAAGTATTAAACATTCTTCTTTCAATAGCTTTATGTTCAGCACATTTGTATCCATGCTTTACTTCTCTCATGTATAAGATTAATGAGATTATAAATAGTGTCATCACTGTTTTTCTTCAGGTGGCAATGCAGCTGTTTAGAAAAGTACTGATTACAAAGCCATATCCACTTTGAACACTAAGTGGTGCTATCATATTAAATATTGCAATTCACTCTTCTCCCTTGGAAACAGGTTGTACCACCTGATAAACCCCATCACTTTTCAGTTATTAGATTGCAATTATAGTTATGGTCCTAGTAACTTTTACTGTCATTATTATGGAATTGTGCATCACTAAAACTTTGTGAAACCAGAGACCAAAGAAGTAAAGTAGCTGTAGTGTGCTTATTGTCTGTGCAACTCTAGCATTAAGAGCAGCCAAGTAATGAATTGAAGTAGATGTTTTTCTGTAAACAGATGGAAAACAAGACTGCTGTGTAGGGATGCTTTTGAATGACCTATTTCAATTTAATATAACAAATTACAAATTTAGTATTAATTTAGCATTCTGTGTTGAAAGAAAATCTATTGTTTGTATAATGCGTATTAGTTTTAAAAGCACTGTCATTATTTACTGACTACATAATATTCATTCTATGGAATGTCACAGGGCTGTCTGTCCCTAAGATAGACATAACTATTCAATATATGTAATATATATGGAATCTAAAGGATTTCATTTGTAGACACCGAAATCAGGTGTCTCCTGTACTAAATTGCAGCTTCGTAGAATATATGTTATCAAATAGTGTTACAATAACAATACTGCAGGGAATGAGTGACTTTTTTGTTTTAATTTACACAGATGTAGTCAAGGAGCGGGCTTCTTGCAGCCAGTCAGGAATAATATGGATACTGTTTCAAGCAGGTTCCATGTGGCTGGGTGCTGCTCCAAATCAGGTAATGGGGAAATGGCTTCAGTGTGCTATAGAAACTCATGACCTGCTGTCTCTGCTAAAATAAAAGAAGTGAAGAGGAGAATGCCTTCTTAGCATCTCCTCCTCCCTGTCATGGTATGCTAGTGCTGCATCCACAAAAGTGAGATTTTGGGTGAGAAAACATGAGCACAGAAATCAGATCACATAAGAACATTTTCAGAAATGCTTGTGAGTTTTGATAATTTATTGTTCTAACGGAGGTGAGGATTTATTTCTAAAGATTGGAAGAACAATTGGTATTACAGAATTGGCATTCTGTTTTGACAGATATGGTATATATGGAATTTTCATACTCTGTTGACAAAGCTATCTTGTGTTTCCCTTCCCTGCTCTGCAAACAGCGGGGAATTCAAGGTATTTCCAGTGACTTGAATGGTTTTACCATATGACCACAGACAAAACCTACAGCTGTGACCTATTTATGCAGCCCTGAGGATGCACCAAACCTTTATGAACATTGGAAGAAGGGAATCGATGCAATGTGCCCAGGCCACAGCAGGAGACCTTCAGGAATAGAAGCCCTGATTGTGAAAAGTGCTGGAAAGCAGTGATAGGCTGGCACTTTACCTGAGGGACTAAGCACTTTAACTTAGGCTTAGCTGTGGCTTTAGTTGCAGCTGGTGATCTCTAAGGGGTTTAAATACACATTGTGAAAATGGTGCTCTATGGCTCTCATGCTTAGAGCTCTTCAGGTGCTGATGTTCCCCTAAAATCTGCACAGAGTTCTTGTCTGTTGTCCACATCCAGAAGCAAGGGGGACATATTCTCTAAACAAGAACGTAACTCCTCTGAGACACTTCCTTAAGTAAAGTGTCACATAAAACACCTCTTGTCTCACTGAGCTGCAAACTAGCTTGGTTTTCATTGCAAGTTTCCAAGAGATTCAGGAGATATTAGAGTTAGTCATCAGTAGAAAAAACACACATACATGCTTTTAAAAGCTCATAAGGCAAATTGTATTATGTTACTACCTTGAATTACAGCCAAGGACACCATGACTTCCTCTCGGAAACCCGTTTAGCATTGGACGTGAATGGATGGCAGAGGGAAGTGTGGCTGTGCGCTTACTGGAACGGACCCACGCCGCCACGGGAAGGGGCTCCAGCAGAGGTAGCGGCCGGGAGGCGCTGCGGGCAGGAGCGGGGGACGCGGCCGCCCCTCGCTCTCCGTCGTCCCGGCCCTGCCCCCGCCCGGCTCCCGCTGTCGCCGCGCCCCGGGCTGCCGCCTCCGCCTGTCCCCGGCGGTAGGACCTCGCTCTGACTCCCCCTGGGACTGGAGGTCGGGGCGGGCGGCCGCGGGATGGCCTCCCGGAGGGAAGGCGCTGTCCAACCCTCACGTTTCTGTCTGGCCGGCAGCAGCATCCCACCCTCCGCAGCAGCATCCCACCCTCCGCAGCAGCATCCCACCCTCCGCAGCAGCATCCCGCCCGCAGCAGCGTCCCGGCGGCGCGCTCCCGGCGGTGCCCGCGGGCTCCGCGAGGGGGCGCTGCGGCGCCGGCGGCGGGGCCGGGCGGGGGCCGGGCGGGGCTGCCCGCGAGCCAGCGGAGCCCGGAGCGGAGCGGGCGGCGCTCGGAGCGGAGCGGCGGCGCCCGGACCGCACCTACCTGTGGCATGGGAGAGGTGAGTGGGGCATTCCGCCGGCGGGTTGGCGGGGGTCTTGCCCGGACTTGGGTCTAAGCTGCCTGAGCTCTCCCTGGAGCTGGGCTGGAGCGCTTGAGTAGAAGTAGGTAGGGTGTTCTGTTGAGTCTCTTGTCTTTGCTTTTGTCTTTGCCATCCCCGCGGTATCGGAGCTTTCTCTTTTTTTTTTTTCTTTTCCTCATATTTACTTATGTATTTATTTACCTGGCATTAGTATTTGGGGAGCTCTTTTACCGACAAGTTTCAGGTTCTCCTCCAGCTTGTTAAGTTCTCTCCTGTTCATCCACTAAGGAAAGAAAATTTGTATCACATGAAGCTACATACACTTGGGTACCTCTGCAGTAACAAAGAAACATATTTCTCCTAAATTGCTGTGAAAGGTAGTTTGCTGCTTTGTAGGTGGAGCAGGGTGAGCTCTAGATGGAGGATTTTCCTCTGTCATCATGTCCCCTTGGTTGCTAAGCAGTGATGACCACATCTGTGAAAAGATGGAAGAAGCACAGAGGAGAAAGCAACAGAGAAAGCCAGGAAGAACAGCACAGTCTCCTCTCGGGCAGCCTTATCTGCTGGGTATTCTTGTAGAGAATTAAAACAGGTGCATTAATCCTTCTTTTATGCCTGTTTCCTTAACTCTAAACTTCTGGCATTCCAGCTTATAGTTCAGGTGCATCAACGTTATTTTGTTCAACCAAATTGGTTTGACTTTTATACAAAGAGAAGTCATTTATAAATAAGTGCACTTTGTGCTTCCCGTAAGTGGCACTGCTTCAGCCTCAAAAAAAAAAAAGTCTTGATAGGAAAACAAATGATGGGAATAATCCTTACATGAAACTGTAAGGTGATTTATAAAAAGGAAGCTTTTAGTTGCAACAATTAATTTCAGTGCCCTTTCCCTGTCCTTTTGTGAAATCAGATTGTGCTGTTGAACTTGAGGACTCCAATGTATTCCAGGTTTCTTTGTTCACCAAAATATCTCATAGTTTCTGGATTAAAATAAAAAAACTTCTAGTCTGAGTGGGATGTAAAAAGAAAAGTTAAGTGGTGGAAGGGTAGATTTAATGTTATTTTTCCCAGTTGAACTTGTTGAGCTTGAACAAAAATGTGCATATGAGTTATTAACAACAAAAATCCCTCTACAAACAATAACAACAACAACAAAACAACAAAAAAACCCAGCAATCAATGAAAACCCCAAACCAAAACAAAACCACCCACCACCCCACCATCTCCCCCCCCCCGAAATCAGTGTTACTGTGTGACATGTTTACGATTTGATGCATAGCACCACAGCACCGTTTAAGGTGAGAATTTTCATATGGAATGAAAGGCAGTTCTGACACTGCCATTTTCATGTCAGTTGTATGTTTGTCTAAACGTTTTTCAGCTTTTAAGTGGACTGAAAATTTACTTTATTAGAACCGGATCAGTTGCTGCGTTGTTGTTGTCTGCCAAGCACAGCTGTTGTGGGCAAACAGGAGGAATCCACCCTGGCTCTGATCTCCCTGTGAGAGACACAGCGGCTGCTCGGCTGCTCCTGATGGAAGGAAGGGTGTGTCAGGGTGGGAGCAGAGCTCTGGGTGTGCATCACACATGGAGGGTGAGGATGGTCAGAGCTGTGTACAAGATGCTGCAAGATTTGCCAATGGCCGTGCTGGCCACTAGCCACTCCAAGGGCTTTGATGTCACCCACCTCTTCACCCCTACTCCATCCCTGCCCTTTCCCTGTGTAGGGAATTCAAGAGGATAGTTCCATGTAGGCTCTTGTTTTTTTCTTCTTTCTTATCTATATTTAAAAATACTGTGACTTTTAACTGGCCCTGTAAAGGTGTATTTAGCTAAAGTTTATACAAGTGCAGATTTGATGAAAATACAATTTTTGTGTAAATCTTAGGCATTGATAATTTTATGTTTTTCCTAAGAGACACAAAAGCAAGCATTGCTCTTTCCATATTTAAAACATTTTTCAGTGTTTGCAGATGAAATTCAATAGAGAGAAATGGAAGTGGGTAAAACAGGTTGTTGATTTTAAAACTGCATAAATTAAAAGAAATACTAAGTGCAGATAAATAGTATGAGACATTAACAATTTTCTGGGCTTCTAAACAGATCTTGTTAGCCTAAGGTTTTATTACCAGCAGTGCAGTATTGACATTGACAACTTTTGCCTTCAATATTTTATCATAAACCTTGTTTCTCTTATTTGAGGCAAGGATGAAGCTTTGAGATAATGTTGAAAAACACTTTTTTTTCTTCATATAAGTAAATTTCATTTCTTGTTAATACATCCTCACTGCTAATAAGTGGTGATAGCATGTAGAAGACATCCCATCTTACACCAGTCCAAAGAAAAATACTGTACCTGGATGTAATCCTTCAAGAATATGTGTTCTCATTTAACTATTTTATAGGGACACTGAGTTAGGTCCCTTCTGCAGCATGTCCTTTGGAACTGCGCAAGTGCACATAATCCAGAACACATGGAGACACAACTGGTATAATTTAATCTTCAAAAATGTTTTCCTTTCCTGTTGAAATAAATTGTAAACTCAGCCCAGGACAAGGATGTATTTATCAATAATAATCACAGATGTCATGCTCCATAGAGAGGGTTGAGTCATTCTCAGTAATGAGTGATTGCACTGGTTGAAGCAATTGTGTTCAAAGCACACTGTCTACTACCAGGGAAGATTTTCCATTAATTGTCTTGTTACTCTTGTAAAGGTTTCTGTCACCATTAACTAGTTGATGTCTAACAGGAAAACTAACTCTTTCTCAAATTTTTAAGTACAGGTTGCATTTTCCCCTGTGATGTAATAAGTTCAGTATAAATAGTATTCTTAAATTTGTGGAAGAAATCCATTCTAGAAGTTTAGTATCAAAGCAAAAGTTTAAAAGAAAAATTACATGATTTTGGATGCAGTTGTGTACTAAACAAAGCCCCTTAAGCACCCCAACAGAAATTTGAATATATTTTCATATGTTAAAAGATAGATTTAATACAGTTATTTCCATAGAAGCTCTATCATGTTTTCTGTGAGGACTGGGCTCTCTTTGAAAATCTCACCATGAAATTCGATTCAACAAGTTAAGTAAGGAAATTCAACAGTAATGCTCCAGCAAGCCTCTTTTGTGCCCTTTTGTAATGTATTTGTGGCATATTTTAAATTGGAGTCCCTTCTGTATGTAAAGTTTTAATTTATTCTTGAGTTCTTACTGTGTTGATGAAACCAGTGATGTATAGATCTAGCCTGGGGTTTCTTTAGCTTGAAACTACAGCTTTCTCAGATGATGCGTTTGCAGAATCATTATCCAGTGTTATCCTGTAAAATTCTTGTTTGAAGTTGCCATATCTGAGTGGGGCCTGAGTGGCCAAGAGACCTAAAGTGTCCCTGTGTGTCCTTGCAGTGTCACCTGCTGCTGCAGAGGGGCTGGAGCAGTGTCCTCTAGCAGCTGTGCCCTGCGCGCACGCGGGGCTGGGCAGTGCTGGGGTCCCTCAGGACTGGTGCTGTGCCCAGGTGCTTGCCAGCAGGCAGAGAGATGATGCCATTTATGCTGCACCCAAAGACCTGGCAAGTCATGTCTAGTTTTGTTTTTTTTTTTTGTCTTGGGTGCTCCCAAGACCCCACCATGTTCTGGGACAAAACGGGCAACCCCTTTGCATTTGTCTCCCTGTTTGGCTTTGTGTCTGGACAGCTGTGATTCACTGAAACGTTATCCTGGTATGAAAATGAGTAGATATTCAGTGATGATATACTACAGAGGAGAAATAACCAAATACAAGCACAATCTTGACACTCTGATTTAAAGTGCATGTAACTTTACAATGTTTTTATAGATACTGATTTACCTTGCAACAGTATCATTGATAAGGTTTTGGGGTTTTTTGTGTGCCTTAAGTGGGATATATGAAATCCTGCTGTGTTCATTATTACATCTTCAGGTTTCCTGAATGTATAATATGTGTATTAGAATATTTACAACATCCCTGGGAAGTATTTTGCTGAACTATTTTTACTATGCATGAAAATCTTATATACCAGTGTTTAGGCTATTACAGGTTGTATAAAGGCTGCATCTTTCCCTTTCTCCTGCCTTTGTTGTATTTCTTTTCTTCCCACAATTTCTTTTGTAATTCTTGACTGTTTCACACCTCACCTCCCTTACCATAGCCACCCTCTCCTGATGTACTCCCGCAACTGCCTCCACCCACTGCACTGATTTCCCTCCCAGGTGAGACCCAGTTGTTCTGTTCTTATGCTACATGTGTAGAGGAAATGTTTGATATTTGATCAAACAGCAGCCAGGAAGGAGCTTTCTGTTTCTAGTACCCAAATAATTAATGTGAATATGCTTCTTAACCATCTGGCTTGCTCAGCTAGCATGCAAATTCTTTATAATAATGAGAAATGTGCTGCCTTGTGAGCAGCTGGCCAGCCAGTGAGGAGATGTTTATTTTCAAGGTGTGCCACCTAGCAGGGACCTGTCCTTCTTTGCCCTTAATCCATCAATTCTCTGGGACCTGCTGCCTGGGAGCTGCACGTTTGCTCAGCGTTGGGATTGTGGTTGTTCAACAAGAGGTGTGTTTTTATGTGCTGGCTCAGCTTTTGTATCTCCACCCTGATTCTGTCTGGGAACCCTTCTCTTACAGCAAGATTTACATTGAAGAGAAAACATCAAAGGAAATTAAATAACTCAATTATTTGAAAATATGCAGTACCTTCAGTGTTTTTAGGATGTATAACCAGATTAATTGGTACAATAAGAACAGAAGAAAGCATTTAGAATGTGTTTATCTACAATTTGTTTATAAAGGCTTTGCTGCATTCTGTTGAAAAAAACCCCAAACCTTCTGATTTGCTACAAGCTTTTCTGGATTGATTCATCTGGTGCACAGGATATTTTGAGGTTTTGAGGTTTTTTCCTACCTAGATGGTGGGGGAAAGAGAGGGTCATTACCTGAGAGCTGAATTACTGGACAGACTATTTCTAGTGTTGGTTGTCTTTGATTACATACAGGCCAACCAAGACAGGAGGAAGGAGAGAGGAGGGGTCAAACAAGAGGCTCAGTGAGGTTGTACTTAATAAGGAAAATAACGTGTGAAGGCACTGCTTAGGCAAACGTGTCCATAGAAGGTCCAGTGGAAACAAAGGAACTTCATGTTTGGAATCACCTCATATTAAGGGTAACATGAAGGTGACTGCTTTCCATATAAATCCATCAAAATCTGTTAAGTCTTTATGACGATTGAGACCTCAGGTTCAGCAGTCAGAGGGATCTCAACCAGGAATAGAGCTCCTTACTGGCTATGACATACCAATTTTCATGGTGTATGTTTTTCTTCTATCCCAATCAAAAGACAGTTTCTTTTCTGTTAGAGTATTTCTGCTTTGGGACTTGGGCTCCAGCTTTTGTGTAGAGCAGTGGTGGTACTGAGTTGTGTTGAACTTCTGTTGATCTCCTGGTCTGTCCTAGAGGATATAAGAGAGCAGCTTGCTTGACCTCTTCCTTCAGGCAATCCTGTTATGTACAATAGCCTTGATCAACACAGCCTGGATTTCTTACAGAGCCTCCACAAGAGATTTCCAGGCTTGTAAATACATGACATAGTGGGCTACTGTGTTAGATAAATTTGAGTTCTGTGTTGTATACCACTTCTGTTAAGAAAAATATATTAATTAACTTACATTTGCATTCAGATCCTATTTCTTGGAAGCTTAGTTTTCTTTTTGCAGGTCAACTGATGTATTTTTAAGGAGTTACTACATTTTTCCCTTGTTAAAAAGATTATACAAGTCTTTTTATAAACAGAGGTCTTGACTTACTCTCAAGTTATTCACTTCATTAATAATATGAACCTCAGTTTTGGTGGGAAAACATAATTCAAAATTGGACTGATACCTTGCATGACTTTTAAAGAATTTATAAGGAAGTAAAACCAATAAGAATTTTTAATTTTCTTTTACGATCTTAAGGATTTAAAATCTTGTTTTATCTCTTTCAAGTGATGTATCAATTACCAGTTCTTTTTGTTAGACAAAGACTGTCATAGGCAAGAAGAGGTTTAAAATGTTTTAGAGATAATATTTGACAATATTATGTAGAGGTTTCTGTGACCTAATAAAGATTATATTTTTAATTAGATTAAATAAATTGAATGAAAAAAGAGGCCATTTGTCTCGAACACCTAATAACCATGATCACCTATTTTGTCTTTCCTTCATTCTCCTTCCATCTGGTCACTGGAGGCATATTTTATTTTCTTGTTATATCTTTGTCCTTTCACTAAATTCAATCAGAGTTCTCTCCTTTGTAGTGAAGATACTACTTCATGAATGATGAAAAATAAAATTACAGCCTTCAGAAAATAAAAAATAAGGATGTTTTTAAGTTTTTTTGTTAAAAATCTGTTCTCAGGCAGATTGAGGACAATGCTCCTTCCATCTTTGGACAAATATATCAAGTGACAGTAGTTTAATACTTTACAAGTAATTTAAGAGATGTAAATGTGTTTACCAGCAAATCAACTAGACACAAAATCCTTTTTCATGGTTTTTGCATCATGGTGATGGTCATGTGTGCTTGCTGGAATCTTTTAGATGGAGATGGGTGTTTAATTGAAGAAGTCTTTAGCAACTGTTTTTCCAAAAATTGTGTTTTAGTGCCGTTCCTCGGTTTCTTTTGCATTGTGAATTTTCTGGCTCTTTTCTAAAAGTTGTAACATTATGTTTATAATGGGTATGTATTCACTTCTAGCTTTAGAAAGTTGTACATGAATTTGCAGATACTCTTTTTTTCTTAAACTAATAGAGCTTTCGTTTTGGCTAAGCCAAAAAGAATTATGTACTCTTCTGGAAATCTAAGTGATGCAAAGAAGAGAGGGGGAAGGAATGCAGGCACTGACTAATAGGATATTCCCCTCTCCTGATGAATCCTTGATTAAATTATTGATTCCTACTCTATGACTGGGAAGGAAGAAACACAGAAGGTTTTGAAGCTGAATGTCATTCCACAGTGCTGACAAAGTACAGTGGCTCTGGTGGTCTGGACTGAAACAGCTGCTTTCCTTTTGTCTGAGATAGAAAATGGCAGCATATTATGTAAAAAAAAAAAGACAATTACTTTTTTAAAACTAACTGCTGCACTTTATATCCTGCTCTTTTAATGACTGTTTTCTGTGAATGCCTTGCAATTCTGTTTTGTGTTGCACAACCACAATATAAATAATCACTGCAGTTCAGGCAGGGATTCCCTTGTTGTAGAGGACTGTGTACTATGGCACATGTATTAAGAAGAGTTGTGTGCCTACAGTGAGGAACAAGATTAGAGTAGTTTTGGTTGGGTTTTATGGGTTTTTGGGGCCGGTGGGGGAGGGAGGATTTTTTCACTCTCTGTCCCCTATATGCTCATGACTACTTCTAGTCACTGTTGCTGTAGGTAAATTTTCAAACATCTGCCTGTAGATGCCACCAGATATTCATCTGGTGCTTTTTTGTGCAAAGTAAATGATTATAAATTGTCATTTCTGAAAGGATTCCTAATGGCTCTAGATTTGATGATGAACAAACACTGATAACTATCAGGTCATCTTCGGATGTTCCCTGTGCTGATCTTGCAGTAGTAAGAAAAGTGAGACTCTCAGCAAGTGCTTTGATGTGTGGGAGGTGGGGCCTTTGCTGGTCAGAAGGGTATTTAACTCTCTGTGCTGGGGACAGGCCTGTCATCGGGGGCACGTAGGGACATCTTCCACCCCATCAGGCTGCTCAAAGCCCTGTCCAGCCTGATGTGCTGAACCATCCCCAGGGTCCAGGTGGGATTGTTCAGAAGGGTTATGAATCACTGAGTTCAAGGCAGGTGATTCCAAGCCAGTAGACGGTTCTGTGACTTCAGAATAAATATTACTGGCAGACACTTTTCTATGCAGTTCTTTTTCTTTTACCAAGTGGCACACCCTGATAAGGCAGTGTGAACTTGGCAGATTTTTTTTTTAATATAGTCATGCTGCTAATAAAATGATTGCAAGCAATTTGAATATTTCACAATTTACAAAACCTAGGGCAATAAAATGACCAACTTTGCCTCCTTATTCTTAATCACTGAATTTTTAAGCATGCTTCAGGAAAATACGGATATCTGGCATTCTAACCTGAGGCGAAAAAGATTTTTTTTCAGTTGTTCAATATGTTAGTGACCAGAAGAGGAGATTGAACCAGAACACTACATTTATCTTTGTCTAAAGATTATAATGAAAAAGGTCATAGAAGTCTATCTTTTTCTTTCTGATCTTCAAGAATCTTTTATACTTAATTGCTGAACAACACTTCTCATTGTACAAGCAGTGAAATCCTTTAAAATGGATTTTCAATCAGACAAATTGGTTGTAAAATGTATTTCCCTGGCTAGATTCTAGTACTATTAATGGTAATACTTCATTAATAATTGTCAATATTTCAGTATTTTTCAATAATCCAGTGTGATATAGTGTTTTACTGCTGCCTCTTATTCAATTTTCAGCTGGCAATTGGTATCAGCCAGTGCAGTCTTGATTTTAAAAATCTAAATTTAAATGCAGAAGGTAGAACATGTTCAGTGGAGAAAAAAAGGCTAAAACAGGTTCAGTGGGGAAAAAAACAACTATGAAATTAGATTGATATTTCAGAATTTTCTTTCCTTTTTTCATTCAGCAGGTTTTGTTTTCTTTTGGAGGATGCTGTTATATCTGTTTATTTATTCATCATTTCCTTTGCAGGCACAAGAGTAGCAATAACTGTTTGGTTTTGTTGTTTTTTTTTTTATAATAGCTTAATCTAATCCAGTTCATTTTTCTTGTCCATAATATTTGTTTACACAATATAGAACAGGAGTAATTTTCAAAAGCAAGTAAATATGGAAAGTAAATGCAAACATGAGATGTGTTTCCAGCTGTCCTTCAGTCTCCAGTGATGAGGGTTTTGTATGAGAAAGTCTCCTGTTGAATTCTTGCCAACTGGATGTAATGTCAGATACATTTGAATGCAGACCTGTCTCACAATATAAAGCCAAGAATAAAAGGGAATGAAGGAGGACAAATACTTCAGAAAATGTTAAGACTTTTGGATTCAGGCCCCAGAAAAAACTACTGCCAAATTTGCCTTGAAGTTCCTTTGTTCTGGCTTATGATCACATGAATGTCTGAAAATGACTGATAAAGACTAAGAGAATTACCATTGTTTATAGGAAAGACTCAGTGCTCATAAGAGAAAATTTCCTTTTAAAAATAATTACGCCTCTGAACACAACTGAGCAGAACAGACAGTGTAGTAAATCCAGGGCTTATTTGTTTGTGAAAGAGGCCTGTGCTTATCAAACTAGTTTCACCTTGACACTTTCTAACACTTTAAATTCAAGTAACCTGTTTTCCGAGTTTCTTTCACAATCTCTTTTGCATTTGTCTCTTTCACTTGTGATAGGAAGCAATTCTGTATTAAACTAGTTCTGATTGTCAGAACATGGAGAAAAACCAAAGGAAATGCTCTCTAGCTCTTTACTTCAGCCCCTGGCATAGCTGTGGATTTAGTTTGGTTAACATTTGGCTTAAAATGATGATGATGAAGGTGCCTGGTTTGTTTAGGGTTTTTGGGATGAACCTTGGCATGAGGAAAAAGGCCTCTTCTCCTAATTCTGTTATGTCCACTCTAAGTGCTGTGCTATTTGTAATTTTACCATGTTCTGCAAGTTCCTACAGTGCTGTTGATATGTACATATTTTGTGTATATATTTTCTGCTTCAGCTAGAGGAGTTTCTTTGGCTCTCCAAACCACTTTGATTTGTCTATACCCCCCTGGCACCTTTGCTTGATGATTATTCCTGTGGCTATTCCACAGCTAACATGTCCAAGAGAAGACATGCTCTTACATTAGTCTTCATATTTATAAAAAACAGTGTTTTTTGTAAACTCACGGAAATGCACAGTAAGTGAAATTTTAATATTAAGTGAAGTTTGGATAATGTCAGTTTTTAATATTAATGTGCCATATAAATGGAATTGGTTAGGACAGAATATGTAGGTGACAAGTAACAAGGTACGAACTAGTAACATGCTATGGAACACAAGTCACAGGAGGTAAGGACCAAAGCAGACATGTAAGAGAAACTTCTTCTGTGACAAAGGCTTGACAGTGGACTTCCATTTAAAAGTTCTGTTCACAGGAATGAATATTTTGGAGTGATGCTAATGCCATTGTTTATACTGCACCCAGTCACAGAATCACAGAATAGGTCAGGTTAGAAGGGACCACAGTGGGTCATCATGTCCAACCTCCCTGCTCAAGTAGAGTCATCCCAGAGCACATGGCAGTCTGTACCAAAAAAAGCTTTTCTTTGTAAATAATTGAATCTCCACTAAAACAAAAACCAAACCAACCAAAAAAATGAGCAAATGCACTTTTGAATGCCATCATGGTGTCAAGTGTTCTAGCATATTCTTGCTTTCCTTCTCATGCTCTCATGTTCATTGGGAAGCAGATGGTGAACTTTGTCAATGAGGCAGACAGCCTGAAATTCTCTTGTACCAACACAGCATTGTTGAACTAAACAGAATAATTGGTATTGAACTCTCAGTTTTACTGGCTTATTCTGCTTCTGTGGCTTTTTTAATGGATGTCATTAGTAAACAATTTTTTTCTGATGCATACAAAAATTCAGTGATATACTGGAAGGAGCAAAATCCTTTTTGAACCTAAGAGGTGGACCTTTTCAAGAACATCCTACCATAAATCTCTGTATTGATGCTGATGCCAGTTTCCACTTTTGGTGTGTTTGCAGGAAGCCCTAGAATGGATGTGGGAATTTTGCCCCCACATTGCTATAAACTGAGCCAGGTTTTACCAATGATCCCAGCCTGTATCCATTTGCAGAACAGTAGCTGAGTCTTTCTAGGAAATCAGACCAGCACAGAAAGTAGACTCAGATTACACTAATGAGGCCATTAAATGAGATATAGGGAGCCTGTCTGGCCAGAAAGAGGAATGGAAAGAGGTTTGGCTGTACTCCTTGCTTTCTCTCTTTTACATTCTGCAGCCAGTTTTCACATTCTGTGTGTTTACTTTGGTGGGAGAGTTGCTTTCTTCCTCCCCCTGCCCCCAAATCCCAGCCCACGATCTTTTTTCCTGTGTTCTCTTATTTGCCAAAAGGAAAAAAAAAGTATTCAAAAATTTGAGGGAGAAGACCTGACATCAGTAGGTTCGCTGAACTGATGTCACCAGATGAAAATTCTGAGATGATTTTTTATTATAAATACATGAAAGTAAGAAGCACTGGTGGGCTACTGAAGTGAATAACAGCCTTAGTGTAGGAGCAAATCTGATATAAACTTGTCTTTAGATTGTAAGGGGAGTTAACAGGCTGAGGAAGCTTTAAATTAGGCTTGTTATGCAGAGAGTTGGCTACATGTCTTATTTGGACCTAACTAGACACAGAGTCTTGATGTTTTGAGCGGTGTTCCTCTGGTCTGGAAAAATGTCCAAGTAGTCATGCAAATAACAGAAATATCATCGTACGTGCATGTCACATTTGTGGCAATGTATCATGTTTTTCACAGTTCTTCCATGCCTTGCCAATAGTGAAATCTCTTATGGTTTTTTGCTTGCTGTGTATTGGCTCTGTTCCAAGGTGGCTGCTTGATACATGGGGATTGAATTGCTTGTTTGTGAGGACTGAGTTTCCTAGATCTGCACCCAATTAATGCATTTTCTGACATAAAGGAAAGGCAAACTGATCTGCCTCTAAGTGGTTGCAGATTCTAAAAATGGACTTATATTAGAGAATTCTTATTTTTTAAGATCAGCTGTAGCATCCTGTATCTTTTAAGCATTTTTCATTCCTGCAATATTAATATTTTTGATGTCTTCTGTGTTCTACCATAAGTTCATAAATTGAAATCAGAGGCTATTGAATTGAAAATATCTAGTTAAGAATACCTTTGGAAGTAATACAGGTCATGTAAGGCAATTTTCATATAAGGAGTAGAATCAATTTAACTGAACAGAAATTCATTTTGTCCTCCATAAGAATTTATTTTGGGTTTTAAAATTATTTTCATGGACAAGTTATAGAGAATGAAATTCCTTACAGACAAAAGAATGACATGGTAAAATATTTTCTTTAAAAATCAGCTGTCCCACTTAGTGCTGTTGCATTAGCACAGTCTTTTTGTTGAGAAGTATCAGGGGTGAAATATAGCATAGGGCTAATCTATTCAGTCTCAAAGCAATAAATAATTCAGAAACCTTTTAGTTCTGAATGTGTTTAGGAACAGATGCTTTCTAGATTAAACCACTGTACTAAGAATTTTCTGGATTTGTCTTATAGCCTCCTGCTTGTTTTGCAGTCACAGATTGTGAATTTCACACAATTTGCGATTGACATAGCATTAATAAACTCATCTTATTTTCTGTAGAAATTGAAGGCTGCATCACTGCTCAATGACAATATATTAGTTAATAGAGTAAGTCTTAATTTATGTAGTAGAATTAAGTCTGTGGAAAAAAACACCTTATTTTGTTGTATACAGAAATATACAAAAAAGAGTGTAGCAAAATAAAAAATCAGGAAATTTGTTTATGACTTGTCAGATTTGATCACTTGCCTAAATGAAATTCACTGAATGTCTTTACCTGACTGCCTTATTTTTAATGAAATTTCATACATGTGAGGCTAAGATTTTTTTGAGGCGTAGTAATTTCAGTAGTATGGCTTCTTTCGTGCACTGAAAGTTTGATTCAAGTTACTCAAACTATGAAATGTACCATAGCAGAGAGAACATTGGAAACAATACTGTAAAAAAATTGGTCATTATGTAGTATAATATATAGTAGGAAGAGCAGATGTCTTATTTCTGCATTTGAAAAATGTTAAGATAAAAATGCTGCATTAGGGAAACACATTTTGTAAGTATTGAGGGTTTGTTGCTGACTGGTTTGGTTTTAAGCTTGACCATTATTTTTGCAAATATTAAAAGTAATATATAGAAATAAATACATATATATATTTTAAATTTTTATATATATGGAAACAATAAAAAGTATACGTTCATGCTTTTTTTAATATCCTGGTGACTCAAGCTTAAAACTCCTGACTTAATATAAATGACCCCGATGCTTTTCTTTGTATATGTATTAAGAATATTTTCTAAAAGATCTTTTGAAAATTATTCTTGCTCACTCAACCATATTCTATAAGAATATATTTATCTTAACATTAGTATCAGGTTGTTAACTGGCTCATTTCTGCCCCAGGAGTTACCTCCTAGTACCATGCTACTACAGAGTCTGTGGTTTGTAGCAGTTTTCTGTAATCTTTCCTTTGTAATTTGAATTTTCTGTCCTGCTTGATGGACAGTCTCCAATCAGCCTTACATGCACAACGTAGCCATGAAAGATTAGAAGCCTGTTTATTAATAGTAAGCTGAGAAAATGAGGATTTATATGTTGGTTTTTGTTTTTACTGATGTTGATTTTTTTAATGTTGGCCTTTCAGAAGGACCTTTGTGGCATTTTTGGATGGAAGGGTAACAGTTTCTTCAGGATTCACATTAAATATGGTTTTCTGGTTTGATGGTTATTACCTTAGTTTGTAATAAAAATGCTGTTGAAATTGCAGGAAAGAGACACATTTAAGTCATTAAACCAATCCATCCTGCTTTATCTTTTTTTTTTTCTTTTTCATTCCATTTCTTTCTTGGGTAAAGTGATTTTCATGAGATAACAGTATAAGCAGCATCACTTTCTTCCACAGTGCTACAACATTTATATATTTGCAGTACTTTAAAAAAGCCATGAAAAGAAAATAGTCACTGAACTGAAACTCAAGAAGTATTTAATAGGTGTGGGGTTTTTTTCCAAGCATGGGCTGTGATTAGACTGCTAGAATAAGGCATTCACAGAAGAGATTGTCATGTAGTGGAAAATAACTTTTTTGTTTTGTGTTTACATTGGGAATTGTGCTGCAGACATTGGCTGTAGTGTCTCTAGAGAGAAATGCTGGAGTTCATCTCAGCCCTGAGGGTCCCACTTCAACCTTGCTGAATAAACCAGCTGAATATGAACATGCAAGTGGAAAGGTTGGCTTTCATTCTGATAACAGCTGCAATAAAACTGCCATAAGGCTGTAGTGGTATTTGCTAAAATGAACAGTCATGAACTTTTAGTTTTATGTATTATAAACCTTTAAAGAGTAAATTTAGACAAAATGCATAGACAGACATAAGTGACATTTTCAAGTCCATGTTTGATTTGAGCAGTTTCTGTGGGCATCACATTTGTCGCTTTCCAAGTCTATATGCCTAATGTTGACTAGAAAACTGTTTTTAAAGTTTTGTAGAGTCTTTATGCAAGTAATGAGAACATCCTCTAAAAGACTAGCTGAATGTTATGTTATATATTTGCATTCTCATCCAGTATCTCTCTTTTTTTGTTTGGTTGGTCTTTGTTGTTGACATGCTTGTTTCTGAAGATAATCATTGAAACACAAAGTTGCCTAAGTATTTCTTAGACTGCCAAGTGTACTTGTATTTGTTTATCGGCATAGTAGACTGGTCAGTGGTGTGTAGCTGAGCTGAAAAGCTTGTATTTTATTCAGCCTGTAAAGAGCACCATTCCTGTGACAGGGCAGCACCATTTGTACAGCTCCTGTTCTATTTGGTTATAAGGTAGAAGTCGGTCTAATAGCTGTAGATCTTGCTTTTTTGTCTCTTCAGCCTCTAAAAGACTTTGTGCAACCATCTAACCATTTTAGATAATAACTGAGTGTGTGTGGACTACTTAAAATGGCATTAACTGTTTGCATCATTCATGAAATACAAATTTTATTACAAGTGCTGTCCTCAGAATCTGTTACAAGACATGTAGTACCGGTATATAAAAAGTCATTCCTATATGTTACAGACTTTTTTTTTAGGAAAACATACTACTTAAGTTAATACTGCTACCACCTTGTTGTAGGAGGAAGCCCCTACTAGTAGGAACTTTCCTTGACTTCAAAAAAAAAGATATAGACTCAGCTGCTTGCACTAAGGAAATTAGTTTTCTGAATTTTCAGCTTACAAATGAAGAAGCAGATAATACCTACCCCTCCATTTTATAAAAAAAAAAAAAAACCCAGAGTTGTAAGCTAAATAAATGATCGAAAGGTCCCAAGTAATATTTGTGTTACCTTAGTTCTTAGGTGAAAATGAAGCTGAAGGAAAGAGATCTTGGTGTTCTTCATTGGAAGAAGATCTCTCTCCCTTTTTGCTGGTGAAGGTTTCCTGTGTATTTAGAGTCACATGTGTCATTCAGCTTCTGAAGGAAAAATACCTTTTGGGACACAGCTCGTTCTCAGTCCTAGTACGACTGGTTAGATCTTCACTGGCGCTAAGGATTTGGGAACGATTTGCCCAAAAAGGCTAAACAACAATCAAATCCTGCATTTGAAGAAGGTGAATTGCTTTAAGATGGAGCAGATGAGATTAGGCATTTTTAAATAAATAAGGAAAGACTTGGCATTCTCAGGCTTTCTTTTCCAGAGAAAAAAAACGTGTTTTCTTAAAGCGCTTAGCAAATGACATGAAAAATGTCTGATTCCTATAATTATTTATTAGGAAATTTCTCACCTCTTTATTAGTCGGTGTGAAGAGCCCTCTCTTTGTGTCTATTGTGGTATGTGCCAAAGGCTTGGAACCTGTTGTGGCTCAGCTGAAAAAGCAGGGATTTGAAGCCTGTCCATAACCTCAACTGACTAATTTTGAAGAAGAGATGGCTTGCATCATGGGTTGTCTGTCTGTCTATGGCAATGTAGTTCCTGCTGTAAAATTGTTAGAAATAGAAAATTTCCTCAACAAACACTAAGTTGACCTAAAAGTTGACACAGAAGAGGCAGCTATCTGGGATTCACCGTGTCATGGGTTATTTGACTTCGGAGCTGTTACACTTCATGAAAAAGTCTGCTATCAGTATTTTTCCTTCCCAGTGCATCCTCCCTGCACACACTGGGGTCAGGAGAACTGGCTCGTTCTGTGGCTTTTGTGGTGGCAGGAACCTATAGCATTTGCCATCACCTCAATCTGCTTTAAGTTTTTTCCAGTGAGGCCTGTGTTTTTGACACTGAGGCCTGTGGTGACTCTGAGCAGTGGCCACGGTGTTTCAGGGCTGCCAGGCAGGCTCTGTGTGGAGAGCCCAGGGCTGCCCTGTGCCCAGCTCAGGCAGGAGGGGAAAACACCCCTGGAAAAGAGCAAAATGCCACAGGTCAGTGTGAGGAGCCTCTGTGAGAGGATGTGAGAAACAGCTCTGGCTCCAGGGCCAGGGGAACAGGAGTGCTGCAGGCTGGAGCAGAAGCTCCCTGGAAGCTGTGGGACAGGCCATGCTGGAGCAGGTGTTTCCCTGCAGTCCATAGAGGAGGAGAATGCCAGAGCAGATACCCAGCCTGCAGCTCTGGGGGACTCCAGCCTGGAGAAAGTGAATGTTCCTTGAGGGAGAGGCACTGCAAAGGCCACACTGGAGCAACCTTATCCCGAAGCTTCACAGCCTGTGTGAGGGACACATGCTGGTGCAAGGGAAAAACAGGAGGAAGAAGTGGCAAAGAACAGCAATGATCAGATGCCAGGCCCATTCCCCACCCTCCCCATCCCCTTGTTGGGGGAGGAGGTGTAGGAGTTAAGCGTGAACAGTGAAGCTGAGCCTGGAGCAAACAGGCAGAGGGAGAATTATTCTAGGATTTATGTTTTTTACCTTCCAATTCTGTTTTAATTGGCAGTAAGTTATTTTTCCCAAAGTGAGTCTGTTTTGCCCATGCCAGTAATTTGTAAATTATCTGCTTGTCTTTAATACCTGGGCTCTTTCACTTCCTTCTCCCCTGTGCAGTTCCTTTTGTGGAACGTGAGTGGGAGAGCAGCCAGCCAAGGTCAGCTCACCACAATGTTGTGTTGACAAAGGCCTCAACACTTAATGACTGTCAGCAAGTGGGACTGGATTCCATCTTGTGTCTGTTAAAAAAAAATTGATTTATTCTGAAGATACTGCACCCTTAGGTGCTAACTGTACACTCACTGTGGAAAATATAACCTAGAAAGAAATGATCAATTAATGAATTTAATGAATTTATTATTTTTAAGTATTTTGAAAAGATCCTTGTTCTCAAAGAGAATACTGTACTTTTGATTGTGCTGTGCTTTTTGTATAAATCTAAAACACTTCATCCATCATAACTTCCTTAATTACAGAGGGATAGCACAATCAAAGTTACAGTTGAAAATCAGGTAGATATGAATCAGAAAGCCTAAAAGGGAAAGACTGAATTTCCGGCCAGTTGCTTTCTGCCTGTGAATATGGCTTTATAGGTACAATGTGTTTGTGTAGTACCTGATAGTATAATATAAACATTAGTTTGGCAGTCATAGTATAAGCCACCAGATGGAGCAATGTTGCCATAAGAAATTGACAGTAATAAAAATAGCATGATTTTTCTTTCTACTTTTGTAATAAAAATGCAAAGTTTTTTAAGATGGTGTGCCAAAAATATATAGATCAGTATGGCAGAAGTTGTGACCATTGGCTGCAATACTTAGCTATGCTGAAACATTTTTTACTTTTTCGCAATAAGGTAACTCAATGTCAGGCTAGGGAAAGTTAGAATTTTTTTTCCTCTTTTGTTGTGAGGTATTAACCTGAGTTGACAAACTGTAAGAGAATTTGATCTTTGTCTTTTAGTATTTTTTTCTTTACTTCTTAACTTCTATCTCTTTGCCATAAGTAGCTAATTTTCTATTAAATATCTGACTGTTAATTGAAATATTTCTTGCTCCAGGGCTTTATAAAGAGAAAACAGGCCGATTCTGACTATGCCAAAAGCTTATATTTGGCAATTTTGTTGGTGGTGTGACCTTCTGTTTCTTCTTTCTTTCTCCTACATGTCCTCCTAGGATCTTCTTACACAAGAGCCTAAAATCATTTAAAATTTGCAGAATGAGAAGATGGCACGGGCAATGCTGGTACCACCAGGACCTGACAGCTTCTTCTATTTCACTGAAGAATCTCTCGCAGCCATTGAAAAACGTATTGCTGATGAAAAATTTCATTGCCACCAAGAGGAGCCTACAGATGATGCTGGTCATGAAGCAGATCACCTAGAGCCAAATAATGACTTAGAGGCAGGAAAGACACTGCCATTTATTTATGGTGATATTCCTCCAGGAATGGTGTCTGAACCCCTGGAGGACCTGGACCCATATTACATCAATAAAAAAGTAAGTTTTGTAAGTTTTGTATTAAGAATGTAATTAGAGCCCTCCTGTTTTACTATAACCTGATAAATGCTCTGCTGGGAAGTTGGTCAGAAGCACTGGTTGGAAGTATTATGCAGTAGGTGCTATCATGTTAGTTATTTTGATTTCTCTATAAAGACAATTGTAACTCTTGGTAAAGTTGTGCTTTTTAAAGCAAGAAAAGAAAAGGCACTTTTCTTTTAGTGTCTCATATTATGGTATTTTAGTTAATGGATTTTAATGTCCTGTTAATGTCCTGTAATCTCTTCAGATCTGATTTAATGCTGAACCATTTGAAAACTTTCCAACTCTCTGGCTGCTCTCTGGGTTTTTGTAAGAAACATAATGCCTGAGATCTAGTTCATTACAGACATCTTTAGACAAAATCCTCACTCAGTGATATGACAGAACAATCACTGTCAAACATTCCTGAAAATATCATAAAAATATTTGTTTTACAAAATTAAAAAAAAAAGACTAAACCAGTCTTTGCGTTTTGGTATTGGGTCTGTGTTACAGGCAAAGACAAAATCTAAATTGATATATACAGATTCAGTTTCATTTATAGATACACTGACAAAAAGGAAGAAAAGAGCAAGGTGTTTACTTCGGCAAGTACAGATGAAGGAAAGTTATTTTTATATATGCATGTGAAGTGAAATGATGTCAAGAAGGAATACAAAACTGAGTTTACATTAAAAACGCAGTAAAAAATAAACAGCATGTGGCTATTTTATTGTATAATAAATAAAAGACTTGTTGAATTAAAACCATAGAACAGGTTTTTGAAATTAAGTACTCAATAATCAACAAAATAGTGTCTTGCAAAATAAGAATTTAACAAAAGAGCTGTATTATATCAGTAATAACAACCTAATTAAAGCAGTTTTTTTCTAGTATAAAATGTTGAAGACTAATAATCATGCAGATTTTTTAGTTATTTTAGGTTTTGTTCTCTTAACTTCACAAACACTATTGACAAATGACCTGTTTCTTTTATAGAAAAATGTCAGTGGAAAACAGAAATATTCAGTGTTATAACCTGTTTATTTCCAGATAATGGATTTTGGGAGAATAATCATTAAATGTAGATTGAATTAAGATTTCATTAGATGAAATTTTCATTGTGTCTCCTATTTAAAATCAAAATTGATTACATTTATGGTAGTGATGGTTGCACAAGCAATAAAGCCAAGGATTTTAAAAGTCAAGGATGTCTCCCCCAAAAGCAGTTTTAACATGCTGAAATTGTTAAATAGTTCTTTGTGACGTCCCAAAAATGGTTACTTAGGTGCTTTGTTTTGCATTGCCAATTTTCTTCTGAAATGCAAGTAAAAGAGCTTCATTAAATTTAAATTTAAAAAGTCATATTTTTAATTATAGTTTTAATGTAATTACTTAATTCTAGAAAATCTGAAATGCAGACTTTAAGAGCACAGAGACAAAGAATGTGTGGTGCAGCATTTTCTTTGCTCATATGAAAATTTACAATCTGTTATTTCCTTCTGCAATTCTACTGAAAATAAATGTAGCTACTTAGATGTGTGTAAGCAACCTGTACTATGGCAAGGTTTCTAAAATGTATCCTTAATTTCCTAACCCCCCTACCCTCATGCCCTTTTTGTCTATTTTTTAAAGACATTTATAGTACTGGATAAAGCGAAGACAATCCACAGGTTCAGTGCCACACCTGCCTTGTACCTTTTATCTCCTTTCAATATCACTAGAAGACTAGCTATTAAGATTTTGGTTCATTCATATCCTTTTCAAGTGGTTTGTTTAAAATGGTTACTGATTAATATTACTAATGTTAACACTAGGAGTTTTGATTTAGTGTTTGAATGTGTTCCTGCCAAAAAAAAAAAAGATTCTTTCAAAATCAATCTAAGATTAGTCACTTAACCTGCTGATTAAATTCAGAAGAAGAGAAGTCATTAGTAGAGTTCCCTAAGATGCAGTATTGAACCCAGCCCTGTCTAAAATCTTTATGGATGATCTGGATGAAGGGGGTGAGTGTACCCTTGGTAAGTTTGTGTATATCACCAAGTTGTGTGGGAGTGTTGATCTGCTGGAGGGCAGGAAAGCCCTGAGGAGGGACCTGGGCAGGCTGGATGGATGGGCCAGACGCAAGAGCATGAGGTTCAGCATGACCAAGTGCTGGATCCTACAAATTGGCCTCAACAGCCCCATGCAGTGCTACAGGCTGGGGGCAGAGTGGCTGGAAAGTGGCCCAGTGGGAAAGGGCTTGGGACGCTCGCAGACAGCGGCTGAACATGAGCCAGTGTATGCCCAGGTGGCCAAGAAAGCCAGGGGCAATCCTGGCCTGTATCAGGAATAGCGTGACCAGCAAAGCTGGGACAATGACTGTCCTGTACTCGGCACTGGTGAGGTCACACCTTGGGTGCTGTGTCCAGTTCTGGGCATCTCAATTCAGAGAGGACATTAAGGTGTTGGAACAGGTCCAGAGAAGGGCAGCAAAGCTGGTGAAGGGTGTGAGTCCTGTGAGGAGCTGCTGAGAGAGCTGGGGGTGTTTATCCTGGAGGAGGCTCAGAGGGACCTTACTGCTGTCTACAACTCGCTGGAAGGAGGATATAGCCAAGTGGGGGGCAGGCTCTTCTCCCAGGTAACCAGTGACAGGACAAGAGGAAATGGCCTCAAGCTGCACCAGAGGAAGTTATGGTTAGACATCAAGAGGAATTTCTTCACAAAAGAGGTTGTCAAGCATTGGAATTGACTTCCAAGGGAAGTGGTAGACTCAATATCCCTGGAGGTGTTCCGTAAATGACTGGATGTGGCACGTAGTGCCATGGTATAGTTGACAAGTCAAGAGTCAAAAGCTGGATTTGGTGACCTCAGCAGTCTTTTCCAACCTAAATGATTCTGTGATAGGTGTATAACCATCATTCTTGTGAAATATCTTTACATTATTTATGACATTGCTGGTGATAGTAAACTGATTCGTATCATATATGTTGTCAGTATTCTATGTCCTGGTCAATTCCTCGTATATTGTGTTATGCAAATTTGGCTTTTATAAGGGGTATGTTCCTTAACTATGGTCAACATTGTTCAACAAGGTCATTATGCTCACTATTTTGGCAAATTGTGTATTAATGACATGGAGGAATCTTCCAGAATGGGCAAAGTATATAGAGTAAGTATACTTAGATAGGCTAGTAATTTTTAAAATGCTTTAAAAATGAAAAGCAAATTAAGAGCTAGACCATGCAGTTTTACTTACTTGTGTAATACCAGTATTCTCCTTTTTCCTGCTTGGAGTTTGATCATCCCAAAGCAGCATAGTCCTGCAAGCTCTGTGAAGGAAGGAAGCTGTGACATTGTTAACCTTTTTCTCTGAACGAAATGCTAATAAATACATTTCCTCAGAATGTTAGTACAAGCAGTGTTTTCATGCATTCTCCTTCCTGAGCTGTTCTTTATCATTAAAAAAGGAAAAAAAATTGGTCATTCCACCCAAAACTACTGGTTTTCAGTGTGGAAGATGCTTTCCATAGCCCCTCCGAAATACCTTCATTTTGTGCAGCAAAATCTAATTATGGGACATTCCCACTCTTTAAAGAAAATACTTCTACTGAGGATTATTGTTTATCATTCTTGAGTCTACGTGGTCAACTGTCAAGTACCTTCAGTAAGTACTAGGTTTTACTTACCCATGGACTTTATTTCTGATGTGGCAACCATGCTCAAATGTTATTTGAACAAAATTTTTTTTCCATGTTATTCATGGCTATCATTATTAGTGCTGAAATTAAAAAATCTTATGTGCTAGAAGCGGCAGAAGTATTTTTCAGACAAAATAGAAAAGTATAATCCCATTATCTCACAAAAAATGGTGGAAAACCAGTCATACTTTATGTGAGTTTATAACTTGTGTTCAGTGCATGTACTAATTATTGGGTTTGAGTTATTTTCCTGTGTGCTCATGGTGTATCACTGAACAACACAACAATCTTTAATTTTTGCTTGAATGTTTTCTCATAGGTACACTTTCACTGGAATTTATACTTTTGAATTTCTAGTCAAAGTCTTTGCAAGAGGCTTCTGTATAAATGATTTTACGTGCCTTCGTGACCCCTGGAACTGGCTTGATTTTGTTGTCATTTCCTTTGCGTAAGTATATAATATTTTTTTAAGTAAAATAACCAAGCTTTTTAAACCTGTAATAGTTTGGTTGGCTTGCATTAGTTCATATTAAATTAATTGTAGCTGGATTGTGCTTCAAGTTTTTCCACTAGAATATTTTACACTAATGTAGCTCACAGCAGAATTAGTGGACTATTCCACAGTACAGAGGATACCACTAACAATCAATTTAAAATAGGATTTTAAAACCAAAAGCAAGTCTATAGGTTTCATTTTAAATTTGCTGTTAATTGTAAATCTTAAGGGTGAATTTCTTAGGGAAAACTTAATTGAAACAGGAAAATATAAATGCAAGTCTTTAACTTATTACTTAAAAAAAAAAAGCACCAGGATTTCTGGATTTCAGGTCCAGGTAAGTAGTATAAGCTCTGCCTCAATTCTGAATAACTGTGATTTAATCCTACAGGTATATAACAGAGTTTGTAAACCTAGGCAATCTTTCAGCTCTTCGAACTTTCAGAGTATTGAGAGCTTTGAAAACTATTTCTGTAATTCCAGGTAAGAAGTAACTGTGTAAAATAGTAGACACTCTACATCACGTCTGTTTAATTTTGTGTGTGCTGTCATTGTGTTTGTGTGTGGAATCCCTCACTACAGATATGTGACAGAGTTTGTGGACCTGGGCAATGTCTCAGCGTTGAGAACATTCAGAGTTCTCCGAGTTTTGAAAACAATATCAGTCATTCCAGGTGAGAGCGAGGTTAAACACTGAGGCTGACTGAAACTGCACAGAAGCTGAACTCATGCTTTTAACAGAAACATCCAGGATTTTGTCTTAATTTCAATTTCATTTCCTTTTCTAATTCTGTAAAACAGTCAGCCTCAGAGTTTAATAGTCAATTGCATGAAGAACTCATTTGCATAGCCTGTATATTCCTCCATTTAATAATGTCAAATTTTCTCTCCCACCTTAAGGATCAAAATTAAGTCTTTTTAATGTGAATGTTACATATACATATTTATGAAAGACATTTGGGATTGAAAATTTTCGAGTTTTGTAAAAGCTGAATTTCTGACAGAGGAATAAGATAATAATGAGTAGCATGGGGATTGCATGATGTAGTTATTAGCTTATGATGCCTATCTTCACCAAACCCCTCCTTCAACAGAAGATGATGCATTAGAAAGCAGACATTAAAATTACTACGGAAATAAAATTGTGGTCTCTTTTTGTTTGCTGTTATAGAACCAAATGTTGTGTATTGTAATAGAATACTGGCAAAGGTTTGGAGCAAGAGGCATCAAAAAGAAAATAAAATAAACTATTTTCTTTAGATGTAGTGTACATGTATAGAGAGCATGAATTCAAAGCTCTTGATTTGAAGAGCAGGTGCTTTGGAATATATGCCATTCATTCCCACTCATATTTTTAAATTATTTTTCAGGAATGATGAAACTTATTGGTAGCTTTTTCCTTTGGAAAATGTTTTAAGACCATTTTATTTAAGCTGTGCATGGTATTTAGTAGAGTCTTGGAGACTAGATTGATTAGATTGCATTTTAGCTTAGTTAAATTTTTAATATTATAATAAAAATCTGCCTTTGTTTGCAGGCCTGAAGACTATTGTTGGAGCCTTAATTCAGTCTGTGAAGAAGCTCTCAGATGTGATGATCCTGACTGTGTTTTGCCTGAGTGTATTTGCACTGATAGGGCTGCAGCTGTTCATGGGCAACTTGAAGAATAAATGCCTATTCTGGCCATCAAAAAATTCAACAGCCTTTGAAATGCATGTAGTTCCCTTCTTTAATGATACAGAATTGAACTGGGATGCATACATTAATGACGAAAGTAAGAAATACTGTTGTAATTTGCTAAAATTCATATGTAAACCTGTTGTAGTGTGTTTTTATTTTGCAGGTTATTGTTTGATTTGTTGTTTGGTAGTTATTTGGGCTTTCCCCCCCCTGCTTTTGGAGTGACACAGATTTGTCTTTGTTATTCAATTGAGCCAGGTGTCGGTTTATCTCTTTGCTGCTTAGCTACTTTTCTGCCAAGTTTCAAACCCTTTCCTCCCACATCCAGTTGTTAACCCCTCCTGTCCCAAGCAGTTTTCTTCCCTTGTATCCCTTGCCCTTGTGTTCCACCCCCGGTTCTCCTGATTAGTTGAACATTGTATCCTCCCTTGAGACCTGCCCCTTTGTAACCTGTTGTTTGCCCCCAGCTCATTGCCTGGGACCCCGAGCCTCGGGGAGTGTAACATCAAATAAAGTAACCCAGTGCCACCCCAGGCCCGTGCTGCTGCTGTGGCCTTTTTGTCCTGTGTTGCGCCTCGCTGGTAGCTGGGATTCTGCGGAGCCCCGAAAGGGGGACTGTCGCCCCCCCACTGTCACCATCTAGCTGGGACGTGTGACATAAACCAACACACAATCACAAGATAATATGTTCTCTTTAGCCTGTTTTATTCTGGCTAAAGATGAAAAAACCCCAATGAAATTGGATGGCAAAGAATAGGAATTTGTGTATATTGCATCCCAAACTCATGCTGACATGATTGCTCTTTCCTTTAACTGCACTTAGAGATGTATGTCGTGGCTTAGGTTAGTTTTAGGGTCATGGAATCATGTGGGTTGGACAGGATCTCCACAGTCCAGACCAACTGCTGCTCGGCTGCAGGTCCAGTTAGAGCAGATTGCTCAATCCCTTGTTCCAGTCAAGTTTTTAGCATCTCTAAGGATTGAGATGCCACAGCTTCTTCTGGGCAGTGTGTGCCAGCATTCGACCAGTCTTACAGAAACTTTCTTGAAAATCATTTCAGAATTTCCCATACTCAAAGTTTGATTAGTGGCCTCTTATCTTTCAGGAGTATACTCCTGAGATGAGTCAGGCTTCATCCTCATTACAGCTTTCATGTTATACTTGCAGGTAGAGTGAAGATCTTTGCACATCCCTCCCTCCCCACCTGCTCTCTCCCTGGTCTTCTCAAGGCCTCACAAAGCAATTCTTTTAAGCTCTTTTTGTATCTTTAGGGTATAAAAAAGACATTGTTCTCGGACTTTATTTTTGCAATGTATTTTTATTTTGTTGCCCAGAGAAGCTGTGGATGCCCCATCCCTGGAAGTGTTCAAGGCCAGGTTGCATGGGGCCCCGATCTATTAAGTGGCATTCCTGCCCATGGCAGGTGTTTTGGAAACAAATCTTTGAGGTCACTTCCAACCCAAGCAGTTATATGATTCTGCCAGTGTTTAAACCCACTGTTGGGAAAACATTAATGGGAGATTATGAACATTCAAAACCTGATGACTTGAACATAGATTCATACTCACAAAAAAAAAAACCAAAAAAACAACAACAACAAAACCTCCTTTCATTTGTAAACATGTTATTTCTTTTTTTTCTTTAGGTCATTTCTATCGCCCAGAAGGAGCAAAGGATTTTCTGCTTTGTGGCAATAGCTCAGATGCAGGGTAAGGTACACTGAAAATTACATACTATCTGTCTAAACATGTAAAAAAATATCAATCTAAACTTCAAAAAGATAATTTAATTACCTAATGTCGAAGTCAATGATAATATGGTCATGGTTCCTAGCAGCTAGACACTTGAATGAATAAAAATGTTAGATGACAAAATACTTTGCTGGAAATTTGTTTTAAAAGCTCATATGTAACTGGAAAATTCCACATAGCTGGTAGACCTTGTGTTATCAAGGACTTAAGAGCATTGTTTGCCATGGGTTTCCTGCCATTTCTCAACCCTAAAATAGCAATCATATAATAACCAAATCATATTATTCTATATGCTTATGAATTATCAGTCCATCCCTTGGTTTTGGTTGGTAATAGCTTTAAAACATTCAAACTATTTTTGTAAACATTTAACTTATGTATGTAACTATGAGATAATTTTGTGTACGTGTATAAATGCACATCAAACAGGCACACATACATGAAAAGAAATCTTCACAGTGTTTTTCTATAGAGATTTTGGGGACAAGAGCCTTTTCTGTCCTAATTGACACTGTGCTTACATTTGATATCAACATTGTATCACCTACTCTCAAAACCAATATGAAAAATTTATTGAGATAAAAGTGTCCCTGTGCTGGTTATTTGCTCCTGACAAATTGGTAGAATTTGTTAATTAGGCTCATGTGAAGAAGGCAAGAAATCTGGTATGCCAACCTCACTGACAGACAAAGTTCAGCATAAAATATGTGTGCTGGCTTTTTCCTGCATGGAAGTATCCACCTATTGAAATATCTATGTTAAGTACATTTATTATTTTCATTGAAGAGATATTTTCAGAGGTAATATCAAACTGTTGATAAAAAACTTTATTTTGTTTAAAATTGTGAAAGACGATAGAAGGAAATATTGTCATCACTTGTTTGCTCTCTCTGGATTATTTTTTAAAGAACAGACTTTTAATTTCCTCACTAATCTTTGAATTGTTTTAAGCCATAAATAACAGCACCATCCACAGATGAAGCCTCATAAGAAGCTCAAGAAACAATATTTTTTTAAAAATAGTGTTATATGAAATTTGTGTATGGATTGTTTTGCCTCTTTTGTTTTGTTTTGGTTTTTTTCCCCTCTTCTAGTAAATGCCCAGAAGAATTTATCTGTGTGAAAGCTGGTAAAAACCCCAACTATGGATATACTAGCTTTGACACATTCAGTTGGGCTTTCTTGTCACTGTTTCGACTGATGACACAGGACTATTGGGAAAATCTTTATCAGTTGGTGAGTATATTTTTAAAATTGTGATCAATGTATTACTGGCCCCAAATCAATCATTCTTATTTGTATTACATACCATTGCTATTGTTAGCCATTAACATTTATCAAAGGAAGCAAATTCAGTTGCAAAACTAAGCAGAGGTTGACACTTGATACAGAATCTCACATGATTTCTGAAGAGGTGCATGAAGGGTTTTTTGGTCCTTAATTTAATTTTTGCAGTGTATATTTCATTTTGTGCCTTATGATATTTTCAAAATAGTCAATATTGAGTTTAAAAAGACTTCATGACAGCAAAACCTGAACTTTAATTTCAGTACCCTTAGTCCTGTTTTTATAACTTGGATACAAATTAACTTTCTTACAGTAGCTTTTCATTATATGGTGTGTGCAAATGTGTTAATTATAATAAATACTATCTTCTCATTATCTAGTCAATTGTGCCATTTTTAGATCATTTGGTTGTTTCAAAGGGAAAGCATGCTAATACATGGTAATCATTCTCTGATCCCACATTCTTCCCAAGATGACTGGGCATTGAAAGAGGTTTGTCACAAAGCAGCATGATCCTTACGCATGGTTTTCACCTACAAGAATGCTCCCTTTATATTGATTACTTTGTAATTCAGAAAATGTGTATGATTTTACTACAGAAGGAAAACCAACTAAGTTTTGCACTTTTCAAAGTCATTAATGCTTAGGAACTGCAGAAGTGATGCATTTCTTCACTGGCTGGTTGATTTCTCTTTTCCTCCTATAGACACTACGAGCTGTTGGCAAATCATACATGATATTTTTTGTTGTGGTGATTTTTCTGGGTTCCTTCTATTTGATTAACTTGATTTTGGCTGTGGTTGCCATGGCCTATGAAGAACAAAATCAAGCAACTATTGTTGAAGCAGAGCAGAGGGAAGCAGACTTTAAACTGAAGCTTGAACAACTGCGGAAGCAGCAAGAAGAAGCTCAGGTATTTTCTATCAAGAAAATAGGCCTTAGTGTGTTCCTTTGCATGCTATTTGTTAAAACAAAACAAATAATTAAATTTACATATTAAAAAAATCCATTCTTTAAGATAACTTGCAAATACTGTAGACTGCTTTTTCTATGCCTCTTTATTGTTTTTAAAATATATAATATCTAAAGTGTTAATGAATTTCTGAACTGAGAACAAAGAGTAGCATCCAAATCAGAATAATAGTTTTAAATGAATCTCTATTATCTTGGGATAGTAGCTAGTAAACTGTCATGATGATTTTCCAAATTCTCATCTTAGAAATAATTTCAATACTTTTCAACCCTTGATTAGACTGTAAAATATTTTCATCTATAAATTTCTGATTAATTTTTGCTACTTGTGCTGCTACTAGCGAATCAAAGACTGGAAGCAGCTTAAGGAAGCCACTTACAATAAAAGTTAGGATTAGTTTACTAAATTAATACAGACTGAAGTATGACTCTGTTTAGCTCTTTTTTTTTCTGTGGCATTCACTCTAATTAATAAATTTAATAATTTTCAAATATTTTCTAATGAACTTTGTGGCTGTAGACAGTGTGGGCTGACTCCATGACACGGATGCTAAGTAGAACTCCATTCGAATTCCATTCATACTACAGAATTTCATTTGTAGCTTTGCACAAATCCAACTACGCTGTTTACTAGAAGTAATTTGATACAAATCTTAGGAACAAGATTATCTTTCTTTAAAAATGGTGTGATTTATAAAGCATCTTGTTAAATAACTGCTGTAGCAGGCAATTGCAGCAGCTGCAGCAGAGATGACTGAGTACAGCTGTGAAAGTGGGAATGCTGCACCCTCAGATAGTTCTTCAGATGCATCCAAGCTTAGTTCAAAAAGTGCCAAAGAAAGGAGAAATAGAAGGAAGAAAAGAAGGCAGAGGGAGCTCTCTGGAGAAGAGGATGTTGTGAAGGATGAAAAGCTTCCAAAATCTGAATCAGATGGCAGTATCAAAAGGAAAGGTTTCCGTTCTTCTTTTGATGGGAACAGACTAACTTATGGGAAGCCATTTACATCACCCCTCCAGGTACTGTGAGTAATGTAATTGTAATTTTTGGAATTTGTGAGATTATTGTCATATACAACAAACTTCACTGCAACTTTGCAATGTAAGGCAACAAAGGAAAAATAATGTAGCATTCTCTTAAATACCAACTGTAAGTTGGTATTATTTTCTCGAGTGTACCTTCAAAAAGTGTTTTGTTCCCTCTCATTTTATTATTTAGGACCTTAACGTGCCCAGCAGCATTGCATTTTCCTAGTTAATCTGAGATAGAAATGCCTTCTTAATTCATAAAAGGAAAATTTAAGTATAATGTATGAATTTAGAAGACTAAAGGTATTGGTATCTTTTAACATAATGCATGATCTCTGTGGATCATTGAGAGTTTATGTAAATATTGGCTTTTCTCTTTAAAGCAGAGCATGAAACAACTATGGCCTTATATAGGTTATTGTTTTTCTCTGAAGTCATTGTTCTAGGTACACTGTAAATTTACCCATTCAGTTGACTTTCATCTGTAATGCATCTTTGAGATCAGCCTGAGGCAGTGTATTAAAGATAACACTGACAAATTCCAGGGGAATATAAATTATTATTGTTTTTCTTGTACATAGACATGAATTTTGTATGCTTATAATCTTCAGACGATTGTTTTTTATGTTTCCTTTGCAGTCTTTGCTGAGTGTTCATGGCTCCCTGTTTTCTCCCAGGCCTAGTAGCAGAACAAGTCTGTTCATTTTTAGAGACAACGGAAGAGAGAGAGACTCAGAAAATGACTTTGCTGACGATGAGCACAGCACGTTTGAGAATAACTCGAGCAGAAGAGGTTCTCTGTTTCTGCCGCGCAGGCACGCGGAACGGCGCAGCAGTAACATCAGCCAGGCCAGTTGGTCATCCAGAAGGCTGACAGTCTTCCCCTGAATGGGAAGATGCACAGCACTGTGGATTGCAATGGAGTGGTTTCCTTGGTGGATGGACCACCAGGTCTGTTGTCTCCTACTGGAGAACTTCTGCCAGAGGTGATAATAGATAAACCATCGACTGATGGCAATGTAAGAAAGTTTAAAATTACTCCAGGTTTCATGGCCATTCTTTATTGCATGGAAAATGTTTCAAAAATTATTGCTTTGAAAATGGATGGAAAGTTGTGAATGCTTTTGGAATCCTACTCTAATGAAATGGATTTGAAGTGATTCAGTCAAAAGTGAGAGGCTAAAGCATAAAAGAGAGCAAAGCAGTAAGTCGTACATACCTGCGAAGAAAAGATATACATAAATCTGCTTAATGAATCAGATTAGTAATGTTCCATTGCTAAATCTGTTTTAGAGTGCAAAATAGGATGTCCGACTCTAAGCTTCCTGTACATTGTTAGATTATTTCAATTCTTTTTTTCTTTATGGTTTTAGTCTCCTTTTAAGTGTATTTTCTTAGTAAGAAAAGTCAATAATGTGCATTATTCTGCAGTAAATATGCAGTCAGTAATATGCATTTGTTCATATATTTGGTATTGTGCAAATATAGCATAGTCTTAAAGATTATGTTGACACCTTAAAAGTCCTGAAAGCATTTTTTTCTCCTGGGTTTCAAAGACTATCTGAGTTACTCAGTGCCTAGGATCAGGGTATAATTAAAAAAAACCCCAAAAACCCCAAACCAACAAAACATTTTAATTCTGCTTTTTCCTTTTCCCTCGGTCTGCTTTGGGAATGGAGCAGAGACATCTGCATGGTTTTTCCTAAAAATATTATTTTACTAAAATTTCTTTGGTCAATTTCTATGGGTCATAGCACCTGAAAGTACATGAGCCAGCTTCCTTGCAGTTATCAGCCAGATGCCTTGCAGTTATAATTTTCTTGCAGTTTATTATACATTTATTTTCATGCATTTATTTAATGGACTGAAAAAAAGTCTACCCATCCTTATGCATTCAAAAATTCTTCATAACTGAGATGTGCTCAATACTATAGTTATAACACAGCTTTCATTTTTTAAAATTAAATCATGAAAAACAAGTATTTATTTTTGCAATCAATGAAGTCAGACCTATGCTGTTACTTCAGTTGAAATTCATAAAATAAATCAGAGTTGATAATGATTGAATTTAGAAAATATAATTTAAATAAGTTTTGAATGGGTATAGAGATCAAAACTCATCTTTAAAACTTTATTTTATGGAATAGTTGCTGCAGAATCTTCCTAGCATTAATCCCTTGTTAGAAGGGTCTTGTGAATGAACTAGTTTAGAATGGAAATATTGGTAGAATAAGTATGGAACTGGGAATTGTTTTTACATAAGTTCTGCGAGTCTTTCTTTGTTTTCTTGGCTGTAGCCCCCTCCAAAATTTGTTGGTGTCTAAAGTGGAGTAATGTTATTTGAGTATAATGCAGTGGAAGTATGGGAACTAAGTATCCAAATGTTTTTATTAACATTTTACAAGTATTAATTGTATTAGGATGTATATAATGAAAATAGTAATTTTAAAAAACCCCACAGTATTTCTAAAGTTGAATTTAATTTACACACTTTTTTTTTTTTATAGAGCACTACCACAGAAATAGGAATAAAAACCAGACGTACAAGTTCGTATCAAATACCAATGGAGTTGCTGGAGGATCCCGATTTAAGGGAAAGGGCCATGAGTCTAGCTGATGTTATCACAAATAGAATGGAAGGTGTGTTATAACTGTAGACACTTGAACTTTCTTGACCTAGTCTTAGATTGCTTGAAGGTATTATACCACAATACAAATAGAGGAGAGAAAAAATATGTAGTCATTGCAAATATGTAAACTGAATAACAGGAAAAAATTGCATGCACATAGTGAAAAAAGGAAGGAAGCAGGTAAGCAGGCTGATGTAGAAAGCTCATTGTAACTAAAATGGGTACTATGTATGTGTTTTATGTTTGTTATTCATGCTTAGCAATGCAGTTATTGGAAGAAATCCCTTGTGATACATTTGCCACTAACCATACCGTAAAGATATTAGAGAAAATTCAAGGCCTGGCTTTAGTTAATAAGGAGAAGAAAATTTGTACAAGGATTGCTTTGAACAGTGGAATGACTACTAGTGAAAATAATGAAAAAAGCTTGAATAATTTTCAAAACCCTTTTAAGGCTAAAATTAATGTTATTTTTTCCTAAAAATAAGTCCTTAGACATTTAAAAGGACTTTGAAGTTGAAAGTTTTATTGAAAAAAAGATCCCTAATCTTAAGCATAGTTCTTATGGCTTTTTGTGGTTTTTTTTAACAAGATCATATGTTATTAAAAATAGACACGTTTTGAAATTATTTGCTCAGAACACTTGAGGTTTTTCTTTAAGTCTTCTAAAACTTTTTGTGTCAGAAACAATAAATTAAGTTCCTGGAAATCTGAGGATGTTCCTCCAAGTGTCCTTAGTGGTTCTATGTATGAAGTTTAAAACCTGAAAAACCAGATAAAAAATTACCTTCACATTCTCCAAAACTTGTTCATTATAAATTTCTCTTTTTCTCCAGAACTTGAAGGATCCAGACAAAAATGTCCACCTTGCTGGGATAAGTTTGCCCACACTTTCTTGATTTGGGAGTGTTGTGAGCCCTGGTTAAAAGTGAAGAGTGTAGTTGAATTTATTGTAATGGATCCATTTGTTGATCTGGCTGTCACTGTTTGCATAGTTTTAAACACACTATTCATGGCCATGGAACATTATCCAATGACCAACCAGTTTGAGACTGTACTTACAATAGGAAATCTGGTAAGTCCTTCAATCTATAAAATTTTATACAGGTGGAACCTGATTTCTTTTTGGAATACAGTTGCTTTTATAGTTTTTGTCATCCCATAAAATAAATATTAAAGGTTTAATTGTACTGAAAATAGTCTAAAAATACCATTTGGAATATGTTGTATGTAAGAGTATTTCAGAGATGTTGCATCTTAAATTTTGTCTTCTGTATTACACCTTCTTCAATAGAGTTTCCAAAAGCCAGAGTTTGAATTACATGAAACTGAAAGAAATCTGACATGTTTTTGTTTAGTATTACAAAAATAAGTAGGAGTCAAATTAGATCCTTTTTAGTGTAAGTACCATTGACAACACAAAAAGAGCTGAATGCTAATTTGGATTACTATTTTCCACTGCTATTACTATGGGTTGATTTTCTTGAAGACCATTTATTTGATTGGACCATAACAATTTGGAAGGCAAAGAATGTGTGACTTATTCTAAGAGTATCTGTTGGTACAGCTGAGTTTTGTTCCTTAGTGGACACAGTGTGTGGGTTGGGTTTGGTGAGGTAGCTTTATTTTGGTTTATAAAAGCAATAACACAAGTATGTTATACTTCTTAACCTATGCTTATTCTAAGTGGTTATTCTGGTGATTATGGTCTAGAAAAATAATAAAACAATTTGGTTATTGGAATATGTGAAATTCTAATACATGTTGGTAACATACTCAGACTTAAAGAGTTACAGTATCAGCATTTAAATTATATGCTGATTTTTTTATCCAATACGGATATATTTCATTTTTTTCACCTTAACCTGGAATTAGAGATCATTATCTGTACAAGATAAATATCCCATGTTGCTGTTTAAAATACATGCAGGATGCCTTTGAGGAAAAGATAGAGGAGACAAATAGATGAGGATTAGTAACTGTTTCAGAGAGCTGTCTTGTGATTGTGTTTGTATGTTCTACCCAGAAAACTCCCATTCCTACCTCTCCTATGTAATGGATTAATTTAGTACGTGTGAGTGTCAGTGTTCCTTCATGCCAGGAATTTGTGTGTGTTCCCAGTCAGCCAGTATGCCACTATGACACTGGTATGGTTTCAGCAGTTGCTTTCTTCCTTTTTGGACACTGTAGCTCTACATTTTAGAGACTGTAAAATGCTCCTGAATTTTTGAACTTTTTTTCGTCTTTCTCATGAAAGATAGTAATTTATGCAGTTTTGTAGATAATGGTGATTGTACATACACAGTAAATACAGTGACTTTATTTCAGAGGTGTTGTTTGCCTGCTGCTTCAGAAGATGTCAGAGGCATTCAGAGTCAGAAAGGAGTTTTAGTTACGGAAGCCTTGGCACAATTGACCTTTTTTTTGACTGTTAGAGAAGATAAGCTTACTTGTGAGTTCTTCTATAGACTTCATTAATGGTACATCACTCCAATTTGTGACCAGTTCATGTTTTCCCACACACCTTTGTTAAAGCAGCTTCCATTCTGACAAGAGCGAGTGTATTATTTTGCTGGGGAAAGTTCCCTTAATTAGATTTAATTAGGTGGATGGCAGATAAAAGGAGCAAACTGGAGCCTGTTAGGAGTAGCTTATTCTTCAGTAGACACTAAATGTACCTTAGCTTTAACTGCTGTTACATATTTATGCTGCAGTTCATTTTGATGTTGCTACTTACCTTCTCTTTGGGGTTCAACTTGTGATAATTTTACTTAGTGACATACTGCTGTAAGAGGGATGTTACTTTCTTACTTCAGTTGTTCCTTATCAGTGGGTTCAACTTCTTCATATTCATCCATAAAGTAACAGTAATGTTTTTTTCTTCAGGTTTTTACTGGAATTTTTGCAGCAGAAATGGTTCTCAAGATAATTGCCATGCATCCTTTTAATTATTTCCAAGTTGGCTGGAATATTTTTGATAGTTTTATAGTTACTCTTAGTTTGGTGGAGCTTTTTTTGTCAAATGTGGATGGATTATCCGTTCTCCGGTCATTCCGATTGGTAAATAATACATCTGCATTAATTATGAATTATGTTTGTATTTCAACTCTGTTCATATAAATAAGACACCTTTTAGTATACTTTTTAGTAATTGACAGAGGGTATATCTGCAGGCTGTTTTAAAAATTATTTATCATTGAATACTGTGTGCCGTTTGACTGTTGAGAAGCAATTATTCTTTAAGGGGAAAGAGCTGTAATTTTATTGTAATTGTTTAAACATGAATGAGTAAAGTTCAGTGAAATGTACAATTTTTTTAGAGTATATTGAGAAGTAGAAAACTTTGTAGTCTTGTTGGCTTTCATGTCTGGAAATAGCAAGAAGGCTAGAGGTGTTCTTTTAAAATTTAGTAATTAAAAAATTCATGGGTTTAATAAATTTTAAGAAGATTGATTTTTCTTTTCCCCTTAGAAAAAAAAAATCTTTTTTATTAGAAAAATATTTTTATTTTAAATTGTTTCTACATGTAATGTCCAAGGTGTATGTATTCAGAATTCACTGTCTGAACAAATACAACTAGTGTGCTAGTGTTTATTTCATGTGGAAAAGAATAAATATGCTAAAACAAACAAATAAACAAAACACTACAAAAAAAAACACAGGGGAAAAAAAAGCAAAGTCTAAAATTTATTACATTTTAAAAGTGTGGGTTTCATGAAATGCTATGGAAGTTATGGTTGTTGGAAAAAAAGTTGAAATTTCTTCTTTTTGCTCTTGCTGAGAGTCACTAGTTTGTAACACACTGCTACCTCTATAGCATTTTTGTAACTACTGCAAATAATGCCTGTATTTTTTTTTCCAGTTGCGAGTTTTCAAATTGGCAAAATCTTGGCCAACTCTAAATATGCTGATTAAGATTATTGGCAACTCCGTGGGAGCTCTGGGGAATCTGACCCTGGTGCTGGCCATCATTGTGTTCATTTTCGCTGTGGTTGGGATGCAGCTCTTTGGGAAAAACTACAAGGAATGTGTCTGCAAGATCTCCAGTGACTGTGAACTTCCTCGCTGGCACATGCACGACTTTTTCCACTCTTTCCTGATTGTATTCCGAGTGCTGTGTGGAGAATGGATAGAAACCATGTGGGACTGCATGGAGGTTTCTGGCCAAGCCATGTGCCTTATTGTTTTCATGATGGTCATGGTGATTGGAAACCTAGTGGTATGTAGTCAAAATAATTTTACAATTCATTTAGAATATGAAAGGTAAGAGAACCAGTAATTAATTATAAAAGTATTATTAAATGTGATTTTTAAATATGATTTTATTGTCTGGATTTGTTATGAGTATGGGTTTTGAAATGGAGTTTTCTGCTTCTTAGATTTCTGATCCTATCTAGAGTCCTCGGCTTGGAGGATGACCCCCCCCCGGGTCCAGAGTGTAGTTCAGAGGATGTGGATGAGAGTGTGCAGCTCCAGGTGCTCAGGGTGTTGTGGGCCACTCCTGCTTACCTAGAGAGGGAGAGAAGAGCAAGGGCACCCTCAATGTTGGACATCCAGAGTGGAAGTTTCCTATTTGCAGAAGAGGATATAGCAGGGCCTTTTCTCCCTAACCCATTTAGTCCTTGCTTCCAATCACACTTAGGCAGGTTATTAGGCCTTTTTGTAAATCTTTTTCTGATCTCTCCTGTCTAAATGGCTGCTATTGCATTCTTACGACTCTGAAGTATATGGCATTTTGAGACCTGCTTGCTGCACCAACCAGCATTTTACACAAATGGAGTAACGAAACTTGAATTAGAAGGAAAGTTGTTATGCAGGAAAAATCCCAGCTTCAATTACTTCAGGTTTTCTTTTGCTTCTTCACTTTTTTCCTTGCTATTTCATAAGTGCTTTCTACAGATATTTTTAACATGGCCTGTATTATATCTGTATTTTTCTTTTTCAGAGGAAAGCATCAGATTGGCACTAGTTTACATAAATTTCTCTTTTTAAATGTTTTATTTTATTTTTTAGCTCACCAGTATTTAAGACATTATTTGCTCTGCCTATTGCTCCACTTTTCTCATTCCCTCTGTTATTAAACATCTCTGCTTTAAATTATTTTCTGTAGCAGAAGAGATTTTAAATTAGCCATCCTATGTGTATTCTTTAAGAATAAAATTTCTGAGGAGTCAGGTAAGTATCTTTAAGCCAGCCCTGCTTCTAGTTGCACAGCCACTTGCTTCAGGATTTTCTATAAATCTATTGTCTTATAATGAAGAGAACCGTGAAGTTGTTTGATTAAACTCCATAAGTAGTTTTCTATACCAGAAAATGGAATTTTGTGAAATGAAGTATCCGCCTATGTGAATATTTCCACAGTGTTTACTATATTGATTTTATTCCATAGCTCTGGGAAAACTTCTTACCTGAGCACACATCCCTGCTGTATGTTCATGGCTGTTTTATCCATTTGTCTTTATGTATTCCTAAAATATTCTTTTATGTTGCATTCCAAGCTGATGGGAGAGCTGATTTGAAGATTTTAAGAACTGGTACTCTGCTGCTTTGGCATTTGAGTTCCTGGTAACCTCTGGGCTTTTGTAACTGATGTGTGTTCTATGTTTTCTCTTGCTGTGGGAAAAGGATGACTTGGGGATTAAAAGACAGGGTACATTCCTCATTTTTTAAGTCGCATACAAAAAAAATTATTTGTGTGAGTTTGGACCAGCACATAGAAGATGTGTTTTCTGCACAGATCAGAGTGCTGTGATTTGCCAGAAAGGTAAACACGTTCAGACAGTACCAAAGAATCATTAATTTCTGACCTTCTACAAACATAAGCAATGTAAAGCCACAAAATCCCCTCTGTTGTGGTATACAGAAGATATTGTACTTAAATTGCATTTGCATTTTATTTACTGTGTGTTTTCAGAATCGTTACTGTAGATGAAAACACAAAGCCTGTGTTCATAATGTGTTCATAACAAGCATGTGGATGAAAATTGGGAAAAATCAGCTCTGTTGTCTTTGCTTTTTTTTTAAATTTTAATTAGGTATTGAATCTTTTTCTGGCCTTGCTGCTGAGTTCATTTAGTTCAGACAACCTCGCTGCTACAGACGATGATAATGAAATGAACAACTTGCAGATTGCTGTTGCAAGGATTCAGAAGGGAATAGATTATGTGAAGAAAAAAGCAGGTGAATGTATCCGAAGGTCTTGTTTGGGAAAACAAGCTGCTGTAAATCAAAGAACAGCAACAGATCAGTTGAATGATGAGAGAAACCCTTGCATTTCCAACTGTACTGCCGCTGAACTAAGGAAAGATACAAATTATGGCAAAACTGAAAATGGAATGGCCACTGTTATAGGTGACAATGATTATACATTCATAAACAACCCAAGCCTTACTGTTACGGTACCAATAGCTGTTGGAGAGTCTGACTTCGAACGTCTGAATACAGAAGAGTTTAGCAGTGACTCAGATTTGGATGAAAGCAAGGAGGTAAAGTTTAAAAATTTTATGTTTTAGACGAATGAATTATACTAACTGTATTGTTTCATAGTGCAATTCTTCTTGCTTAGAAATGCAAAGCAATTGTAACTCAAGATTCTTGGACTGTACAGAGTGAGTAATCTGAAGTGGGAAAGTGCAGTCCGAGAGAGTAGGAAATCCTGATAGAACTGTATAAATTTATGTGAACCCATTTATAAAGATGTTTGAAAAGCCAACTACCAAACTGTTAGTTGAATAGAGAAATTAGTATTTATGTACAGAATAGACAGTGTCAAAAGACTGGGGTTTTTTATAATTGAAATGTTTCTGTGAGCTAAATGTAAGTAAACTGCTATTTAAAAATATTAGGGAAGATAATAATAAAGAATATTAATACTCTTGAAGGAAAATCAGCTTAACAGGATAAACTTAACAGAGGTACTGACTCAGGCTGATGAGAGCAGTAGCAACAGTTTTCATGTTCTGAAATCAAAATAATGGGGGAAAGCCAAGGGAGCAATGTTTGTATTATAATGTGAATGTATCAACTAAAAACTCAAGAAAAAAACCAGAATTACTGAATGAAAAAATATTATTTTCTTTTTTTTGGGGGGAGTTTTAAACCATTTCTAAGACAACTTCCTGATTTTAAACTGGGTCATCTCTAGGACCGTAGTCGTTTGTTAGCAGCTTCAGTCTGAGGGGAAAAGCAAAATCATGGGTTTCGGCAGGATTTTGAAAGACACTAAAAATTCAGATTGCAATCTGTGGCTCGAGCAGACTGTGTCTGGTATCACCATCTCTGGCACCTGAAGACACGTGGACATCAATAGAATATCATCGCTTGTGCAGACAGCTGTACTCCAGTCTGGATTGCTTTGTCTGCATTGTGTTGGCTTTTGGGATTGGTTTGTTTTGTTTTGTTTTGTTTTGGGGTTTTTTTTTTTTTTTTTTTTTTTTTTTTTTTTGTGTGTGGTTGGTTTTTGGGCATTCATTTGATGAGTCTGAGAGATTTTTGATTGGTTGTGGGCTTTTTAGGTTTTCAGGTGTTTTGTTTTGAACGGGCAGTTAATTTGGCTGTATTACTTCCAATGTTTAGAAAATAATTTCATTCCTGGGAAATGTAGTGAAATTAAATTTAGAAAGTTGTAACAAAGTATTCTTTAGGTGTTTCTTTTATTGAAGAGTACAGTGTTCAGTAGTATTACACTTATTTTTGCTGTTTCAGTAGCTTGTTTCCTGATCCCTGATTTGTTCCATCTACTTTTTCGAGATTGTGTTACTGCAGATGTTACATTGACCACTCAGTTGAGAAGACTGTAGATTAGTAAGAGGCTTCTTTATAGCAAAGCATGAGTATTATTACCCATTTAAAACAGAAATTACTCTATGTAATGAAGCTATAATATTTGCTGAATCACTATTGCAACTTTTACATATTATTATCTGACTGAAGGATATTGGATTTCTTAGTGTTTTAATAAAACTTGGGTTTTGTGGAAGGAATATTTAATAAATCTGGGTAATTTAACTTTAAATCTACCACTTGCCTGGAAATTAGCCTTCAGTTGAAGACACCTATTTCTTCAGTATTTTATATTTTAGAATTGAGTAACAAATTCTGTGCCTTCTTACCTCTGATATTCAAAATGATACAAGCACTAGCCGTTTATAGCATACTGTATCCAGTATCAGTTTTCACTTCCTCAGATTTGGAAAACTGGCTGAGAATTGGCAACCACAGGAGATAGATAAACTAAAAAAACACCCCTTATTTGTGTACATTTGTTCATAGTCAGTAGGGAAATGGTCTTTCATCTTGTAGATTAGTTCAGCTTTTTCTTTCAGACTTCCCCTTTAAATGGAGCAGTTTGTGTTGGAGTTGTTACATAGCTACATTCTCGGATGAATCCTTGAGAAGCCATTGGTAAGAAGTGAGATCAGATTTATACCAGAAGACAAATTGAGGAACTTACAGGTTGATTGCTCAGCATGAGGTTTTGTTTTTCATTGCTATGTCTGCTACAGTCCATAATGCACCTTGAACTGTTTGAAATTTTTTTAAAAATCATTCAGTTAAATATTTAAAGATGCTGGGGAAATTATCTTATGCAGAAGTTTCCATTTTTAACATGGTATGATTTACTTTTTGTTTTGCCTGCAGCTCTTTTCTGAAAGAGAGGACCTAGATGTATCCTAATTAGCATCTAGTGAAGACCAGGAATAACCTTGAAAATGAAATGCAAGGAGAAATATGTTTCTGTTGTTTTAAATGTCTAGTTACTACCACTTAAAGGATACCTAAAGCTGAAATAGTGTGGGTGCATCTGTATTTCTTTTTTGTTTGGGCCTTTATTTTTTTTCCTGGAGGAGGAAGATTTGAGGGTGAAAGGATTTTTGGTGGTGGTTTGGCTTGTTGTTTGTTGGGTGTTATTTATGTTCAGGCCCAAGTCCAGTTTCCATCTATGAGCTTCGGATGTTCTGCTAATCTTACCTCTTCCATTATATATTTGGATATGCCTAAAGCTCTAATCCACACCTAAAAATATTATGTTTGCAAATGTGTGACATATTTTAAGTAAGTAGGAATCCACAATTCTGTTTCCAGTACTCAAACAACCTCAAGGGTACCATATTTTAATTTCATTGCGTGCCATTCTCTCACAGGAGTAAAATCAAGCTGGATCAGTCAAGACTGGTGCTTTTAAACCAGGCAGAGCAGCGTGTCAGCATGTTTTCACAGGTTACCTAAACAAATCATACATATTTGATCACTTCTGAGATTGATTGGCCTGCATGCTACTCAGCTCCAGTATCTTTTTCCCCATATGTTGCAATGTAGTGGGAACATGTGCAGCACTCTGTAAGCTGAGTCCCGTGACTCACATCACAGCATGACCGAGGGCAACACCCACACCTTCTTCTCTCCTTGTTACATCTTTGGTATTTTCTGTACTATATCCGTGGCATAACATGCATGCTTTGTAAGTTTTATTCTTGTTAACTGAATGATTAAGCATCAGCACTTTTCAAGATCAAAAGAGGTTAACAACCTATGATTTTATGACAATGGGAAGGTTGTCCTCACTTGATGTTTTCTGTTCATCTGTTGTACTATGTTTTTAGCTGTCATGTAATTATGAACATTTTCTGATCACATTCATTTGACCAATGCCTCTGTAATATTACATATATACAGTTACTTGTATGCTAGAATGTTAATATCTTTTATATAAATTGCTTTGTGTTTGTTCACAATGTTTTTGTAATTCACATTTCAGTTTTCTCATGTACGAGAAGCTAAAATATAAGATGAAAGATACACTCCTAGGAACAATCAAATGTATTTTTTTATACATATGCATACTTCCCTTGAATATGGGTGTAATGTTGTAGTTATATTCTAGTCATGAAGTTGATATATGTCTGCAAGGTTGGAATGTAGGGAATCATTTATTTAAGTTTTATTCTTCAGCATAAATGATTTTTTCTTTGTGAACATAATCCAGTTGCTTTATTTTTATCAAGACAATCATAAAAAATTAATCAAAATTTCTATGCAGGTGTCTAAATAAATCTGGATGGTTTAAAACTATATTTATAAGGATGTTCAAACGAGAAAGAAATATAAAATAGGAAAACTCAGGATGAGGATCAAATTAAGACAATTTTTAGAAAGACAAAATAGGAATTACTACACTCCCAAACCTCTAAATTCAGAAACTCTAGAACCATAAAACTTACAAAGTTTTTTATTCCGCTTAATCGTACCAAGCTATCCATTTCTTATTCCTGATGATTTCTTCTCTGTAGTTTGACAGTTCTGCTCTTTACCATTGAGATAATCCATTTGAAAATACAGCTTCTAGTTGTGTGGAAATGTTGTGGAATCATTATATTCCATCTATTCTTTTGCACTGTATTACATATTGGAAGTATTTAGGTCTCTCTTCTGTGTACAAGGGGGCACTAAACTGTTCAGATGGAATGGAAAAATATCTTTCTAGGGATTTTTTGAAGCTATTTTCAAAAATGCACTTCAGTAGGGAAGAGTGGAATCATAATATCCCATCCTACTGGTCCCAGGTATTAGGGGATGAGTCTTATTTGATGGATGTTGATTATGTGACACTGCTCCTAACTCAAGCTTCTGCTTACATGAGTCTGGACCAGTGTAGAGCAGCATGGAAACCAGTAAACTGGGAGCTTCCAGTCATTTGACTGAAAAATACACAAATCTTTTTCATTTAGATATCACTTTGTCTTACTTACCCTTCCCTGCATAATAAGGCAATGCTTTTTTCTTATAGATAAGTGTGGCAGTTTTTTCTAAGTTAATCCATTCAATCCAGTGTTTAGTGTACATCTAATGTGGCCTTCTTACCTCTGTTTAGTAAACTGAACAGCAGCTAAGGGCCTTGGAAGTTGAAGGAGGAACATTTCTGTCTTTGCTAAAAGTTCTCTTCCTGGAGTTATTCCCCAGATCAGTTAGACTTCTACAAAGACTTCTGTTGTAAATAGCAAATAAACTAGACTTCTAATTTTTAATTAGAGGGAGAAACTCTTCTATGCACATTGATTTTTATGATCACTTTTTGGTGTTGTTGTTGCTGTTGTTGTTTAATACCTGCATCTTAGTGAAAAGTATGAGCCCCTCACATAAAAAAGAGAACTAATGTTTAATTAAATCTGTAACTCTTCAACCAGTAGGATTATACTTTACACCATCTGTAGAAGAGGAGACCAGACTACCTGGTTTATATCAAAATAGTTCACAGAATCTCTAGTTTTATTTCTAGAGTAAAGAAAATTGCCTTTTGTAATTAAAAATAAATTTTTAAAAGCTCTAACCTCTGATTCCTCTACCATGAGTTATATGAAATACATAACTTCATGTTCTAAACATATTGATTCTTTTCAGTTACTTTTTTGTTTGTGGTTGTTCATCTTTTATATTTTCATTTGAATTAATGTCATCTGCTAACCTTACAGTTCAAATTACTTCACATTGCTTTCATTTTTTATTAATAATGTGACAAAAAAGTTCTTTATTCTTAAAAAGTATATATTTTAAAAGTAATAATCTGACTTAATTGTTTTAGTTTACTTGCCACCACTGCAACATTTTGCATTATATATTCTATGTCATGGAATGATGAAAGCAGCATAATATTAGAATTGTGGAGGGCATATTGTGCTATCCCTGGGTTCAGTAGAGGCAATGTTTGGTGTGAATATTGCTGGTTTGAAATTATGTTGCTGAAAAAGAAAATACATTTTTACAGTAAACATAAGTAATATGGGGATTCTATTCCAGGTAATCAGTTTGTAAAGTAATAGGAAAGTAGGCAATACAAAAAAAAATTTTTAATTTAAGTTAATGAAGAATAGTGTGTTACTTATTGTTATCATATTGTCTGTATTCTTTCACAAACATAAAAAATTATTTATTGCCAAAAATAATCATGTCCTTTCACATTTAACAATTGAGATGTAAATACAACTTGATTAGATAGTAACTTGTCTGCATTTATCTCTTGGATATCTCTTAATCATAAAAATATAGCTAAATTAGTGAAAGTGGTGTTGATTTAGCAAAACTGAGGTTGTTTTATAAAGTGTGCTTACATCATTCCCTACAGACATTTACTTGTGTGACTTCATTACAGATGTTTTATACTTCTTGATGGTAACATTGTAAAATGTCAGAGAATGCTGTGACTAAAACTACTCTGATTTAGTTTGGTACTCATACTTAAGTGTACAGGACACCACATATTCCCTTAAAATCTCCACATCTGCAGTACACAGGCAGATTACAAAATAATATATTAAGGCTTATTCTCGTCTTGGAATGGGGCTGGGGTTTTGTGTGTGTATGTTTGTTTTTATGTTTGGGGATCATTTTAATAATATGACTTACTGAATTATAATATTAATTATTAAAAAAACCCAGAAAAAAGCCAAACTTATTTCTGGGTGTTGACTGTACAGGTATGTGTACCAGAGTAATGGGTAGTTTCAGAATGCACAATGTACTACATATGTGCATTGGCAAAAAAGAATGCAAATTAATGCCAGTTGAAATGTATAAGAAAGTAATAGTAGAAAGCAAAAGAAATAGAATATGTATCAGCAAATCAACTTGGTAACCGTTAATGTTCTAGAAATTCTGAAATTCCATGAAGGATTCCATGATATGCTGTACAATCTCTAGATAGAAAGTGGCAATTTATGCACATTTCAACAGCATTGACTGCTACGTGTGGATGTTTTTTTGTATTTCTGGTGAAAAACATTGTTCTTCTTATTATCGGCACATGGTGTTGCATGCTTGGTTAATTACACTTCTAAAAATATCAATATTAATAAAGTAAACATATAACTTAATTTTATTTTCAGAAGCTAGATTTTTCCAGCTCATCAGAAGGAAGTACAGTTAATTTAACTGTCTTTGGAGAAGAAAAAAGTGAAACTGAACCAGAAAAAGCATCAGAACTACAAGCATGCTTTACAGAAGGTATGGAAATAAAATTTGGGCCTAGCAATTACATTTTGCTTGTTTGCAACAAACATTGGCTGTTCAAGGAAGCTATTTGCTACAGCAGTCCTGGGATCCTAATTCATCAAGTCTGATTAGTTTTGCCTGTTGTAGATAGCAATACTGACATCTACGAAGTACTGTTTGTTAAAGCAAAGTTCAATATGTAGTCATTTCTAATATTTTAAAATAATCGCTAGGCACAATTCTACAAACTTATTCTCAGCAGACAGTAATTCTGTTGATTTAAATTACTTTGTCAGTAGTGAAATCTGCAAGATCAAACCCTACACTAGGCTCAATTTACTAAGAAATTTAAAATGAAATCAAGTGATTGATCACTTCCTAATGCACCATCATTCAATGGAGAGTTTGACTCAAACAATAAACTTATTTTGTTGAGATGGCACCATTAATGGGGAGAGAGGATGTATAAATATACTGTGGGTTAAAACAGGTGGATGAGATCCTGTGTATCTATTTAAGTAAAAAAGTCAGAACAGCATACTTGCAGGTCCTTAAATATTTTGATTTATTTTAGTTCTGAATAGCTGCATCTTGTAGGGGACTACTGAAATTTACTATGTAGGAAAGAATTTCTGGGGTTTTTTTTGATATTATGGATCTTAATTTCCTTTTAAATCATGAGTAAAATAATTCAGAACAAAATATGGTCCAGGATTAACTCCCCTATCCTGTTCATGCTTTTTGGTTTACTGTTTTGCAGACATCTTTGATATTAGGCTAGGACTTTTGTCCTTTGAAGTATTATTTTACTCGTCTTTATATACCGGAATTGTTAGTCAGTGTGGGGATGAATTGACTATATGAAGTTCTTAATTAAAAAAAAATCCAACCAAAAAATGTACCTTTCTCAAATAATTTGACAATATATTAAAATTCTTCCTTATCCTTGTTTTATGTGATACCGACTCATTCTTGGACATAAGATTTATTTTTTTATAATATAAGCGTGTTGAGTGGTTGAAGGTAAAGTAGTTCATGTTCTTCTCAGTGATAGCCGTTTTAGCTGAGATGATGAAATACAGTGTAACTTATTTGTAACATATGAACTTAATGACAGTTAACAGGAAAACCAGAATGCCTTTCAGATCTGTTAAAGTCATGTCAACATGGTTTTGTTTCTGTGTGATTAATAATTTTTAAAGAATTAAGGAGGCTACTCTTGGCTAGGCAGTTACTGAGATTAATTACTAACAGTGCCTTGAGGCCCCATGATAAAGTTGGGAGCTCTCCAATGTGAGGCAAATTTCTGTGGACAGTTGCCACAAATCTGTATCACATTGGAAAAGCTCTCATTTTCTCCTGTTAAAACATTTGCTATGTAAAGAGTTATCCTTCATGAGCCCATGAAGCATCAGTTGTTCCTCAGCATTGTGAGAAATAGTATTAATGCCTGATCTATTTGAACCTTTTCTAAAAGGCAACAGCTCTTTTAAAAGAAGAAGCTTCTGTATTCTTGAACAAGTTCATGTGGAAGTTGCTATGTATGATTGTTGTTTCTACTCCCTGACAATTTGCATATATTCTTTAATTATCTGTATATAAACTGAATAATATAAATTTTTAAATGTGTTTGTAAATGAAAATTAGTTCCATTAGATGACTGTCCTTTACTATAAACTTGATGTAGCATCAGAGTAGAGGAAAAATTGTGTACACTCAAGTTAAAACAAAGTATAACATTGAAAAAATAATTGGGATAAGTAGCATGAAGTAACTTGAACTTTGTGAAACAGAAGCTAGCTAAGAATAATTTTATTTTTCAGGATAATGAAAATTTTACCATATAACAGTTTCTTAATGTTTGTGCTATTAGGCTGCGTACGGAAGTTTAAATGCTGTAAAGGCAGTACAGAGAGCACAAGAGGAAGAATCTGGTGGAATCTTCGGAAAACCTGTTACAGCATAGTAGAGCACAACTGGTTTGAATCATTCATTGTCTTCATGATTCTTCTCAGCAGTGGTGCTCTGGTAAGTAGAGCTTGCACCCATAGAAATAGTATGTATAAAAACGTTTTATCGAAGTGTAGTATTATACCACCTGTTTTCCTTAAGAATCAAACACGAAGTTGCCTTTGAAGAGAACTTATTCCCAGAATATTTTGGGTATTACATTTAATTTAGATTACGTTAAAATTTTGATGACTGCTAGGTGATGTATATGTTTATGAAAAGGATTATGCTAAAAAGTCTTATTTAAGAAATTACAAAAATCATGAAAAGGGAAATGTATGCATGAAAAAATTGTTCTACTTAAACTGAAAATTGTCCCCCAAAGGAGATACTGAAGTCATCATGTTCTTAGTTAATTTTTTGCTACAGTTTTAGTTGCAATATTTCTGGACTGTTACATAGGAATTCTTGAATTTCTTTTTACTATTTTAGGGACATTTAGTGCTTCACATATTTGGTTTTATTTTGGTTGTTAATTGACACAGGATTTGTTATATATTGTCTTGGTCTCTGCTCCAGCACCTAGAGCACCAGGTACTTTCCTTCCTTCTTAGCTGACCTTGGTGTTTCCAGGGTAGTTTCTCTCACTTTTTCTTTCAGTGCTCATACTGCCATGCAGTGCTTTGCCCTTTCTTAAACATGTTTTCCCAGAGGCACCATCAGCTTCATTGTTGTTCTCCGCTGTTTCGTGTGTGGGATCAATGGTGGAGCTGGCACAAAGCAGTCCCCTGACCTCTTCTCACAGTGGCCGCATCTACAGCCTCCCACTACTAAAACCTTGCCATCAGCACCTAACACAGGAATTCACTAGAGATCATCAACATAATATCTGGTCTCTTGTTAATTGAAGTTGATGTAATAATGAGAGTGGCTTCTGACAAACCTGGCTGGGCTTTTCAGGATGAAAAATTATAATTCTGTGTTGAGTATTATTGAAATTTCTAAAAATCTTTTGGGCAACCTCTGACTTTTTATTGTAATTCCATTTTCAGACAACAATAAAATCTAAAACTCAGAATGTAATTGTAATTTCTGTTATTTTGGTTTTTCAAGGTAAAACCTTGGAAAGTGATGTACTTTGCTGTTTTCATTTAGTTCTGACTTAATTTGTAATTTTCAAAGGCTTTTCAATATCTGACTTATATGTTACCCATTCTTTACAGGCTTTTGAAGATATATATATTGAACAGCGCAAGACTGTAAGAGTTCTGCTGGACTATGCTGATAAAATCTTTACTTATATCTTTATTCTGGAAATGGTGCTAAAATGGGTGGCGTATGGTTTTCAGACTTACTTCACTAATGCTTGGTGCTGGCTGGACTTCCTGATTGTCGATGTAGGTACTATCCTTTCTAAGTAGTGTTTCTGTTGTTCAGGCAGGTTGTTTTATGTAACTTTAATCTGATAGGGATACATGCAGTGAATAATATAAATTTTGTTTAAAGGAATGGAAAATTACATTCTGGTGAATAAGATCCTGCTGCAATTATCCAGTATGTAACTAAGTCTGCCTTTGTGCTGTCATTGGCACCATGTGTTCTGTGTTTTACTGTGCAGAGTCCCAGCTGGTGAGGGAGCACTATTTACAGATTTGACTTCAGTCTGCTGGATGTGGCAGCAGAGAGCAAGGACACAGACACAGGAAGGGAAATTTAAGTGAGCACTTGGGGTAGGGCGTTTGATCCCGGGCTTAATGGGGCACTGACAAAGAACTGCAGGGGAGAATTGTTTTTCACTAATAACATTAAAAACTAGTGTTGACATTGCACTCCAGAGAAACTAAATTAGTGACATGACATGTTCATTTAAAGGAGTTCTTTCTTTTTGTGAAGATGTTGGCCTAGAAATTCAACAAGTGGACAAAAGGAAACTCTATTGACTGAATGGTACCTGGAATCTAGGACAGAAATTTCATCCTCTATCAGTAGAATTGAAACTTACCTAATGTTTTTTTAAGTAGGTTTTTTAGAAGGAAAGACACAAGTGGCGTTTGTTATTTGTCTTCCTCATTTAACTGTACTTCTTTTTCCAGTGGATCCCCATTCTTAGCAAATGGACTAACTCAGTGACTTGAGAAAATATGCGATATGTTTTTTCTGGGATATGCAGTTTCCTGCTTTTTATTTTCTTGGCCTCTCTATTTCTTCTGTTGTGAACTCCCGATTAATACTTACACCAAGAATAAGGTCAACATATTCCCAAAAAATATGTACTGACCGGTAAGAAACTTAGCAAGTATAAAGGCCCTCCCCTAAGACTAAATTTTGCAAAACAAGATAACCTTAGTACATGGAAGGAAAAAAAGTTAGGACTGTCTTTGAGTGAGGCTGAATATATAATTTTTGTATATTTGCTTTCTCTGTGGATGCTGTAGCATTCTGATTTTTCTTTATTATAACTTAAGTGAAAAATTATGAAAATTTTATGATTAATGGGAAATCAGCAGCAATCATCTAGATAGATTCTGTCACCTTTGCATAAAATTGTTGATGCCATGTTTTAGACTCTTTCATATTATGAATAACCAGAAGTATGTTTCCAGAAGCTTGTGATACATAAATTTTGAGGGTTTTTTTCCATTACAATGGTCATTGGTAAAAAAGAAAGAAAAGTAAACATAAATAAATAAATCTATTACTATTTAAGGAGTATTCATATTTGGTGTCTCTGTATTGGGAAATGTTGATCTTGAATTCAGTTTTAAGATCAATTCTGATTAGGCATACCATGTATCCATGTGGATAGGTATAGGCTCTTCATTTTTTCAGCAATCTCAGTGCTTTCATGTAGCCATCTTAATCTTTTGTTTAGAGTGTCTGCATTTTGTGGTCCTACAGCAGCAGATTATATAACAATTCATGTTGGGAGGCACCATCAGAGGTTTTTAGTTAGCTCTAACCTCAAGGTTAGATTAGACAGCTCAGGCTGATGCTCTTAAATGAAGAATGCCTTACTTAGCAATGTCATTTCCAGTGTTTGGCCTCCTATATTGTAAACCCACTCCTTCCACCCCTAAAGTCATGGTGGTCTGCTTAGCTTTTTCTGACATTATTGCTAGACTTGCTATTATTTTCAGCCACTAACAAGGAATTTTAATTCTTTCTCTTCCTACTGGTTTAGCATGCAGGTGCTGCCCTCAACTGCTTAAATAGATTTTAGTTTTATCTTTCTGTCCTATGCCTTTATCCAGCTAAACATTGAACAAATTTGCCATGCCAGTACCAGTCGAGTTATCACCGTGAGACATTTTACAGAATCTTTTCAGGCAAACTGTTCTGTACCTAGCAGTCTAGGCTCTCCAACTGTTCCCTGTTTGGGAAAGAACTTATGGTATACAGACAGAAGTTCTTACCCATTGTGATGTTTACAGGTATTATTATTATTATACAAAATAATTATTATTATTATACAGTTATTATTATTACACAGTTATTATACAGAAACAAGTAATTAGCCCTGAAACAAAAAAAAATTGTCATTTTGCTCTGCTTTTCATGTGCAATTACAAATGGTATCACACAGAAGAGCAAAAATGGGATTGTATAGTAATTGGCAGCTTGCTTGAGCTACCCTTAGAGGAAAGAAATCTGCAGAAGACTTCCTTGTGTAAACACAACAGGAGATAGCTGTCTGGAGTGGGAGGTTCAGTTAGGACACAAGTCATTGACTTTCACTGGAAAACAGCTGGAAAATCAACTTTTGAGCTGTTAATCCAGCTGTACTGAAGGTTTCAAAATTCTTGTGAATTAAACCTTTTCTTTCACAAAAGTAGGCACATTAATTGTCCAAAATACAAGCAATTTCTAAAATCCAAATATTTTTCCAGCTTATGATAACAATGTACTTTTGTGCAATTATACTATTTGATAGTTACAAAAACAGAAAGTTGAAATGAAGCTGAGGTTGGGATTCTATCTCATGTGCATCATTACAGGATGCTTTGTAATATTGCCCCCTTTTTTTTTTGCAACACACCTTTTGAATTTTCTAATTTTCTAATGTTGTATTTAGGATTTCTATATATGTAGCAGCCAGTTTATAGCTGGTATCACAGGCTGTCCAAATCACAATCAAACACATGGAGGGTGAGGAAATTACTTTTTTAAAAAATAAAAATGTACATATGCACATATCCATAGATAGTATTATGGATTAATGTATGTTTTTGTTCAAAATGTTCTAAAATTTACATGCAATATTACACTATTTTTTTTCTTTATTTTCTTTTTCTTTTTTTACTTTTTCAATTTATTTTCACTGAAAGATTGGGAAACTTGTGAATTTTTTTTCCCAATATTCAGATCAAAATTTTACCCCTCAAGGTATTTCTATTTTGAAGCTACTTAGAAAAGTACTTTTGTTTTGTTTTGTTTCCTCTAGGTCTCATTGGTTAGCTTAGTAGCTACTGCCCTTGGTTTCTCAGAATTTGGTGCAATTAAATCTCTCCGAACATTAAGAGCTTTGAGACCTCTAAGAGCTTTGTCACGCTTTGAAGGCATGAGGGTAAGGAAAAAAAAAGGAAATTATGGGTAAATCTAATCCCTAAAAATATGCCAAATTATAAAAGCATGGAATAATACTAATTTAATGTCTATCAGTAAGGCCAACAGTAGCATGTTTGGTTATATGACATGCATTACTACTTTTCTATTTGCATTACTTCAGTGTAATGTAATGCTTTACATTAAATCATCTTCTAGATTAAAAAAAAATAATTAACCCTTGTGTTGTTTTTAATTTTTTTTTCTGTGTTTATTGACTAGGTGGTTGTGAATGCTCTTACTGGAGCAATCCCATCCATTATGAACGTACTTCTGGTTTGTCTTACATTCTGGCTAATTTTCAGCATCATGGGAGTAAATTTGTTTGCTGGCAAGTTCTATCACTGTGTTAACACCACAAATAATGAGATGCTCACACCAGAACAAGTCAGTAATAAAAGTATGTGTGAAAATATGAGCAGGGCTGCTGGAGGTGTTCGGTGGAAAAATGTGAAAGTAAACTTCGATAATGTTGCAATTGGTTATCTTTCTCTTCTTCAAGTGGTAAGTGCATAAATTTTCCAGTTTTAGTTTTACTTGTGGTATCATTTAATTCTATAATTTTCAATGTTATTTTAAAATAAATAAATGGATATGGATTTGACTTTATAATTTTGTTCTATGGAGCTAATTAATGTTGCTTATTGTAAAAATGTGATACATTCTCTGGCCATTTTGGAAGAGGAGGAATATCTAATATTCACCTGATGGATAAAAGGTTTCTTGGCATCCAGCTGCTAATACCTTTTCAAGTGCTATGGAAATACAGTATGTAGATAAAATATCTGATTAAGAACTGCAGCTAGGTTTCCTTTTATTTTCCTTATATCTTAAGGCATATTGACTAATAGTTTTACCATGGTTATCATAGATAGGTTCTAGGACTTATCTGATCTTCAAACAAGAAGAGAGTGTTAGATTTCAAGGCATGAGCTTTTTTTAGAGAAAGTATCTTTAAATTGCAAATAAAACAAGCATATGTTTTATAATTGGGTGCATTTGACAAGCTGCTTCTGGGAAGTTATTTGTACTCGTAAACAATTGGTAATTATTCTGCCTTTAAAAATTTCCAACTAGTAATGTTCAGTAGTTAGTGTTGTGCTAGCAGGCTACCATCTGTTTGCTTCTGGGGGTAACAGTGGCTGTTGCTAAACTGCACTGGGCAATTGCATAAACTACCAGCTTAGAGAGTGGCACTGCTTTTAGTATTTGTAGCATATATTGCACCCACAGTTGACCTGTGTTGCAGTAAACATATCATTCACACCTTTCCTGCCCTCAGAGTAAGTTTGATGAGGACCCTCTAGAAGGATTAAGAATTAGTTAGGATGGCTGTGTGGCAAGACCTACAGTCAGTGGCTTATTGTCCAAGAGGAAACCAGTACCAAGTGGTGTCTCTCAGGGATTTGCTCCAGGACCAGTACTATCTGATAGCTCCATCAATGACATCAGTAGTGGAATTGAGTGCACCCTCAGCAGTTGTCAGGTGACACCAGGCTGAGCTTTGTGATAGGCTTAGATGGCACACACTTTAAGGAGCTACTGAGTCCTTGGGCAGCTTCAGTCAGTCTCTTCTTGGAGCTCCCTGTTTCCAATGGAGTGACCCACACCATCCCTGTGCAGGGGGACTAGCTGGTCATGCAGGTTCCCTGTATCCTGACATCAGGGACTTGGCTTTACTGGGATGGCACATAGCACAGTGCCTTTCCTGTTAAGGTAATGCTTTCCAGATGGCAGCCAGCACATCACATTTCCCTGAGAGATAAATCACTGTCTCTCTGGTATGATGATATTGATTGCAACTTATCTCACAGAGAGTTTATATGAATTTCCATGAAGATTAGAATTTATTCAGTGTTTTTTAAGAAGTGGGGGGAGATATTCCGCAGTAATGAACTTCCTGTGAATACTTCAGTTGTAACACACCAGACAGAATGTTCTCAGAACTGGGGCTTTGATAGAAAATATTAACAAATTTTGTTTTTAGGCAACATTTAAAGGATGGATGGAGATTATGTATGCCGCAGTTGATTCTACAAAAGTGAGTGCAATATAAAATCTGCCGTGTAAATATAAAATTTACTGAGGGAAAACAAATCTAAGACTGATGTGAGGCTTCTTGAATGGTAGTTGAAATGATCTAAAATATAAAAAATTAAATGTAAAGTCCTGATGAATTTTCTACAATCTATGCCCACAAAGTGCTTATACTTTTATCAGGTAACAAAAATTATAGCTATAGGCTACATAAATTACTAATAATTTAATAATTCTTCTGTAAAAATCCAAAATAATGAGATCTGTTTTTCTGTTAATTTATGTCTGAGATTGTACAGATGATGAAACAAGTTTTTTCTGTGTCCTCAAAAATAACCCAAATAGTCAAGAGGCATCACTACAAAAGCTAATCCAGAGCTGCAGACTCTGATGATCTCAAAAACCAAATTTGCTAGCTTTTGCCTATTTTTCTTTTAATCTTGATATTTGTTTGCATCTCTCCTTAATCCAGCTCTTGATTTGCATATAATCTGTATGAACTGAATTGCTTTTGAGATCTGCACATTTCTGTCAAATTTAGTAGGGCCTATATGAAATGTCAAATGTCATCAAAGAGAACAGACAAGGGAGAGGGAAGGAATGGCAAGTCCTGCAATGTGTGCAGTTGCAGAAACCTGTATTAAATAGATTTTCAAGTTCAAATATGAGGCAAGTGTAGTGTATGCTCCAAAAGAGTTGGGTTTAGCCCCTGTCCATCTGGATGCAACTTCTCCTCCTGCTCAGGATCTTTGATTTGTCTTAACTGCTATTTGTGATGCTTTGCTGTTTTCCTGTGTAACATAGGCAGAGGAACAGCCCAAGTATGAAGAGAACCTGTACATGTACCTTTACTTTGTGGCCTTTATCGTCTTTGGATCATTTTTCACCCTGAACTTATTCATTGGTGTCATCATAGATAACTTCAACCAACAAAAAAAGAAGATAAGTACCACATGTTTCATTTTCACAATACTTCATTGTTATTGAGCATTCAGTAAATGTATGCAAGGATAAATAACAGTGTCTGAAATTTCTCTTAGTAATAGAAAGAAAAAAAATCAATCAGATTTTAAGATTTTTGTTTGTTAAAAATAATTAAATAACAGTCTTTTTAAGACATCTGGAGTAATTTAAAATTACACTTAGTGTTTTTCTCCACATCCCTGTACAGCCCAATGATATGTTGTCCATCAGAAAATTATGTCTTTGTTTCTCTTAACTTTGCAGTGCTGTGACTAAGCAATGTGAAAGTGCAGATGACTTAAGCAAATAAAAGGCAGGAAAGTAGGAAATATGCAAAACTATAAATTTCAAAATTGATAGTGAGGTAACATTTAGCAGTATTGTGAAGGCCTCCATTACAGAGGCTAACACAATGAATGTTGAAAATACTTCTCTATATTGTAAGATTAGAGAGGGTAGGGAAACTGTCTTGAGTTAGTGCATTTGCAAGAAAAAGAAAATGGATGTCATTTGAAAATGTGTAAGTTTTCAACTTAAGCTGTTTCTATTATTTAAATGAACACAGGATTGTGGCAAGAAGTCTAGGGACATGTAAATAGATGAAAATGCAAGCTATAATGGGAAATTAAATTGTACTTGCTATTTAAACCATAAATAATGGCATCTTCATCCTTCAAAATATTTGTACCTTCTTTGGAGTGAACTTCAGGGGCATCCAGTATATATATAGCAGGAAGGTGGATCCATTTCTCATCCTTGGAGAGCAAGACTAAGGTTATATGCATGTTATTGGCATTTTTGGCAGCTGATGTGTAACAAGGTGACTTTACTCAGTAATGAGGTAATTATAAATTTTATTAAGTTCACTTGGCAGACACTGTCCACTGGAATCATCTTGACTCAGAAGGCAGATAAGGGTTCCTGGTAAATGTTTTTTTTGGTAGTATGGTATACACCCCTTGTACATTTTGAGCTGTTGTAAGTCGCCACGAAAGTAAAATACTGGACATGCAATTAGGCTGGGGAAATTATATCTATATGGTATTCTTCAGTCTCATCTTGCAAATGAGCAAGCATCTGTCTTTTGAATTTATAGGTGTGTCTGTGTTTGTAGAAATGTGCAGATCACACAGTTCATGGCTACCTAGCAACATTTTTCTTACTATTGTTCTTTTTTAATATCACTGACACTTGGGCATGTTGGGATATGAATAGGAAAAGAGCTCGTGTTGCAGCATACTGTCTCTGTGTAGATAAACTGTCCTTTTCTGTGGTTCCTGTGTGTTATCTTGCCTTGAGGCCTTTTTTCTCCCTGGGGACAGTACACTGAAACAAGGATGGCTTGTTCTCTAATGGTAGCCATTACATCAGTGAGACGGCAGAAGAAATCCCCAACCCCTTCCCACTTTCTTTATGTCTCTCTTCTTTTATTCTTTATTTCCCACTGACTGAAATCTTCCAAAAGTCACAGCATATTTCCACCATAATTATCAAATCAACTTCTTGTTTTTCTTCCAAAACTCTTACACTCCAAGAAGTTAGTTTTACTTGAATATTTGATTTATGAGGAGAGTTTGTTAAAGATGGTCTCTTTTGCCTTCTGAATGTTCATGTCAATATATAGACACAGCTGGGAGTTAAACACCCCTTAATTCAGACTTATCATTACTTTGTCTATAAGATTGACACTACATTTCACAAATTCAGTGGGACAAAGTCACAGAATCACCCCTGACTCTGAAGTTGATTTCCAAATGCCACTGCTTTGATATCATGCATACCTGGAATACAATTACAAACAAGTGCATGAAAGGAATAAAGCAAATTACTTGAAAATATAAATTGTATTTCTGATAAGTGAATATAAATTGTATTTCTGATAAGTGTTCCATGTGTGTATTACACCAGTCTAGAAATCCTTTTATTCAGACAAGAAACCCCAAAGTAAACCCATGCTTCTAATCATTAGGTACAGTGTAGGGGGATGATCAAGCTCCATACACACTGTTCATTTATCATCTGAACTGAGATAGCTATGCTCAAATGGTAAAATGCACATCCTGAAAAGTAAAATCAGTAATTTTTTTCTCTTGGTATGTTTTACCTGAAGGCATATATGCTCACAGTGTATCTTTGTACCTTTGAAATTTTTTTCTTTTTGGTAGGTTGATTTACAATGTGGAGTTCATGATGCTAGATTTATTAAGTGTCTATGAAGTGTGTATTTTCCAAGTTGGGTTTATTTTTTAAAATTTATTTAATTGAATTAATCAGGTATGTATTTTTTTAATAAGAAATAGATAGAAGTTTTGGGGGTTTTCTTTGCTCCATAATTTCTTTCATTTTTCCTTCAAGATTCATCAGATATTTTAACAGTCTTTGAAATAATTATTATGTTTTGGTTTTGGTAACAATGTATAAGGATGACTAAAGGGCTTATTTAAACCATGTTCTGCAATGCTGTGAATTAATGGATATGAAGGCTTGTCTGTAATCAGATTTGGGGTTTCTTTTATTAATTTACCTTGGAGGCCAAGACATTTTCATGACAGAAGAGCAAAAGAAATACTACAATGCAATGAAGAAGCTGGGCTCCAAGAAACCACAAAAACCTATACCTCGACCAGTGGTAAGAATAGTGCAATTCTTCTGTCATCAGTATTTGGAGAGAAATCTTAGTGGTACATCAATTATAATAAAATTTCTCCTTTAAAACTGTTTCAGCCTAATTAGTTACCCCTTCATTCTGAATTGAAATGTACACGTGTCTGTTCTGCAGGAAAAACTCTCATATGTGTTATGCCTGAGAAAACAGAGACTCAAAGAATATGAAGAAATATAGGCTTGTTGAGTTTTGAGAGAAAAACTTTGAACTAGCATATAAGTTACTGGACAGTGGTTTACTTAGATTTTTGAGCCTTTTGCTTGGTTGTATATTTTGGGAGAGGAAGAATGAAATGGGAGGGAGGAAACAGATGTTTATTATAAAAATACTATAACCTTTTCTTTTTTCTTCCCTCAGAACAAATTGCAAGGTCTGGTGTTTGATATTGTAACCAAGCAACTATTTGACATCATCATTATGGTTCTAATCTGTCTTAACATGATCACAATGATGATAGAAACAGATGACCAGACTGAACTGATGCAAAATATTTTATATTGGATTAACTTGGTCTTTGTTATCCTTTTCACTGGTGAATGTGTCTTCAAAATATTTTCACTCCGTTATTATTACTTCACCATTGGCTGGAATATTTTTGATTTTGTGGTTGTTATTCTTTCAATAATAGGTAAGAAATTCCTATGTTCAAAATGAAATATAGTTATATGTATATTTAATGCTTTATCTCTATCAAGTTGTGCAAATTAGAAGAGTTACTTAATTTTAATTTCTCTTGATTATTTTACATTTTCTGTGGAAAATGTAATCTGTGCTAAAAACTTACTTTCTTACTTTATTTTTATGTTTCACAGGTATGTTTCTAGCTGACGTGATTGAAAAGCACTTTGTGTCACCCACTTTGTTCAGAGTTGTCCGACTTGCCAGGATCGGTCGAATCCTGCGCCTCATTAAAGGCGCTAAGGGAATCCGCACTCTGCTTTTTGCTTTGATGATGTCTCTTCCTGCTTTGTTCAACATTGGGCTGCTGCTCTTCCTGGTCATGTTCATCTATGCCATATTTGGCATGTCCAACTTTGCCTATGTCAAGAAGGAAGATGGGATTGATGACATGTTCAACTTTGAAACGTTTGGCAACAGCATGATCTGCCTGTTCCAGATCACCACATCCGCTGGCTGGAATAGTTTGCTCAACCCAATTCTAAACAGTGGGGAGCCAGACTGTGACCCCCATAAAGATCACCCAGGGAGCTCTGTGAAAGGTGACTGTGGCAACCCTTCTGTTGGGATTTTCTTCTTTGTCAGCTACATTATCATATCCTTTCTGGTAGTGGTGAACATGTACATTGCTGTGATTTTGGAGAACTTCAGTGTTGCTACTGAAGAAAGTGCTGAACCCTTGGGTGAGGATGACTTTGAGATGTTTTATGAGGTTTGGGAAAAATATGATCCTGGTGCAACACAATTCATAGAATATAGCAAACTCTCTGATTTTGCAGCTTCTCTAGATCCTCCTCTTAATATACCAAAACCAAACACAATTCATCTTATTGCAATGGATCTACCTGTGGTGAGCGGTGACAGAATTCACTGCCTTGACATCTTGTTTGCTTTCACAAAGCGAGTCTTGGGGGAAAGTGGGGAGATGGACACCCTCAGAATACAGATGGAAGATCGGTTTATGGCAGCCAATCCTTCTAAAGCTTCCTATGAACCAATTACAACCACACTGAAACGAAAGCAGGAAGAAGTTTCTGCCACTATCATTCAGCGTGCTTACAGACGTCATCTCCTGAGACAGTCAGTAAAGAAGCTTTCATTTATGTATCAGAAGGATGGGGGTGATCAGCTTATCAAAAAGGGTGTGACTGTTGGTAAGCTGAGTGAAAATTCATCTCCAGAGAAAATGGATATGTCTGCATCCACCACAGCTCCGCCTTCTTATGATAGTGTAACAAAACCAGAAAAAGAAAAATATGAAGATGACAAATCAGAGAAGGAAGACAAAGGAAAGGACAGAAGAGGAAACAAAAAGTAAAAGGCCACTTTTATCCATGATGAATGTTTGCAAGCTTGAAAATATGTTTTTGTCAGTAGCACTCTTACTGGAGGATTATGCCAAAATTATAAATTTTTACATATTTACCCACTACTGCAGACAGTGCCTGTCCAAGACAATGATCCATCACTAGTAAACTCTTGGTGTGTAACAGGGAAACAAACTTGCAGAACAATAGTTTTGATTATCAGCTGTTACTAATTGAGAGGAAACACAAAATTTCTACTTGGAATATAGGAACCCTTAAAATAAGCCTGTATTTTTGTGGAGTAAGTGTATCCACTGTGTACATCTCATCTCTTATTTGTGTTCCATGTGTGTCAATTCTTGTTCATGATTTCACTTGCTTTAATAACATACTGCTTTATTAATTCTGCTGTGCTGAGAAAAAGTCTGAATACTCTTTATTTAGATAAACACTAAATGATACTCTTAGGTGCAGGGAAACACAAATGTCAGGAATATGTAATTATGGCATCATAATATGAACATAGTTCTCTTCAAACCACTTCTAAATGCAAAAAGCCAGGATTCCAGATTATCAAACCTGAGGGTGTAGATCAAAGAAGCAGCAAACTATAAAAAAAACCAACAGAGTCCAGATAAAGAATTTGTCAGTAAATCAAACTAGGGAATAATTCTCACAGAAAAGAGGTTGGTAACTTACTCTTTTAAATTTAATGTATTTATTTTTATTATCTTTTAGTAGTTTTTAATTTATTGTACTGTCCATTTCAGATACAGTGGTTTAAATAAATGATGCTACATAGACCTCCTGTTTGGAAAATGGTGAAACTATGAAAAAATTGCTTTCATTGTACAAGATAGCTGATAATTCCTCAAACATTCAAACAATTCTTTTCACAGAAAAGCTACAAATGGGAAATTGTGCCTATAATTTTTTTTAATGGTATATTTGACCTTGTAGTATCATGAGTAGCTTCCATATTTATTCCAAAGTCTGTTGCTGCGCTTCTTATTTCTCGTGAGTGTATCCCACTTAGGCAAATAATCAAAGCTATGAGTATAAGCTGATAGCAGAGTATCTTTGGGGACAAATACTACCTTAATAGGTACCTCAGATTTCATTTTCTCTACTTTGGAAGGATGGATCATAGAAACACAAAGTATGTACATGAGAGAGGTGGTTTTGACACCCTCTTGGCAATTTAGTCAGGTTTCCACTGTAGTGTAACCTTCCATAGAGAGCTGAGATGACCAAAAAGATGTAGTGAAATCCGCTTTGTCCTGCACTGGGGTTTAGATGATTTTTTTTTGCATTCAGGCTGACACTATACATGTAAGTAAAATAACCTCTGTTATTTAATCAGTTGGTTTACACAGTGGTACCTTTTTGAACAAGGAGACAATGACCTAATTACCATATATGTGTCAAATATGTACCCTAGTAAGTCAGCTTACAATATTTCAGTAGATATTATGATATATTCTGTGATATTTCAAATAATTGGAAGCTCTAACTGATGCATGCTTACTGCTATTATCCTACAGCTGTTAAAGTTTAACATGGGAAGAAATGTGAGTGGTAAAAAGAAAAACTGTTTGACAAGACCATCATTCATCATACCAGTAAGCAATAGTTTGCTGCTGTTAAAGATTTTATTTTGTGTGAGTGTTGTAATCAGAAAATATGCAGAAAGGTAATGGACTATACAGGACAAATAGATGGCTTAAAATATGGGGCTAGAAGAAAATTATAACATATATCTATTATTTTTATTTTAAAAACAGTTTTATTTTATAACATTTTTACTCACTATAAGAAATTACACATATTTCCTGTTGTTATTAATATTTATTGCTGTCTGTCTTTGACACTTTACTGTTCAGAAACATAATATACAATGTGTAATTGAAAATTTCTGCTAATTGCTTTAAACAGCTTTTAATAAGGAATAATTTTAAAACAAATGGACAGTACAAATTTCTTTTCTGATCCATAGATAGGTCTTTTTATGTGAAACAAGATAGAAGGTCTTTTTTATGTTACAATCCTGTCTATTGATTTTCAGGGATCTTAGTCACAGGAACATTGCTTTTTCCCCAGAGTTAATCTCACACTGTCTGCTTTGCTTATTGGTGCACACTGCAGTAGAAACACTTTAAATATAATTTGTTATTCAAAAATCTTCCTTCATGAGGATGAATAGTGAACTTGTGCAGTGGACAGTGAAACACTTTGCATTTCTTACGAAAGAACTAGAATATTGATGGGCTTCTGCTTTTATGGAAATTATTTGCTCATAGTGAACTGATGAACTGCATGCAGGAAGTTGTTTTACCAAAAATTACTACGTTGCTAACAAACCAAAAGAATAAAGATAGCCTTTTTATGTAATTATTTTAGTCTTTGTCTTTTATTGTATGAATTTTATAAAGATTAACAAGTAATGTTTGGTAAAATTAAGGGGGAGCCACTTCAGCGGTGAGGTGATTTAGACATCTAGATCGTGTATTGCTTCGTGGCTTAGCTCAGTCTCAACTTGTCACCATCAAGATGAAATGAAAGGCTGATGTTGTCCTGACCAGAGGAGTTTTTCTAGAATTCAGAAAAAAATGCATTTCAACTATGTGTCTTTTTGCTAAATTTTTGAGTGGTCCAGGAAGAGCTGTGGTGGTATTCTCTGTTGGGCAAGTCCAGTGTGGGATGGCTCCACAGCTGCTCCTGCAGACACTGCTCACTCTGGGATAGGGGAGCCAGGATCTGTCACCAGAATAACCCCATGGGGGCATAATAGAGTTGCTTTAATTCCTTTCCCTCTGAAGAAATCCATGCTCGCCTAGAGGAGGGAACAGGAGGTATTAGAGGTTTTAGGGGCCGTGTCACAGCTGTCCTCAGGCAGCAAGGCTCTCAGGCTGGTCCCTGGTGAGAGGTTGCTGCACACAGGTGGCAGGATGAGGGACATGGTGTGTGTGCATTGTGAGGATAGGACCTGGGCATGGGGTGATTAATCCTTTTTTTGTTTGTTTTGGTGGGGTTTTTTGGTTTGGTTTGGTTTTTTTTTTGTGTTCTCATTTCTTTTGTGAAGAGAAGCTACTGTATGCTTGGGCCAATATAAATAACAGGAAAAAGCCCCTGCTGTGCTGTGCTTTGAAGGACAATGTGCATGTTTTTAGTAACTATACCTGATTTGAATTAATATGAATGGTTTTTTCAATCCTGAATAGCTAGTGTTTTAATATGGCAGTTGCTAATAGTTACATATTAATGTAATAATTTAAATACTTTTAAAAAATATTATACTTTATACTCTTAAGTTGCTGTTTAAAGTTAAGCCAGTGCTGGATGGGTGTGTAGGTAAATTGAAAATTCTATGTGGAATAAGCATAAAATATTTATTTAATGATTTTTCTACAAATTTAGTAGTGCACAGAAATATGTGAGGTCATTTATAAAATCATTTTACCCTATACTATTTCTATTATTTTTAAAGTTATGACTATTGAACCAATAATACAGCTGGAATCACTCCATTTTTAGTATCTTAAATACAATATCTCAGACCTTTACCGAAAAAGCAATATATTTTTGGATTCCAAGTGTATATATTTGAATAAATTTGGATACTTCTGTGTTTCTTTGAAATTATTCCAGTATACCTTGAAGGTAAAAAACTTATGGAAGACACAGTTGACTTGCAGACTTCCTCCTTAACCTGCAGGTATGAAATAAATCTGTGGTTTAGTTTTGATATAAGACAGTCGTATCAGGTAATGGGTCAGTCATAAATCATTATGCAAAACATTAAGCAAAATTCCTAGAGGAGTAGGACACTCCACTCTCTTATTGTCCCAGCTCGCAGAGAAGGAAAAATTAGTAAGAAAAGCTCCCTTAAAACTGCCTAAGAAATGAGCTGTCTCTTACTAACCCATGAATGTAGGTGTATTTTACTTTGTGAAGGTGTCATCAACCTCCAGCTCCCCTCCCCACCCTCCAAAAAAGACTCAACTATTCCCCAAACCTGTACGGGAACATAAAAGGGAAACATTTTGGGGATTTTTAAAATCCTGGCCTGGCTCAACCTTGTAACAAAAATGTTTCACTTCTAAGGACACCACTTCTAAAGACAAGTCCCGCATCCATCATATGGAATCACCTGTAAAAAGGAAAAAGGGAGAAGGTAGCAGGGGGAATAGGTAGGATATTGCTCTCTCGCTTGTTTTCATAAAGAGGCCTTAAGTAGGTTCGGGGGTAGTTGGTATTTTCAGGCAGGAATTTGCGTAGCTGGGGGCGGTGGGAGCATCTCCCGGCTGCTGCGGCGCGGATGGGGCGGATCGGAGCCACGGGCGGCACCGGTGAGCTCCGACTGCGGGCACGGGCACTGCCAGAGCCCGGCTGGCACTGAAGGGACGGGGTTCGTGCTTGGTACAACCTGATAATCGCTCTGCTGCCGTGGAGATAGTCACTGTCAGCACTTCTGTGACTGAAACAGCAGCTTCTTGGGTTTCAGTTCTGTACCCTGTAAGACATCTGGACCTATATCCAGACCTGATACCACGTCAGCTAATAACTGCCGTGCTCATCTGAGCTTACTAAACTACAGCTGAAGGGTTTTGATGCAGTGAGGAATTCCTCAAATAGCTTTAGGTTTACTTTTCTTAATAGGCATTATTCATCTAATCCCACGGTGCACCCCTGAAACAGCCCCAGCCTTCTAAAGAATCATGTATGAAAGTATCTGTGTCATTTGCACTTCATTATACATATTATATATATATATAATATGTATCATGAAGTATTATTAAAAATGCAGGGGGTTTTTTTGGACATAGAAAATCCTTACGATATTCATTCTATAGTATAGATTCAGAAAGGCTTATCTAGCTCAGTAAGGCATTAGGAGAAATAATCTGAAATCTCTGCAGTGTGGGAATATTTAATGGCTCACAAACCTCTGCATTAGCAACATCTTTTTCAGTGGGGGATGGTACCATTTCTTTCATCCTTAGAGCACAACTAGGTTTTGTCTATGTGATACAGCATGCAGGTTCTGTCACTCAGCATATTTATTTTTCCTCGCTGATCAGTGGGAGCTGTTGCACGGTGGAAAGAGACATATTCTAGTGCTTGCCTTCAAAAAAAAAAGACTGCAGTGTAACCCAAGCAAAGTAAACTGCGGCACATTCTCATCCCTCTGGAGAGGAAAAATTGCATGCTGAAGCACACATGATGTCTGCTGCAAGAAAAGCTTTTGATGAAAATAAGGAGTGGCATTTCATAAACAATTTATAACAATCAAACCCTGCAGTTCCAGACATGCTCTGCACTTTCATTTTCTATTGTCTTAAAAGCATGTTACTTTCTCGTTAACAGCAATCTTGATAATCATCTTTGTGGAATGTGACAGCTGATTAACAAACAGCACAAAATATTTTTCAAACAATATATATCTGAAATGGAATGTAATAAACTGTTTTGATTTCCAAAGTACTAAGTATCTGTAACGGTCATGTTTAAAAATGGTCAGAGAATTACATGCTGTATTGCTATTTGCAATATTGCTTTATAAAAAAGTCATGCTTGCAGATACCATAGCAACCCATCATGTGGTACTTTTCGATTGCCAAGCTGTATAGTAGCTTTATGCTCATATTCTGCAGCCATACTTGCATTAATATCTTTATATAGTGAATAATAATATCTTTATACATCTTGATATAGTGTTTAGTGAAAATTGTCGCTGTATCCACAACATAGTGGAAACTGAACTGTGCCAGCAGTGGTCTCAGGCAGGCAAAAAGTTGAAATAATCTCTCCAATAATTGACATTGTGAATACCCTTTCTCTTGTCTTAACTTCTTCATGGCCCTGATGGTTGCCAAATGTGGTCTTACAAAGAGTGCTGCAGCATTGCTGCAAATGTTAGTAAATTAATTTATACAGATGGAAAGCAGATGCTCATGCTGTAACTATATAACATTGGAAATTGGATGTGATTTATGTGATTCTGAATAGGAGGGCAGATAAATACAGGCTCCTGATGGCCTCTGTCTGGAACTGCATGTACATACAACAAAAAATATTCCAGAATAATGCTAAAGAGCACTGTGAATTCACCAGCTTTACCACTCTGACTTTCTCATTTATTTGAAAGCAGTTACTTTAAATTTCATTTACCTATGTTGCATCAATCTTTTAGAATTCTGTTATATTTATATAAAGACTGGAATGACATGGAAAGGAGAATGTTTGCTTTGAAAAGATAGTAACCAATGACATATGAAGACAAAATAATACAGTGTTGACATTATTTTTTACTTGTATTTCAGGATTAAAACAATTTTTCACAGTTAAACTCTACTACATACGAGGAGAGCATCCAACAGGAAATTTCAAAAGCTACGTAGAGGAAGTGACAGGAAAAGAAATCACAGTGCTGATATTACTTGCTGACAGGTTATTAATATAAAGTCCTTTGCAGAAGTTAATTGGAAATTGATGAACTCTGAAAATAAAAGATTGTGCCACAGAACATGGAGTAAGAAAAATCTGCAGCAGAGTGCAATTAGAAATTACTGTCTTACACATGAAACTGTTTTACTTTTGTGATTGGAGAGAATACTTCATACTAAAAGCTAGGATCAAAAAATAATTTACATATCTGTTAATATCCAAAACACATCTATGTATATGTACCCTATTTACTCACATCTATTACTATATAAATGTCTTTAATAATTTTACAGTTTAAAAATTCTCAAAACTTTCTTAAGAAAAAAAGAGAAAAGGCATAATAGGAAGGCATGGGGATTCAGTTTTTCTGTATTACTTGGTACCTATTCACATTCCAGCTTCCCTTTCCCTGTTCCACTATCAATCCCTTTCCAGGAAATGAAGGTTTCACATGGCAATTCAGACTTATGTGGTGAAATGCACTCCTTTTAAAAATCCATGACCAAGTAAAATAAAATGCCTTTTCTTCTCTGAAGAACAGAAAAAGGTTGAGTTTGCAGGTCTCCCTGGCATTGTCAGTAATATACTGTCCAAAAACCACTTGTGTAATTCTTGGATTTTTAAAAGTTCTGTATTAAGTCAAAGGAATTGCATTTGAAAGGTTTCCTCAGTGTTTCCTCAGTATTTCTTCATCATAGGACATAGAATTAAAAATTTGTTCTTCAGAGCTGCATTTAGTCTGCAATCTCTTTTGCCTCTGGTTTTATGGGAGTAAATTTATGGAAGTCCAAAGGAAGAGAATGTAAGTAGCTAGGTAAGAGCCTATACTTGTCCCTCTACACGTAGCTTCTTTCTGGCTTTAGGGCAGCTCTAGTAAAGTGTAATTGTGTCTCCTTTCCTTTTCCTTCCTGCTCTGTTCCCAGTCTGGAAGACAGAAGAGTTGCCTTTCAAGCAGGAAGACCACAAATCAATTTATTGTTGCAGATGATTCGAATGGTGGAGCTGAAGAGTAACTGGATCAGCTGCAGCAGTTTTTTCATGTATAACAGCGCCAGAAAATGATGGTAGGTAACCTCATTAGCAAATAGACCTCAGCAGCAATTAGAATGAATGTTAAAGAGTGAAGAGAGAAGATAATTGGTGTTTAAAAACAAAAATTAGAGACAAGGTCTTTTAGGTTTTATAGGTAATTTTATTCCATACAAAATTACAATTTTGTGTATGAATGCTTTAAAAAACAGGTGCACAGTACTCAGACCTCCCTTGTGAAGATAAAGGACGTTTAGAATTGATTTTAAATAATGTTGAAACATGGCAAAAATTCCACCTTAAAATGTCCCATTTAACTGCAAGCAGAGGCAGATAAAATTGGTATTTAGAGACTGATAAACTTCCTCTTTTTACTTATATTTTTCATATCGAGAACTTGGTTCTCTGTGTTTTAAGAAGTGTTCTGTCTGATGAAAGTAAGAAGTACTTTTGTAAAGTTATCTGGTTTGTTCATAACTTTGTGAGAGTTTCTTGAGGTGTGACTGCATTTTCTTAACAGTTTCAAATCTCTAGTTAAATGTTAGGACAATTTCAGCTATGAACTTCCCTAGCTCTTTAAAAATTTTCTCATGGTGCTTTAAGGCTTTTCTGATAGCTTGCTAATCTATAACTGATCTGGCAGAATGTAATATAAACTTCTACTAAATTTCTAGTCTTTCTGAGCACAACTGGAATGCTGGCCTGGAAAACCTTCCTTGAATATTACTGGCTGCTGGCCATTCTGACAGTGAAAATTTAAAAAACCAGTAGTGCCAGAAAGCCACCAGAGGTTTTCCGAAGCCAATCCAAGGTTTATCTGATTCCCAGGGTGAGAGATTGACCAACCAATTGCTTTCTGATTGTTTCCAGCCTGTTGATTGCACATGCACTGGCTAAGTCATGGTATTACCAAGCAGGAAGAAAGTTCTTTCAGCACGCCACAAACTGCTCAGCACCTTAACGCTTCAATAAGTCTGTAAAAGCACAACAACCAACGAGTCCCTTCTCTCCCCTGCACACTGTGGTGAGAGCTTTGAGTGCATGACCAGCAATCTCTCTTGTAGATGAGGCAGGGTTTCTCCATCCCTTTTTTTCTGCTCTGTTTACCAGGCTGTGAGATGAGGGAAATAAGTAAAGGTATGGAAAGGAGGAGGAGAAGCAACTCAGTTCAGAAAGCTGACAAGGAGCTGGAAGAGTGAGGATAAAGACTAAGGAAAGGAACAAAATGAAGCAGGGCAGTAACTTCTGTTCCAGACTGTCACAGACTGAACTAGTTTAACTGGTTTAATTTAGTATTAAAAAAAACCAAAAGTCATAAAATCATAAGTCCTCTGAAAATACAAACTTGTTATCAATGAGGATTCTTTAGTGTAAGAGGTATTGAGCAATTGCACAGCTTTCTTTGTGTTTATAAAACATGCATGATTAAAAGTTTCTGCCTGCTTCTGCTCAATTTATATATTAAAGGATTACTGAAAATTTGTCTGAAACCATCTAGATCTATTGCTGTCAGGTATACTGACATGTTATGAGGAATTGTTACAATCACAGATAGTTGGTGTATTTCAATTAGCATTCCATACCATTATTTTTGCCTAATCTTAGTTGTAGCAGAGGAGTTGGTTCAGCTCCTTGGTTTTATCAATGTTGACCTGATATTTTTAGAAACTGCAATTGTTTGGGACTTTGAAAGAAGTTTTAAAAACATGGGCACATTTATGTTCCCATATAACTGAAGAATACTCCAAGGGGCTCAGAAATTTGCTAGGATATGATGACAATTTAGCAGATCCTTTACAACTCAGCTGTAAAAGGCATTGGAGGAAAGCAATGTCAAAGTGTTTATAAAAATAATTTGTTACAGTGCTGTTAGGTACTTTCAGTATTCAGGGTTTATGTAAGAGATACATTAACACAGCTGCTGGGTAGGTAATGGGCAGAGGGAAGTTAGGGTCAAATCTTACCAAAAAGTGAATTTTCTTGATCTTGAGTGATTTAGAAAAAAAATGTCATTCTTTATGTATTATTAATGCAAAATAATTTTCTTATTTTATCGACTTATGTCAAATTATTTTCCAGCATTCCAGTTTCCTTCCCTAAAACACAATGCATCACTCTTGACTCTCCTAATTCAGTGTGAATACAGTAAGAGTAATACTGACAGACATAATGTTTATATATCTAGTTATCATAAAGTCAAAATTTCATTTATGTAGGTATGTTTTATCTCTGTGGCTTTCTCATTCCCTCCTTAGGATTCTAGACATCTCTGGTGAGTAAGCTCTGGTGCTGGTGCCTCACTGTGATTTTTCTTTCAGTAGCATTTCTGACAGCTGACATCTCTGAATTTGCTTATCCTTACTAATTGTCAAGTAGAAGGTCTAAATTCGGCCACAGTGTGACAAATATATTTAACTGCCATAAGGTGGCAATGTATGTGAAAGAAGTAGTCCTTTCCTCCCAGTTAGAAGAACCATTTATACTTTCCTGCAGCAGACTGGATTGGGGAACTAAAAGGGAGAACAGAAGAAGTTTATCCTTAACCTAGATAATTTTTCAATTCAATTCACAATACTTCAAGTACTATGGTGTGTTATATTTTTCTGATTCATTTGTCTCCACCATAGTTTCTGAGTTATGAAATAATACTTATTAAAAAAACACTCCAACAACAAAGAAACAAAAGAAACAAACAAAAAAACCAACCCCAAATTCCAGGAAAAAAACACCTCAAAAACCCACAAGTAAAAATGCAAGAAAATGTGTATGGAAACTCAGAAACTCAACACCATTGTATTAGAACTTTCATTCTTTATGACTAATGGAAAGCTTGTCTGTGTACACTAATATTTCAAGTTTCTATTTATTTATAATATTTTCTGCTGCTAAGAATATTTTTTAGAAAACATTGTTGTGTGGTACTGTGTTGCTCTAAGCTGTCTCAGTAGTTTGGATGTGTCACCTCATAGCAAGTCTTATGTTCTTCCCTAAGTTTAATCATAATAATTAAAACATATTCAGGACCAGCCTTATAATTCCATAGCTTTATTTTCCATGCCTCTGCTGATGATAGTTTTATAGCCTCAAAAGCTACTGATTTACCAGCCAGTCATTTCATCTGCCCACAAGAGAAGTAAAAGTTGTGTAGGTGATCAACTTCACTTCTGATTGACGATTTTTAAACCTGTATCCTTTGTAACATTTCCTGGGGGATACCTCTCATTATGGTTATTCTAGCTTCCAAAACCACTGTCTTCCACCAGTGAAAGTTGGGAGGTGTTGAGGCAGACTGTCAGCAGAGGCTACTTCCATTCCCGCACAGAAGAGGGCTGTGCTGCAGTTCTGTGTGGAGGAATTCCATCTGTTACTCTGCTGTAGTATATTCAAATGTATTTTTGTGTGACATGAAAATGTGCCTTGGCAGAGGCGCAGTGAGATGGCATCAGGGTGGGTGTGTTGAGGCAGTGCCCTGGTGAGGCAGGAGGAGGAGCCAATATCGTGGTTTGGCAGCTACCGTAGATGAGGGATGCGATAACTTCAGTGTGTGGGAATTGTATACAATGTGGGGTAAGGAGTAAAATGACATCCATTCAGTGAATTTACTTCCACTTTAAACTTGACTTTCACCTTTTGGTTCTGCATCCCTGTATTATTTATTCTGTGAAGATCTGTGAATTTTTAGACTCATAAAAAATTTTAAAATTGTTTGGTTGGGTTGCTTTCTGTATTTTGAGTATGCATAATAAATGATTAGTGAAGAATGCATAGAATCTGGGGATTAATGTAATTTCCTCTTGAGGATTTGCATAACTTGAAAGTGCTTCATGCATAACTGCCTTTCCCATAACCATGTTTTCCAAGGATCAGAAGAGATTTTTTTAAGAAGTCTTTATTCAATTAAAGATAAATCTTTGAATTCCAGAGATCTTTTTATGAAGCAAGTGGCTTCATGACTTTTTTTACAAAATAGGCTGTGTACATGTTTATTGCCATACAGTTGATTTTTTCAATTTCTATGCTAATTTTTCTCCAGGTATGCATAGTCAAAATTAGGGATTTTTATGTTGTTATTCACTTCTTCGTAAGGACATAATAATAATAATAATAATAATAATAATAATAATAATAATAATAATAATAATAATAATAAAAAGACACAATCTCCCACAAGGTAGGGTATTTTCATTCTAGCATCCTCTAATGGCTTTTTATCACTTTTGGCTGCCTCAGTTTATCAAACTGAGTCATGCCATCAGGAAGCAAACTCTACCTAAGCTGAATGGAAGGATTCCCAGATGGTGATTTTTTTAAGTCATCATGATACAGTTATTTCACATTTGTGAAAAACCTTGAGAAATTCTCTCTGTCTCAAAACCTTCATCAATCCTTAAATTTTATGAAATGCAGCTTCTAGCAGCAATATACCTTTTGATAAAGAATATACATTAATTTGCTTCTTTGAAGAACCATTTTTTCTGATATGAATATATAAACCATGCATTTGAAAATAATTGATTAACCTAATTCATACATATGTAATTATGCATGTCTCAGTAATATAAAAAAAGGATTTTTTTTTTTTAGCTTTAAAGGATTTAATCAGAGCAGGACTCCCCTACAAATGAATAGAATGATCCTTCTTCATATTTGGGCTCTCTGCCAAGATTCATGAGTATGGCAAAAAAATCAGACTGAACAGTTTAAAATTAGATCTCACCTGTCTCTTCACAAATGCTAATAAAGTGGAAGAAATAACTCACTTGTATTCCAGGCTCAGTAAATGTTCCAAGATTTTGGGGGCTAAAATGGGGAGAATGGGCTGATTCTGCAGGATGCTTGCTGAGCAGGGGGTTAGGTTTTGGAAGCAGGCTGCCAGCATGCTCTGCAGCAGTTTGCAGGTGTAAGGACAGCAACCTTTCACAGTTTGTGCTCTCAGAAATCCACTGATATTGTTAATGCCTTTAAAAGAATATTGAGAAATTCAACAAATTTCTGCTTCCTTAGAGGCTTCTGGAGTGAATTACCACTACAAAGTCCAGAGGTATGAACTGGTTAAAATGTCTTCTTCACTACATAGACTCAGGGAAACGTCTATGTACTGTAGTAACTAGTGACAAACCTGCTAGTGGTATTTCTTACGTATGTAGGAACAGATACTGATAGGGGCTTTTGTGGGGTTTGTTCCAAGTGCAGAATATAAACTAATTGAATAATGAACTTCAATAATTAAAAAGAAAAAAAAAAGCAGTAGTATTCACAGTCACAATATTTTAGGGATTAAATGGGGGCAAAAAAAGACCCTGAATAGTACCTGTGAATTTATTGTTTCAAGGTGACTGGTAGACATGTACTTATTGTGTTTTGCTGATTTTTTTTTTTTTTTTAGGGCAAAATTGAAAAGCTGATTACATGTGCCGTGCAAAGCAATGCTAGTGCGTGGTAACTGGAGGAACAGCCAGGAATGATAGCAAAAAGCTGCAGGCTGGTGGCTCCTGTAGTGGGTAACTGAGCAAAGTGTGAAGTTACTCGCCCGTATACAAAGCAGACAGACATTACTTTGAGCCGTGTTTTACTGGTAATTAAAAACCTACATCATAAATCAGCTGCAGAGATGTACATGTATACCTGCCATGTGGGTTCAGAGAGCCTGAGACTTGTGTGTTATAAAAACAGGCTGGTTCCAGAAGGTTCAGCTATGGGGAGGGACATGGAGGTGGCAGCAAGCAGTGCAACATCTGAAAAGCCAAGTGCCATCAACATTTGGTGACATAGTTACACCTAAGTGCATTTGTGTGAATCTGTGCCTGAACCCATCACACTCAGAGCACACAGACACATGGGAGCAGGTCCACAGGAGCTCATTTTGGCCAGATTGATGTTATTTACCTGCCTCAGTGCAAAACAGATGGGTACCTCTACAGAATGTTACCCTACTACTCCCATTTTTTCCATTATTTGCTTAATGAAAAAGACAGTGGTTACAAGGGAAAAAATTTCAGGTTTGGTTTTTTTTTACTTCAGCATAGAACTGAAGAAGTTCCTTCTGTCTCCTGACTTTGCCATCCTAAGAATTACTGGTAAGTACAATATTGAATGAAGCATTCCACTTTGTTCAGGTTTTCTTTTAAAAGGTTTTCATACTTTTCATTTTATTTCTGAGGTATTTTAAAGGGGAAGTTCAAAGAAGATGATATTACCTAAGCATTCTATGTACTGTCAGTCATACTATGCCTAGATTCCTCAAAATTTCAGAAAATGCAATGTTAAATGAACTAAAAATTATGGGGCTAAAATGCAATCAAGTTACTTTTAATTCACTTACTATGGCACTTAAACAGTGTTCTGGTAAATAGCATTTCCTCTAATACTATTTTTATTATTTCTTGGCATATCTTAAGAACCTTTTATTTCCTTAAGTAGTGTTAATTCCAATTAAAAATTGAGGGTACTACTTCATTCTGCTGATTGAAAATGAGATACACCCCCTGTTGTTGCTTTAGAACATGAAAGGTTCTAGGACTCTAGAAATCTCTGTAGGACTTCAGTGATTGTGAGCAGTTACCATCTGATGGTTGTTCAGCAGCCTATGTGAAATGAATTAGTAAATTTTTGGGGCAGCATAAACAAGCCTGCAATGCTGTGCTGCCTATTCTCTACATAAATAGGCAGGCCAATTCTCCAGAGATGGCAGTCTGGCACCTCTCGCAAGTTTGGAGTTTACTTACAATTCATTATTAATTGTTAAGTGCTTACAGCACACTTGATATTGTAAAAAGTACAAAGATACAGTCCCTGCCTGGAGGAGCTTACTTTAGAAGATAAGCAGAACCAACTCGGTCTTTTCCTACCCAATAAATACAGTTTTCATCGTGTTTTGTTCATATTCTCTTATACTCAGAGAATATGGGCTTCAAGGCAAGTTACATAACATTTCTTTACTGACTTTCCTATTACCCAGTTCAGAGTGAAAGGACTGTCAAAGCACGCCCGGCTGTATGCGGTGTGACAGGTTTCACTGCTCAGAACAATTGGTCCCAACTGCTCTTATTTCTTGTTTAAGGTTTCAAACCACTTTTGAAAGCTATCAAATTTCACGTTAATCTCCTCGGGAGAAGAAAGAATGAGTTTCTGGATGGGAAGACAAGAGCTGATGCATAGTGAATAGCATGAGAGGCATAACATTACTTGGAAGGATCTCTGACAAGTCTGTGCCCCCTTTCCCATAAGGCAGAAAGCTTTATGATTTTCTTTGGGGGGGTGGGGAGAGTAGGGAATTAATAGGTTAGGCAAATGTGGCATTCTCTTGAAGAAAAAAAATTTACTACCCTGCATTTTATAAATAGAATGTGTATGATTTTATTTGTATGATTTCTTCTCAGGTGAGAATTAATACATGGCATATTTGGGGTTTTATGTCCACAGCTATATTTGTTCCAATCCCTTTCATTGCAGAATCTCAAGCACATTCACCATTTTTTGGAAAGTGCAGAATCTCAAGCACATTCACCATTTTTTGGAAAGATTCATAAATAGAAACAAAGTGTTAAATGTTAAGATTTGGATGAATGAGCAAGAATTTGTAACTAAAAATAGATTATAAAATGGAAGGGAAAATAGGCAATAGGATGTGAATGACCTGAAGCATGTAGAGAAAGAAAAAGATATAAAAATATTCTGGGAAGTGTGATCAAATCATGACGAAGCACCTCTGTAACAGTTTTTGGGTAGTGTATGTTCTGCTTCTACTAGTCTGGTCTGTGAATGAGTCAGTTGCTCTAATAGGACAGCAGATTATAATGAGAAAAAAGAAAATATGATTGGAAGGCATCACTCTGGGGGCTCCTATCTGGAGGGCAGTTGAGGAACCAGGTCACAACAAGTGAGCTGGAAGATTCCTGCCTTGGCTGCCTACAGATCCCACTGGAGCTGACCTGTGAGTCGGTGCCTGGAGCTTGTCAGGACTATGGAAGTGCTGGCTGCAAGAAAGGGAACTGCCTTCTGAGAGGGCTGGTAGGTGTGAAGAGCTGCTCAGCTTCTTCCTGATCAGTGTGTAGGAACTTAGAGATCTTGAGATAATATTTTTAGCAAAACAGGTACTCCATGTATGCGGTTCTAAATATTTCCCCTTCTGTTAAATCAAAACTGTCTAGTCATGATCCTCCCATTAAATTTGCAAATGGAAGACTCACAGATGCCAGGTTCAGAAGAAATTGGGTAAGCTCAGCTCAGAAGAATTAACACACAGCCACTCAGCTCACTAAAATGTAACTTTTCACTTCAAGAAGCCAGATACTCCTCGTTGACTTTACAGCCCTTTCTGTTACTTTCAGAGCCTTTTGCCAACATATTGAAGTCTATGTATCAATAATCTGTTATAAAGAGTCTGAAAGCACCACCAGTATCAACATACACTTTGCAATAAGTGCAGTCCAAGGGGATCTTGACAAATTTGCATCTGTTTTGAGGAATACCAAGCTCATCCAAGTGTAGCTTCTTTCAAAATGTGTCTAATGGGGGGTGATCAACTGATTGAACTCAGAAAGTACATTAGAATAGGCCACAGAAGCAAATAAGAGGTCTAGGATCAATATTTCAGACACTCTTCAGCAAATTTAAGCAAAACTAGCTTAGATACTGAATACTCAAGACAACTTCAATATAATTATCAAAACATAGATAATTGAAAGAATTCTCCATGTTTGAAGCTCTTGACTGTGTAGTCAGTTCTAAAATTAAGCATCCTGGATACCATCTGAGCAACATAAATTGTAAGTGAGGGGAAAGAATGTTACTTTAGTTGTAACCATTTAGACAGAGTACTGAAAGGCAATCAACATCTACAGAGTGCTGGGGAAAGAGTTTTGAATTCTCTAAAAGGTGGTAATTTGTAAAATTATGCCTAGACTTTGTTCCAACACACAAGTATTTTTTTTTAATTCCAACTTATTTTTATATCAAAATGGTTGGGGGAAACAACTTCAGGCATGGTGATCCACCAGCCCAGCTACTTCATATTTGCTGATTGAGATTTTTCAGTAACAGGCTAAGATCTTCTGAAATTTACTTTGCTTTGCTTTTCAAGTTACTGGAATATATAATGTGTCAATCTTTTTGAAAACAGAAATGTAGATGCTAGGCATAATTGAAAGATGAAGAGATTCTTATAGTAAACATAGCAAGCATATGTGCTTTCCTCTAAAGACCCTCCTAAACATAAGCTCACACATATGCCTTTACAGCAACTATAAAAAATATCTGTGTTTCTGATCAGTCCTTATGTCTCATGATGAAAAGAGTTCCCACTGGCAGCATATTTCCCATTCTGTGTTATCTGGATTTGGCTTAGACAGGATTTTATCTCCAAATCATTTGGGTACAGGCAAGGAAACACCAAGAGACGAGGTCATAGAAAGAGAAATATTTCCAAAGTTCCTATACTGCAGCATCTGCAGGAAAATCAGACTTTGTAACCAAGAACTGCAATATGTAAGTGTAGAGTAGCAGAGAAATACCTATCTACATGTGTGTACCTGCCATAAGAAAAAAAAATGTTTTGCAAAAGTTTATTATTTGATAATTCCCTGTTAAACTGAATAATTTGGAATGCCTACTCCCAAGAACAGTAGGTTCCCAGCTATACTGGTTGAAAGAATTGGTAATGTAAGCAGGAAAGCATTCCCCCATCACTTTCATTACTGAAAATCATTGTGCTCTTTTCTGAAAAATTGCAGGAAAAAATAATATAAAAGGTTATGCTTGTAATTGTTTCAGACTTCAGCCTGCAGATGCAGTCCAGGAAGATAAATGTAGCAGGAGCAGTAGGCAGCTTCCCAGAGGTGCACACTGGGAATACCTCAGGAAGAAGTAAAACCTTCAAGACAGATGAAAAGTGAGACAAGCCCCTACAAAAACCCCATACATAGTTTTATACAATGTTTTGAATTATTTATTATTATAAAAGAAATTGGAAAAAATGCAATCCCACCAAAAAAACCAAAAAGCAATCTTTAAATTAAAAACTCAGGAATTTTAATTTACCAAAACAAGTACAATTTTAAGGCTGAAAAGTTAACACTGTTTACTATATGACATATTGCATTTTATTCAGCTACTTATTCTGGTTCTTAAATTAAGATTTATTTGGGGGAATATATTTTTTTGCTACTGGTATTCCTACTGGCCTGATAGCTTTTTAGACTAAAGTTGTTATCATCCTTCTAAAGATTATTATTTTGTTTTCTTTCAAAAATTTAATAATTTGTTCTGCACTTTGCTTGCAGGATTTCAGTTGAAAATTATCTAAAACAACTTTGGTAATTATTTTTCTAGGGATTATTATAAGCTTTAAGGTCCTATCTGAGAATGTCGAATTATATGTCTATAATTACTTTGACTCCCTCCAGTTTCTGTTCAATAAAAAATTAAGATCAATAGTTCTTGGCACACAATAGCCATGCAGAGCTCTTTGTCTCTGCAGGCAAGAAATTCCAGCCTATATAAATGATGAATTCTCTTCCCCACAAAAGCTTGCATTAAGTTGTCTGTTGTTTGCTATTCATCCATTGTGTGAATCCTCTATCTCTAAAATAATATATTTCTATCAGATAGACTGCAAAGATATTTCGAAATAGGAGAAAGCTATTCTTGGGAACATGCTGAAGGAATATTGGAAATGTTCCATGAGCTTAATACATTCTAATGGCTACTCCTAGCCAAGGGAGCTGGTGACTGTGTGTCTTCAGGCCCCTGTTGAGTGTGCAGCATGCAAAGCACACCAGATCAGCACTTGAATTAAGGTAAACATTACTGAAGCATTTGAAATCATTAGAGGAACTGTGCTTTGTAGTGTGATGCCATCTATGTGAGAACACCTTTTATACTCTTCTGGGTAGCTTCAGTGTGGATTTGGGCATTTTTGTGGCACACCCTGGTTGTGTGTTGGACTTGGGGAAATCAGCTTGCTGCTCTTTTGCACCTGCTGGGGTCCAGCAAAACCCACCACATTTATCATTTGGTTTCATTGCCAAATTTCACCACTTATTGCTTATGTTGGCAATGTCGAAAACATTTAATTACCATGTGCTTGTAATACATCCACAACAATCCCTTTGCATATTTTTTTTTCTTAGATCAGAAAAGAACTCTTCTCTACAAAAAATATTTTTAATGAAAATTTTAAAATTTAAAGCATTAGCAAAATAGCAACACAAGTATAACCAGGAGAGTAGAGAATCATTTAGTTCTGAATTATCAAAAGTCACGTCTTAGCCACATGATGACTTGCACAGGCCTGCTGCTGGTACTTGTTTCCTGCTTCAAATCTCAGTTAAAATTACAGAAAATACTTTCCTACCATTCCCATCTTAAGGAGCCACCACATTTCTCTGAAGCCAGTTGTAACATTCCTGAGGGGGCGGCATGCAGTGAGCACAGGCAGGGATGTGATCCCCAGAAGTTTATCAATAGAGGTATGTGCTCAAGTTAGAGTCAAAAAGGGTTTGAGAGCCACAAAGCATTTTGTGAGAATGTTCAGTGTGGTCCAAAGGTAAACAGGAGAACTCACATTCAGTTTTCTTGGCACTAACAGTAGTGTTTATGACTCTTAGACATAGATTGCATCTTACTGAAATAGCAGAAGAAAGATAAGCAAAACATCATTAGGATAGATGAGAAGAAAAGGAGTGAAGCAAGACATTATTTTTAATATTCTGAATGCTGTCTCGTGACATACCAGGCATGGACTCCATTTTATTACTGTGTATCAAAAGTTGAACTAAATGAGATGAATCAGTGAAGACTTAATCAACAACAGTCATATTCCCTTATTGTTAGCACAACTAACAGCAAGTTTCTGAAAATATGACATTAGGAATACTGGAGAATTTCCAATCTAACTCCAAATTTATAAACACTAGAAATGACATTTTGAAGAACTATTGATTAGTTACATGAATGTCAGTTCCAAGTAAAAGACTGAAGATATTTGGATTTGAAAAACAACAAAATAGAGGCTGAAGTGCTAATTATGGTAATGAGCACAAAGATAAATCTTGTCAAATTACTCTCTTTTTTGAAAAGATCATAAATTTATTTATAAAGGCAAGTCTAGAAGCATAGTTTCTTTTTTTATGTTGCTAAATATCATGCACTTTAAACACTTTGGATGCAAGTGATCAAATTAGGTGGGCTACAGGCTGAGCTGATAGATCTAAAAATATTACTAATGAAGAGATGTATCTGAGTGGTATTGTTTCTAGGAAGGACCCTCTAGAAATAGATTCTTTATTTGGTGTAGTTAATATTTTTGTCATTTATGCACACTATGCTGTAATGTTTTTTGATAGTAAAGTTTACAGATGACATGGAAGAAGGAACAAAGTTAATAAGGTTGGTATTTCAAGGCAAGCTGCATAGTCTGGTTTAAATACTGGAGTTGAAAACACCAAATTTGAAGGTAGTCAAATGCAAGGTACAAGAACTGGACTTCAAAGTTTATGGCCTGGGCAAGAAGGCCTTTAATTCAGATTCAGAGTAAATCAAATTTAAATTCTTCATTTCCATCATACAATTTGTTAACTTAGCAATTCCTTTTTTCCCTTCATCTTTGAAGAAGTTTTTTCCTATGATAAATAGGAACAGTTCTGATTTAAGATTAGTATTATAATCAAATTATGTCATTTAGATGTCATGAAACAACTTCTGCAAGATGCATAATTTTGTCTATATTTTGCTTATTTTTTTTTTCTCTGAATTACTTGGAGGAAGTTTAAATTAGCACTGGGAATTAGATAGCTACCAGAATACCTATAGTCTAAAGGACTCATGAGCCAATTGTATCATTCTCATGAACTCAGCTTTAAAGTGGTTGTTGAGCTTAGGGCTGCAGTTCATATCAGCAAGAAAGGAAGGGGAAAGCCCTTGAAACCTTTCTTCTGCAGCACAGGACATATTGATACATTTCATCTAGCAATCACTTGCTAGATCATTGCTTCCAATCACCATGGAAGCACTTACTGTGACTTTTTGTCTTCCTTCTATGACCTTTGTCACCCAATTATTTATTTTCATTCTGATTCCAGTCAAAATAAATAAATTATGGTTTCATTAGAAAGGTAACGGAGCTAAATCCAGTGGAATAAGGCTGAGACTAGGCATTCTAGCCCATGAGGCCTGAAGTTCTATGAAATAATGTTGGTTTTATTTTCCTTTTTTATTTCCCTAAAATTACTGCATTATCTGAATGTGCCTGCAATTGAGTAAACTTAACATGAATTAGCATTCCTTTCTATATTGGTCTTGAAAATGCTTAAGAACAGCTCTTGGCAGTGGCAGATTTTCTCATACTGCTCCAATTCTAGACTGGCATGGCTATTCCATCAGACTCAGAGGAACAAGGAGGGGGGGCACAGGCTGTAGAAATAAAATATCAATATTGCGTGACAACCAAAATCAGGGTAATCCTGCTAAAGCTCAAGCATCCTCACATAAGTGCTGTGTTTAAAAGCGAAAAATAAAAAATTACTCATCCTGTTCTCTTAGTCTTAAAGGAAGAAGTAATGAAAGTTCAATGGAAAACTCAATGTTTTCAGGAAGCTGTGAATCAAAACAGAAATCCTGGAGGAAGGTCTGAGAGCTGAAGTTATGGGCAGATTGTCCTATAAATGTTTCTCTTCTAATTTCTATTCTAATGGCACTTGGAGACATAGTTTAGTGGTGAACACAGTGGTGCTGGGTTAATGGTTGGATGCAATGTTAGAGGTCTTTTCCAGCCTAAATTATTCTGTGATTCTGTTTGAGTTCCACAGAAATTCTGATAAGTGTTGTGAGAGAGAGCTCAATCTCCTTCCCAGAGGACTCTTTTAGACCTGGAGCTTTCAGAAGGTTTCAGCCAGTTGTTCTCAGGTGAAAGAATAGAGAGATTTGCATTGCTTGATTTCCTCTGCAAGTCCACCTTTGGACACAAGGAGACCAAAATCTGCATTTTGCAAGGCAATGATTCAAAGCTGACATAAATTGAGATGCTGGTTTTGGGAGGGAGATAGTCTCTGTCAGGACTCTGATAGGCGTCCCAATACTGCACTGTAAGCAGTTGAAGAAGGAAGAGTGGAAACTTGTCTTTCTCAAGGTCACATTGCCACAGCTTCCAATAAAAGTTAAAACCTGTTAAAATAAATATGATCAAGGAAATAATTTTGCTTCATTAAAGTACCTTAAACAACAGAAATTGCTGAATTCAGCTGAGGTGACCTGTTAAAAATAGGAACAAAAAAGTATTTTCCTTTATTGACTTCTAAGGACTTAGTGATTTGAGTACATACAGCTGAATTTTGAAGAATTACCCACTAGGAATGATTGAGAAAGGGAGAATTCCTTCAGTAGATTTCTCTCAGATATCATTACTTTACAGTGTGGAATCAGTTTGAAATACATTAGCATAAAGAGCTAATATCATTTGATGATGAGACATTTTAGGCATTGCTTTTGTCTGTTTATGGCTGGTTTTATTTGTTTGTTTGATTTACTCTGCCTGGAATCAAGCCTGAGTGGCTCACAAGGACATTTAGTTTACTTTCTCACATAAGGGAAGGAAAAAAGAGACAGCTGCATCAAAAAGATGAGCAGGATAAGCAAATATTACAGACTTTCATGTCACTTTGTCCTGCAAACGTCAAAATGCTATTCTTGATTTTGCAATTATTGTGTTAATTGTTTTTATTTCAGAGTTTACTAAAATGAAAAATCAATTAATGGTAGCAAAAATAGTACTTATTCTGACAGATAAAACAAATGTTTTAAAACAAGGCATTCTAGAAGTTGCTGAATTTTCTTTAGATGATCTGGTATTAACACTTTTGTGCAGCACTACTGTCGTGGGTTTATACTAAGCTCAGCATTAGACAAAGGATCACTTAAGTGTGAAACGTGTATGCAAACCTAAGGTGCTGGCAAGGATGTATCTTGCTTTGTAAATAATAACACTGGTTATCAATCAGCAAAGGACTGGAACCTCAGAACCTGGGATTTGCAGAATATCACTGACAGCCCCTGAATCCTCCTGCTCTACATGGGACTACCCTCAAAGCACAGAGATTTGGGACACCTGGTGCATTGGACCACTGTGTCATTCAGCACTGAATGAAGGATGATGTGTTTAGTACAAAGGTATTATCCTAAAAGACTTGTCTCCTCCTTACTGAGCTTTATCTTTGGGTTGATGAAGGAGAAATGAAGACAGAAGCACACCCCAACCTAGATGCCCGAGCACCATCTGTATTTCACTCTATCTAGTTTGAAGGCTGAACAGTCTTTTGCCTATGAGAGCTTGTAGTGTGCAAGTTCCAAATTTGGATGTGGAATACATAACTCGAAGAGCTTTGATTACTGCTCAGTAAGTCCTCTGTGGAAAATACCTGCAGACATTAGAGACTTGAAAAGTTACCTGAGACACAGGCTTCATATTTACGTAATTGTGAACTCTTATAGTGTAAACTATGCCCAAGTGACTAGGAACATTTTGGAAAGAAAAGCAAAAAACCAAAAGGGAATCTGTATTATTTCCTGGAAGCATCCAAATGATGGAAATAAGAGGAACAAGAATACAGGAGCTGGAACAATTTCTTTGGTGGCAACCAAAGTGTTCTATTGAAAACATTTAACAGGTCACCCTCCCTTTTGTCACCCTGCAGTTATTAAGCATATTTCTAAAATTTGTGGTAAAGCAAAATATAAGAAGTATCACTTTTCTATAAATAACTATATCTGAATTTTTTTTTCTTCCCAAAAATATAGACATTTCAAAGACTTGAAAAGACATTAAAACTTAATGAAAGTAATATAGTTTGTTTGATTAGTCTGGGCCCATGTCAATTAAAGAAAGACAGAAATAAGGTACTTGGATCCAGAATGAAGTTGAAGTGATGAATTCATGCCTTTTAGCCAAAAGTGAGTACTGATTGTATCTTCATGTGTTGCTAGAGGGTTGAACCAGTCTTGCAAATATGCTCGCTGTAGTAGGTCCTTCAGGATTTTGTGTTAGCCAGTTCTGCATCTGTGTTAAATCAATATCACAAATGGTGCATGCTGGGGGCTATTTAGGAGGGGTTTGGGGGAAAAAATAGGAGAAAAAAAAGGCACCTTATTGCTTTTAGTGCTAATGGTACATTTATTATGCTGAACCATAAATCTGTTTTGCCTGATACTGTTCTTAGGCATCAATAACTCATGGCTTGGAGTTCAAGGTACTACCACCACAATTTCTAGAAATGCTCTGATGGATGACTGACAACTTATACTCCAAAATGAAGTGGGGTTATTTTTTTGCTCTTAGGCTCATAAAACTTAGTTTGGGGAGATGCTAAAAATAATTAAATTGTAAATTCAACATCCTGGAATCAGTGGCACAAGAAAATCCAACAGAAAAGCCTGCCAGTACTAATTATTTTCAGTTGATACAGATCATTCATTTAGTCAAAATAAATAGCCATATTTATTGAATGGTTAATTAACTGCTTTTTCATTTTCCAACTTTTTTCTTTCCTCTTATTTTTGCCATTCTCTTTCAGTATTAATATGCAAAACAGCAGATGGTTTTTTTATGAGATAAGTACAAAAATAGTCACTTGGGAAATCAGTTTATAGGCACTCTCAGAGGTATAATAGGCAACCCTATAAATCTCACAAAGAATCTTGAAAAGGAATTTAAAAGACTATGATAGCTAGTTTTATTGTAGAGGAAGAGAGGTCAAAGCAAAATGAAAGAATAGTCCATGAATATTCAGATTACTGTGACCTTGACCTATTTAATGTTCATCGTTTAATTGTAGAAGGTTTTTATGCTTAATTGGATTATAATTTTTTAGTTATTTTCTGGGGTAATGTATATTGTTAAATATCAGAAACTGCATGTGAGCACAAAATTGCAAAATTGGTGATACCCATCTGAGGAGTATCCACTGAATTCGAGTGTTCAGTGTTCACCTTTCATGACTGGAATACTTCATCATTTGGGCGAAAATCAAGGACCTTCTTGTAGATACGTAGGGCACTAAATATTGTCAAATGCTAAGGAAAGGAGGCTTGAAAACATTGACACACCTTCACATCTAAATTGTGCAATTTGTTTGGAAATATGACCGCTTTTTAAAATGCTGTTTCATTCAGCTGCAAAGTTGGTAAGGTATCATTTAAGGACAAAAGGGTATTTAGAGATGTTCTTCTTCCTATTTGAATATTGGCATTAGTCAGATAGGTGGAAGTTCAGTCAACTAAAAGAGAAAATCATTCCTCTTTGACTAGTCCTCCAGTGGTCTTCGTTGTGATGTGCCTGGGTCAAATAATAAAAAATATATGCAGAGAAAATTGAGGTCTTGAGCTGCTAGATAATATTTGAAGAAAGAAATCAAAAGGTTTTGCTACCTGTTTCAAAAAGGAGGTATGTGTTTTGCTTACAGAATTAGTACATGCAGAGAAATGGCCAAAGTCTTCAGAGAGACATGGGTAGAGGACTCCTGTAAGGAATCCCCCTCCTCCTCCATTTACAGGACTATGTGTTATCAGGTCTAAATGCAGGAGTTTATTTTTTGAAGACTTTGAGCCATTGTTTACACTTTTCAGCATGACTCACTTGTGCAGGTTGTTCAGGAGCACAAGTGATAAATTATTTTGAGAAAAGAAAGAAAGGTCACAGAGAAGGACAGAAAAAACACCAAAAACCTGCACCACAAGATATTGTAGTTGCCTTTCCAGTCACTGATACCAGAGCATTTTAGTGTTTCAGCAGATCCCAAATGGAATCTATATTAGTATGAGCAAACCTCAAGTAATGATTTATTTATGTGCAAGGCATCTTAAGAGCAAGGTGTCTAAAAAAACATTGTCCTGTTTACTCAAGGTTGTTGGCAGGAGTAAGGTCTATGAGATACTGCTTCCTTCATTTCAGCATGGAATAGAAAGGACCCTGTGGAGATAAACTCAGCAAGTAAGGGCAATTTAGTGACAAGCACTGCAAACCTCTATTGCCATATTTGCCATAAAAGAACAATTCCAGAATTTGTTTCATAGGCTTACAGTCTTCTGTAATAGTGACTAGCATTATCTTCCTAATGTGTGTAGCAAGAGTTTAGGTAGTTTTTAACTCCTCACATTAAGCCTCCAAACATTCATATTTTCAACTCCATCCTCATGAGGGGTTGTTTAGTCCATTCTTCTTTTCCAATCAGCAGATTTTTCTGCAGTAATTTTTCAAAAGACTACAGTTTTTAAAAGGGTTTTTTTCAAACTGTATTTAATATATTTACTTTGACCATCTATCTGCTGAAGCATCCGAATAATTAATATGCTAGTTGAGTATTATATAAACTTGACTTATTTTCTTACCACTGTCAAGCATTAGCCATTAATACTCACATTAATATAGTGCAGCTGGTTCAAAAAGAGTCTTTTGCTGAAAGTTCTACATGTCAGCAATTTCTGTATCAATTTGTGTCTAGATAGTCTTGACTTGCCAGCAGATTTGACCAAGGAAAAAATGCTTATAGGAGTTACTGTAAACTGAAAAGTACTGTGGCTCAATGGAAGAGCAATTTGGCTACCACCTGGGAGAAGTAAATAGTATTTATACTCCAGACAAAAGCTGTGGCTTTCAGGTGTATGTTGAATGATAAAACTTAATGTTTGCAAACTATTACACTGGATTTACTTATCCAGACTGTGATGAGGTTGTTCTCTGGTTGGATACACAGTTGTAGGAAACATCATAGAAAATAAGACTGGAAAACTTTGAAGGAATATCTGATTCATCATTTAGCCCGAAGATGGAATCAGCTGTATCAAACTTAGACAAGTTTACCTGAACTGCAACATCAAGCAAACTGTATATTGCCTTTGCAATGCTGCCAACCAAATTTGCATTCTGTTCATTTAGGTTGCCTTTTCTACTCAATTTTTGTGGGTTGGGTTGGGTAACCTGTAGTTTAACAGTGAAATTTCTTTATTTTTCTACCTGATGCAGTCAACATTTGGTTTTCTCTAGTTGGACTGTCCTGTCCAGTGCCATGGCTGTGGAGGCACCTGAGCTTCCTTTAGGTGAGTACTTTGTCTGCTTTGCTCTCTGGAGTGACCAACAGAATTGCTGGTTTTGCACCTTAATTAAACTGTTTGTGTATTTTTCCAAAGCTTAATACAGGTCATGATATTTTCAACTCTTGATTAACCCAGGCCAAGTATGTAAACAGATTTTTTTCTAAAGCAAGCATTTTTACTTAACACTTGAAACACACCAAAAGTAGAGGTTGGTAAATACAAATTATGTAAAGTTTAAATAGATACTCCTTATTAGCGGTCTAAACCAATACGTAAAAAAATGATTACTCCAAGGTATTTTTAATGTTATTTTCTGAAGATTGGAAAAAGAGTTACTGACTTCAGTAATATAGATATAAAATACAGAAATAATTCGTTTTTAAAAATAATTCTCAAATTATATTTTTCTTGTTTTTTTATTTTTTCCCCATTCTACTTAACTCAGGGTATGCTAGCTGTAGGTCTTATTAGGAATCTGCCTTTTATATCAAATGCTTCTGATTTTATTCTTTTTTTCCTTTTTTTTTTTTGATTCTCAGGAAAGGAAAAAAGGAAAGCATTCAAAAAGAGACAATGAAAATACATGTTTCAAAACCAGTGAAAACCAAGCATTTATTTTGCCTGATGAAATTTAATAGAAAAGTCATTGTAAGTTTATCTCAAAAGAAGAAATATAGATTAAATAGATTTGGAAGACAAAAATTTGTATTATTTTTATCTCTTTCACATTGATTTTCCCTTTTGAGATCAGAGCTCAAGTCATGTTTAGTCTGGTAAGGACATAACTAATAATAATAGAGTCAGCACCAAACCTGACTTCTGTAAATCCCAGTCAATGTTCTGCATTGAGACTTAAAACTTTTCTTGACCTGTCTTTGATGTTGCCACGGGATTTTGTGTCCAGCTGCATTTACTCTTGATTATGTCTAATCAAGCAGTCTCAAGTATAACCACGAAACATCTTAGTGAAACCTTTACCTTCTTTTGTAAAGAGAAACTTTATCAAAATATTAATTCAAGAATAATTTGTATATGCATTGTATGTATTTAAGACTCTTTAGTTACTATTGAAGCATTAAAATAAATTGTGGAACACAAGTTATATGCAGTAGTTTTAATTTATATAAACTTTTGTAAACAAGGTTATGTAGGTTTTAATGGCTAGTTAAGCCTGAATACTTGTTTCTCCTGTTGTGCCCTGCACAGAAGTGCTGATATGACCCAAACAACAATAAACTATGAAATATACCAAGGCTTCTCTCAAGAAAAAAGAGAAAAAAAGCAGAGAAACACCAGAAATTACTGTAAATATCTTCACAACAGATAATATATCTTACCCATCATTTTCTTGAAAAATCAAACCTCTGTAATAGAAGCAGTTTAACCCCTGTAACACCACATACAACAGGTAAAAAATGGTTACTTTCCAGAAACCAACCTGCATGCAGTAAGATTTCTTGGAGGGAATGGCAATTCCCTTTGGAAATGCATCCCAGAGTTTCTCCTGTAGCGATGCTTCCCTTGTACTCACCGCAGTGAGCCGTGGCCAGGCAGAGGTGTGCGGGAGCAGCGTGTCCCTCGCTGCTCTGCCGCGCTGCTGGGGCTGCAGCTGAGCACTCCTGCAGGCACAGCAGCTCTGTTGCCTGCGAGCAGGTACAGCTGCAGCTGCAGCTCCTGCAGGCACCGTGTGACAGGAGCTCTGCTGCCTGCGAGCAGGTACAGCTGCAGCTCCTGCAGTGCTGCTGTCTGCCTCACACTTGGAACACCCTCGCTCCTTCCGGTCATTCGTTCCAGGGGAGGAATGACAGCAGCATTTCTGAGCTGTTCTTGTGTTTTCTCCCAGAGCAGTCAGGGAAAGCAGACTTCGTGATCTCCATGCTAACTACCAGCCTGCCTGCTGCCAGTTCTCCCTACTTCTGCCAGTGATGACATTCAGCTTGCTCCTCCACACAGGATACAGCACTGCTTCCTCATTATGTAAGGCAGTCTAGGTCAAGTGTAGGAGAGACACTGCTGGCCTGAGCAAGCTGCTGGATTGCTCCCTCAGCTTCATGGGGTCTGGAAGCTGGATCCTCATCTTTGTTACATCTTCTTGGGTGAGTATTTTTTGCATGATTCAAGTGGTTACTGTGCTGGTTTTCTAAGCAGATAGCTGTCAGCCATGCTGTGAAATGCAGAGATCATTTCTTAGGTGAAACCAGCTCTGTCAGCATGATTGAATTAACACAGTAGTTCTTCTAGGCATCTCAGCTTTAAGACACTTTGCAAATAAATAAACCATAAATTGGGTTTGTTAAGAAACATCCTTTCTAGCCGTATTAGTGTTAATTTGACTGGTTAAGCAGTGAATTAAATCCATTTGCTTGAAGATGGTGTGGGAAAGCATTATTGACTATTGCTATTAGCTCTGAGAGCTTTACTGCAGTTCTTGGCTGTTGCATTATTTTAGCCTTGCAAATTACAAATATGCTTCTCCTATTAAACATAACAAAATAAACAAAAATTGTATTTAATTTTCTTATACTCTAGAATTATTTTTTAAAGCAGCAATTAAATGCAGGATCCTATTTGCTATGTACTGCATGAATGTGTGAATAATTATGCTTCTGAGATATGTAAGGTGAATACTGCAGATAAAATTACATTTAGTGGTTGCTCTGCAGAATGCCGGAACAGTACATGTGAGCTAGATTTATATTAGAGGGTAGCTTTTATTCATGCACCATGTAGAATTCAAAGACTTTGTTTTGTATTTCAGCCCTGCTGAAAATCAGTCTGTGACAAAGACTAGAACAGGTTCGTCCTTAATTATACAGACTGGGTATTGTCAGGTGCTGGAGTGTCTGATCATACTGGAATGCAGTAGAAGAGGCCCTGGAAAGTAACAGCATAACACTGATACTGCAGTATCATGTAAGGAATTTCAGCAAGGCTAGCTTGCTTTCTAAGGACAGCTAATAAATCTGAAAACATTCTTAACACATTTGAGAGATTAATTGGAGCACTTGTCTTTATGTGCAGTACCTTGGACAGCAACTTTTTTGTTCTGTGGTAACAGTGAGTCTCCTTCGTGGGACTCAGCAATTTGTTGAAGTTAATACAAATTTAAGATACATTAATGAATTAAAAAATACTGGGGAATGCATAGTAAAAAAAAAACAAAAAAACAAAAAACCAAACCAAAACTAAGAGGAACTTTGGTCAGCATTGTTATCAATGCACTGCATTTAACAGCTTAGTGCTAAGATTTCTTTTAATATCAACTTTAAAATAGTAGTGTTTTATTTCTTAATGAATGTCAAAATAGTAAATTAAGAATGCAAAATTGTTGACAATTTATGATATGGCATTGAAAACATTTTAATGTCTAATAGGTAACTGCTCACTTTAAATGTAAATGCCAAGGTCCCTTAAATCAAAATAAGGTTGGATATTTATATAATTTTATGTATTAATATCAGATTAAAACTCATGTTGATGGGAGAATGGAAGCCTGGAAGCCTTTTAAATGTGTTTTTTCCTCCCCATAAAAAAACTAGTTGTTCTTCACATTGTTCTAGAAATAACTAGTAGACTTTAATTTCAACACTTCCGAAGTGAGGTGGATTGTTTTATCATTTTCTTATTGTCTTTGAAATCCCTCTTTCTCTGGAAAAGAACTGCCAAGCAGTCAATTGTCTTTTCATCATGGTCGTACTTTACCGTTTACTTATTTTTTTTGTGTGTGTGTAATGACAGGCATATAGACTGTGCTGTGACTTATTAGCTATACCAGGCTGCTGCCTTCATTAATTACATTGTGAAAGTTAGGTTCAAGAAAGTGTAGCTCATTTTTGGAATCTTGATAACACCTCTGTTGCAATGCAGCACATTACATTGTATAATATTTTATAGATACCACTTCAGACTTCAAAGTACAGAAGTATGTCTTCAAACAAACTTAAAATAATAGCACAGTATAGGAACTTAGAACAAAATGCTAGGTACCATGAATAATTGTAATGATGTACTTCACATTCTTTGTCTCTTGCTGCATGAAGTGTTCTAAAATAGTTACGCTATTATATATGAGTACACTGTGTTCCATTCCCTTTCAAGTGTGGGTGCTTGAGGTATTTTCTTACAGGCTCAAGGAGTATTAATAACATATCTATTCAATTAGAAGAAGAAAAAAACCTTATTGTCTTTAAATGTATAGTGATCTTCTGGAAGTCTTATTTTTATTTTTTGCATCGTGGTTCATAGCAGGGCACACAGTACTTCTCAGCATAGCAAGCTGCAGACACTACAGCAGGATACAAAGTGTTGGAAGATGGTGTTTCCTGTTTGTATTCATATATCACATATTCTGGTGTATCACTTTGGGTCTGAGAAATTGAATCTGAGCTGTTAAATATGTTTTGAACCCCTGCAATGAAGTATTTTGGTTTTTAGTGGTCAGTACCTCCTCCTGGTATTTTTCTGTGGTTTACTGCAATTGTCCAATCCATGGCTACATAAGTAGCTTGCTTTCAATATACTTTATATTTCCTCAAATCACAGTATGCAGCTGGATTTTCTGATGAATTTTTCTCTTCACTTTTTCTCTGAGCACTAGAATATTCTGTACTGCAAATGAGTTTCTTTGCTCTCTTTATAGTTATGGAAATTACACTAAAACTGACAAGCATGGACACAATACCAAGGTGTGTCAAATAAGTTATTCAGATCCCAGGTTTTATCTCTCCATTTTAGTTGAGTAGTTGAGATACATATTGTGATGACATACGTATGCTGAATTAGTGCTAAATTGAAAAGGAAAGACTAAAAATATTAGTGTTTTAGTTTATATCGTGTAACAACTAAATATGACTGTAGTAGTAGAGTTGACAAGCTTCCATGTAAGTTTGGACTCACAAAGGCAGATCTTTCACTGTCTAGAACTGCAAATTTTTATTTGCATCTAGTACACAAAAATATTCCTAATTCCTAGACAAAAATCTATTGCAGTAGAAATGTGCTCTACCTATTCTGAAAATAGCTGTTTAGAAGCTGGCAGATGTGCTTTGTTCCTTGTGCAAAAAGTTACTCTGCTTTTTATTCAGAGGTTTTCCTTGCTCTTCCTTGAAACTGGTTGGATGCAGTCTTCTGTGTTGCTACAGTTTGTCTCATTTTTCAGGTCCTGGGTCTCCATTATGATGTTTTCCTATCCTTAACTGCTTGGATAGCACTTCTGTGACTGCAGTACAATTGGTTCACAAGTTTAGAAAGAGAAAATGTGCCTTGGATCATGATGTTCACCAGCATGTCCACGGAGGATCTTGGTTGGCTAATCCCTTATCTGTTAGATTCATTACTCCATTAGCTGTTTTCCACACCCACTGCAATTCACAGAATTCATTGCAAGAACACTAGAAAGAGATACTGTAAAGAATCAAGGGAGATTTCTTTTAAATGTTTTGGTGAATAAAATGTACCTGATAAACTTTAATTAAGAAGGCACATATGTATTTATATATTGCTCTTAACACTTTATTAATTGAACATACCATTCTGAATTGTTGCTTTTGTGGTTTACCTGCCATGGCTGAACATCTGAACTTCTAAGATTAATTTTGAAGGTTTCTCTATGCACACAACTCTGTTTGCAGCAAAAAAATGCTGAAACACAGTTGTTTGTTGCAGCAAAAATGCTGAAGGATAGAGACAAATAAACTCACATTCCCTTTTTCAATCATTTACAATTCATTATAAGGTATTTTCAGAAAGGGAACTGTGCTGCAGAGGGGCACTAGAGAAGGACTTCCAGATGAATCTTTTCATGTGCTGAAGAATAACAGACTCTCCTAATGCCTGGTGATTATTAAGGCTCTTGAGCCAAAATCTTACTGAACTGTTCTTCACCAGTGCCCTTAAATATTTACACAGTGTTCCTGAGGTAGGACTGGTCAAAATGTCTATGAGGACACATGAACCACAGATCCCCATTAAAGCAAAGTGACCAGGTCTGCAGAATGTGAAATCTGCAGGATTGCAAGCTCATGGCTGCATTGGAGGTGTGCCTGGCAGCTGTGTCCCTGCTCTGCCTGGGGCTCTCCTCTGTGCCAGCTGGGTGGCTGCTCCAGCCCGTGCCCATTTCCTCCTTGGACGCTCAGGGAGGGATTTGTCACCACACTGCACAAAGAACTGTTCAAAGATTCCCAAATGGAATGCAATGAGTAACCTGGTCTTGCTTAGTTTTGAAAATGATTTGACTAGCTGTTAGCAGTTTACTATATGTTTACAGATAGTTAAAAAGGCAAATATTAGATTTTGGGGAGGAGAGGAAAGGGTGACCATGTTTTATTTACTAACTTTCCATCTATCTTAGAATTGGAGCAGCTCTGGCTGAGAAATCTATACCTTTTTCATTTTTTTCAGTTGTGGTGCAATATATAAAACTTTAAAAATACAAGAATTCATGGGATATAGCTCTTTAGCAGTTGGGAAGAAGTTGCTGTTGTGTTGATCAAATCTCTCTCAAACCCCATAACAGAAGACAGTCTGGTTCAAGAAGCCACAAAGAAGCTTGTTAAGATAATCAGAAACCCTATCAATTTTCCTGACAATGTAAGCTGCTGGAGCTGAATTTGAGCACCTAGTTATACTATGAGCAGTGAAATTGTAGCCATAGAAATCTGCTTGGAAAAAACAGCTTTCAGCATTCTGTTTATGATACTTGAAGATTTCTCAAAGTCAGTGGTCATATTAAGCATGCTATGCTGAACCTCTCATGATGCTTAAAGAAGGATGTCTTAGTTCATTTTTTCCTAGTTTAGTGTTTAATTTTGTGTTTATTTCATTTCAAAGCACAATATATGAAAGGAACTTTGACTGTAACATGTCATATGTGACTATCAAAGACTGGAGGGACTTGTTCTAAAACTTCAGGCTGAGGAGCAAGTATATTACCTTTAACCTTGTCATAAATCAGTGTTTATAAACATCAGACAATTCATCATTTCCAGAAACATCCTCCATGAACAGAAAGATTTCTGGGAATGATCAATTTGCATCAGCAGTTGTATCTGTTTAGCATTTAAAAGTTTTAGGCTTCTGAGTCAGGTGTGTTACTAGTGCTACAAAGTCATTTGTCACCTGCAAATGCTCTACATGATCCCAAAGAGCTTGGCAAATATGAGAAAAACACACTAATCTCTCTTTAGAATTGTACCTAAGAAAGAACCGAAAAATTGAACTGCTAATATTAAGATAATGATTGTTCTTTCTACCTGAAGATCATAGACTCAGCTTTTGGGTAAAGGGGACCTGCCTGAGCCAGTGAGCAACCTAGTGCCAGCAGAAAAGCTGTATTAGAAACTGGTGATCATGACAGCAGTGAAAGATGAAAGCATGTGAGGGCTTTGTAAATCAGAGCTCGGATGTATTCAAAAGAGACATGTTGAATGGTTGTGTCCAGTTTGGTCTTGCCATTTCTGTGTCAGCATTTTAGTATTACTATTTGAATCTATTATGGTGAGTTTTAACTAAATATTTAGTGTTACACTCTCACTTGCTGTGTCCTTTTAATCTCTGCAATATTTGAAGACAACATATTTAAAAACTCTGCAATTAGATTTCATTATTAGAAAAATTGTTCATAACATTCTGTACTGATAAATGCTTGAAAATTAGGTGCTATACTGAGAGAATTCCAAGTGCTTCTTGGGATGAGCACCTCAAGTCACCCCTGGGAGGTGGAAAAATTCTGATTCACATAGCTTGGATTCAAACTTAAATCAAAACATCATGATGTAAAAATATTAGAAAAAACCCATATCAGAATATTGGAATTGACTAAGGCATAAATTTCATTAAAGCCTCTTGGAGACACTGAATCAGAGGTTAACATTAAGTGTATGTTATAGATATGCCTGATTGCATACAGGTATTCATTAGATTTATATTCTTCTGTCTTTAGATGCAGAAATGGCATTGAGCAGTGAAAGAAATGCAATGTTATTTTTAGCCCTCCTTCCATGCACCTCTCACCTTGGCAGTCACTGCCTCCTCCTTTCCTTCCCTCCCAGTCTGTGCCCACCCCAGTCCAGTGTGGCAGGCACTGGGGCTTTCTCAAGTGCTCACTCGTGGCCATCCCCACTTTTATTTCATTGCTCAGTACAGCAAAATGAGAAATACAGAATGCTGTCTGATTTAGCTCCAGCTGAGGCTGATCCAATGCAGATGGGGTTCATTGTGTTAGCAGTTACTGTCACTTAGCAGTGTGAATATTAAAAAGGAGCCTTTTTTTGTCTGGGTTCCAGATTTGGCTGCGCAGCTGCCATCTGAATCCAGGGGATGTAGAGAGCTGACGTGGCAGCCGTACCAGCGGCGTGATCAGCAATGCAGGCTGCAATGGATGGACACGTCACGGGACTCGGGCTCAGGAACCCTTTTTGGTGACTGAACCCATCACAGATGAGGTTGAGTCTCCCCCCTGTCCTCAGTGGGCAGGTGTAAAACGAGACAGAGGACAGGTAGCATTTATCTGTGACATGCCAGAGGCTGACCTGGAAAGGTTTCTGGTGCTTTCGTAAGGGGCTGAGACTAACGCAAACTATTTCCTTCACACATTTCAGAGACAAGTAATTAACTGAAATGAAATTAAAATTACTGAAAACCTTAGCTCATTTAACACTGGATAAAGAAGTCTACTTCTCAGCACTATCCCTGCCCTTTGTCCCTCCCTGAAGGAAAAGGGAGTTGCAGATTTTCCATCTCGTTTAGCTCAGGAAATCTCTAAAAAAGCGATCTTTTACAGCCGGTTCTTTGCTTTTACCGACAGATGGGGCTGTCCTTTCAGGTGATGGCTTAGTATCTTTTTTTTTTTTCCCCTTTTTTTCTATCTTTACCCTCCTTTCTGTCTCTCTTCACCCTCCTCCCTTCCCCCCTCTTTTTTTTTTTTTTTCCTCTGCTATTTGCTGATTTGTATTAGGTACCATAGAGAGAGCCTCAGAACAAGAAGCTGAGAACAAAGCAGAGAGGATACTGCAGAGGTTTTTTTTCCCCCCTCCTCGATGAGAATGCAGCAATTTATAACACTTTTTAATCTTTTGGAACTGAGAATCTAAACACATCTATTAGCATTTCAAGCACGTCATCATCACTATCTCCTGGGGGTTTTTTGGGTTTTTTGGAGTTTTTTTTCATAATGCTTTTGAAATTCCAGTTTTATCAGGTAAGCCAGGAGGACAGTAAATCCTAGACCTTAGTGCATTTATGTGAGCAGTCAGCGTGGATCCCTCACCTCAACCTCCCTTCCTTTTATTTTTTTTTAAGTGCTTGCTTTATTGTTACTGTTAAGCATATGATTAAGGAGAAATTTGGGTCTTTTGCTTCAAAAATGTTTTTCAAGCTGCAGTCAGTTCTTTTTGGCATCTCAGCATTTTATTACAAGATGTATTTCAGTGGCCTTATATTTTTGGGCGTTTGCCTTTTTGCTGGAGGGTGATTTTGTTTAAATTATTATTACATATTTTCCCCTAAACTTTTTGGAAGACAAGAAAGGTCATGTTGTTCCTTCTCATGGAAGACATATTAAAGTCTAAAGCAAGCACTGCAGGATTGTACAGTTTTCCTTCCCATAGAGAAGCTCTGTTAAAGGCTGAATGCTTCACACCAATGTTTTCCCACAGGAGGAAAGGCAGCCCTCTCTTTTCTCTCTCTCTCCCTCTGCCCTCAGTCTGTCTGATCAGGTGCACTGCTGGCACCTCTTACTTTGATTTACACGACCAGGACTGGGTCTAATGCTGTAGATATAACTTGGTTCACCATCTGAACCATCTTGCTTTTTCAAACAGCACAAGAAATTTGCCAGGTGGACTTCAAGCTCTGTCAGCATCTTTCCTCAAATGGATTTCTTCTCTGCTGCTTCTCTGAGGTATGTGTTTAAAAGAATCCCACTGTACTAATTACCTGGGATTGGGCTGTTTGTTCAGCCCCACTTTGAGAAAGCTGTTGTTACTCACTCAGCAGTATTTGAAAATGGGTTGGTGTTTTCTGTCCCTACTGAAAAACTCTTCAGCTGTATTTTTTTCAGAAATGCTTATTTTGTGGTTATGGTGTCAGACTCCTGAACTATATTGGCTGATGTTAGTGTTGCATTTTTGAACTTGTTTATTGTGTTTTTTATGCCTGACCAATGTGTTGATGTCAAGTACAAAAGAAAAAAGGCTGTGCTAAAAATTACTCTGAAATCTAATGCGAAACAATAACAGGATTGCTGTCAAGACTGACATCCTGATACTTTATTCTGCTGAGCCTAGTTTGTGTGATCTTGAATATTTGCTGAAATATTTAGACACAGGGAGGCAAGTTAGAAACAAACAGCTTTAAACTGGTTGTCCTCAGTTTGTCAGAAAGTTTTTAATACTTTGAAGGAAGTATCAAGGGGAGTGGGAAAGGGAATTAAGGGCATGGATAAGGCATAGTCCAATCAGAACAATTCTGTAAAATTCTAAGAAAACAACAGCAATTTGCAAACTGTCTGCCAAAAATTAAAAAAAATGTAAAAGTCTATGATGACTTACAGAAAAATTATATAGATAAATGTTTATCAAGAAAATATATGTCCTATCAGCTGTTTGAAACAATACTTTATATAGGGGCAAGGGTAGTTTATTATTGATCACTGAAATCTTTGTTGAAATTATCATATAAAAACATAAACTTGCTTTGAAGTTTCAGAAGTTGTAATCATCAACAGCTGAGAAGATAAAAATCAATTACAGATTCTTTTATTCTTAAAATGAAGATGGCCTTGAGCTAGAAGAGCTCCCCAATATTTATGAATATGCACCCAATGCACTACCCAATGCCAAGCAGTTTAAAGGACAGCTGGCTGTTGTTGACTTCTAAGGATGGCAGTGCTGCTGCTTTCCACATTGCCCTGCATCCCTCCAGCATGTGAATTCTAATTCCAGAGTTTTGTACATTCATGACATAACACACCATATTTAATGGGCAAACCCACATAGCTTAGCATTGAATTTTGTCCTTTAAATTATATTTTACAAATCCTTCTCTATCATTTTTGGCTGCCTGAAATTGAAGAACTGAGATTAACTAAGTGTGAGTGTTCTCCTGCCCTTAGTTGTGAGAAATAATCTGTTAATAATCAGAAGTGGGTACTTTGCAAATTGTTTTGAGAAGAGTCAGAAATCTTGACCTTCTTTTTCTGTGTGAATTTAGAACTGTGGCAGTCCCATGGATTAATGTATTTTCCTTAATTTTATTCATTTTCTGAACTCCAGCCCCAGCTCATCTGTGGGAAAACATATTGTGTCTTCTGGGCTAAATAACATGAAGAGAATTGTGGTTTTCCAGTAACAGAAACATATTCTGCCTTGTTTTTCTTCATTGATAACAGCTTGTGTAGGTGGGAGGCAATGGGATTCCTCAAGAGTCCTGTATTTGACCTGTAGCCTTTCTGTTAGTGCCAAAATGACTGCAGCAGTAGAAAAACCAAATTAAAAATTGAACAATATTTATTCACACCTCCAAACTGAGACAAACAATCTTATGGAGACAGTGTGACATACTAGAGAAGGAATACCATTAGGCTTTTTTTGCATAATACTTTAGAGCACTTAAGAGATCACATTGCTACAAGAGAAAAAAAACCCTAAAGCTGAACTATTCTAAAATGTGGGGAAAAAAGAACATTTGAGTAAATTTGAACCATTAAAATCTACAGCTGATATTTCTGACTGAACATAATATTGTAGGGAGATGGGCAATATCATGCAAATTCTCTAGATTTTTTTTCCCCAAAGTCTAATAATTTTGGTATGTTGCTTCCATTTTTCTAGTTGTAGGCTTATTCTTTGTGGATTTCTATCCATAAAAACACATAGAAGTTGGATGGAAACAACTGAAAATTTGGTATGAGTGAAGAAATTAATCAAATACCAAACATGGACATAAAAATCATCACTCAATCATGCTGGGGTCCAATTTCTGTAAAATATACTGATCTCTTTTTATTCAATATGAGTTATGTTTGTTGAAGGAATCACTGTGATGTTTTACTAAATACATGGGTGTTCTGTGTTTTTAGGATTGCTGCCTTTTACTGATTATTGAGTCATTATTTCTGTCTCCTCCATTTTCACCCGTGTGTGGTGGTTTCAGGTCCCCTTTTGTGCTCTTCTGAAATTGTTTAGCTCTGAAAAAAAATTGATTTTATTTTGCACTTGTTAAGAAAATCTGGGTAGAATCCTTCCCTGCCATATTAAATATCATTTGAAAATCCACAATTCTGATTCATCCACCCTGCTATTTATTGTTGTAATTTATCAGCCCCTGTTCTCTCTCTCTCCTCTCTCTTTCTGCCATGAAATTCTCATTACATTGCATTTTCAGAACCCAAGTTTCCATTGCTTTCTGTTTCAGCAGTATCTAGTGGATCTCTAATCATCCTTCTAGTGCTCTATTTTAAAGTGTTTCCACCCCCTTTTTTAATTAATTTCCTCTTTTTTTTCCACAAGTCTCTGAGAAAAGGACAAAACCCTTATATTTTTAGTCTCAGAAACACCCAGCTCAGTTTGAGCTTCCAAGCTCTCTCCCTTCCAATTCCCTCTATCTTTGTAATTTATATCAGTACCTTGTAAACATGCAGACCAATCTTCATCTTTCTCTTACTCCTTCAAGAGACTGTCTAATTTATTTCTAGAATTGGCTTTTTAAAATTACTTTGTTACAGAAATTTAAAAAACCTGATAATCATCCTCCTGGTAAAACAAAGCAAAACCAAACAAAACTTCAAATCCTGTCAAGGTCAGAAATAAAAATTTAGGAGTAAATGCAGAGGCTTGTGCGACTCAATTATTTAATAACTCTGTCTAATAATGGCATTGGTCAAAGAGGACAAATCAAAGTAGCAACTACAGTACTCTTACCAAATACTGTTTCCTTCAGAGTGAGAGCCTTCATTTTTTTTATTCATAGTGTTTAGCTTCTTTGATTAAAATTTTTGTCAAATGTATCTGTTAAGAGGAAATGGTGCTGGAGGTATTCTGAATGCAGATGATGGGTGCTCCTCTTAGGAATGTCTCAGCAGGGCTCTTTAAGTAGCTTTGCAGGATCCCTGGAGTAAGTCCACTCATGGAAACAGAAGTGAAGGGGCTGGTGGATCACCAGAAGCTGAATGCTGAGGATGATTTGTGCTCTCTGTGTCCAGAGTGGGTGGGACAGGAAGTGAAGATTGAAGAAATGGGCTCACCCAGATGAGATTTGAGAACAAACATTTTAATAAAGCAAATAGTGGAGAGCTGTAATAGAATGTCAGAAGAATCTGTGACATTTGTCCTGAAGGTCTGTAGGAAGAGGTTGGATGAAACATCTGTTGGGAAATAGGTATAGCAACCTTGCCTTGGGCAGTAAGATGAACTAGGTGGCCTCTGATCTCTTTTTTCCAGCCTGGTTTTTCTGTGAGTCTACAAAAATAAGTAGATATCTGAGATGTAACAGGCAGTGTACAATAAATTATATAGGGTCCAAAACAGACCCACTAAACGTTATCTTCACTAGGATTGCATAAAAGCATATAAATATCCCCTGAAAACATTTGTCCTATGGTATAAGCACTCTAATGCTTCAAATATATCAAGAATGAGCAGGAAATGTGTCCTTAAAAGTTACTTAATTTCTTAGTGTTTCTTTTAGATTACATAGTCTTTACTAGTGAACCATAGCAAGTGTGTGAATCCAAGGGGTAGAAAAAGGGTATTTGCAAATCTGATCAAATTTCCATACTGTCTGAAGAATAGTACACATTTAATTAAAAAGATTTTTAAATTGGTAGTTTTTCTTTATAGAAAGAACTAGGACACTTCTGAATCTGATTGAATAAAGTGAGTGTACCAGAGCCATTTCAAAGTTCTATTTTTAATGTTCATATTCAATATTTTTCACAGTTGAGAAACCCATTCTGATACATTTATTTTCTAAAATGAAACCTAAATAATGCCATATATATATATATATATACACACATACACACACACACACACACACACATATATATGTATACATATCTATATATATGACCTAAAATGTGCAGTGATGGATTGAGACAGAGAACTGTTCAGAACTCCATACTGGATATATTGACAATGCTTAATTGAAAAAGAAGTTATACAACAATTTAATTTTTTTTTCTTAAACAGGAACTCTGTGATCCAAGTGTAATCTAGAAACCTTGCATCTGAGTATTTTTGCCTTCAGTTCAATTTATTTTCTCTTTACACACACTGGGGAGATAAACCAGAAAGGATGACCCTTTATTATGTTTTCATAACTTCATATTGCCTCAGAACAAAATACTACAAATCAACTACTCTGAATTAATGAAGCATCTTATCTTAAAGAAAAATTTTTATTCCAAGAGAAATTATCTGTGTATTACATCTTACTCATTTTGGCTCAGTCTAAGACCAGGACCAGCTGGCATTGGGATATCCTGTGCCTGCAAGGATCTTTACCAGTCCAGTGGCTGTTGAACCCTGTCAGCAGGGCACTGCTGGGGGGAGCTGACTCTTGAGGTGTGTTCCCAAACTCCTTGGGAAACTACTAGGAGGGAAAGTGCTGATCAAAATGAGTGAAAGTTGCATCAGGATCAGCTCTTTTTAGCAAGACAGGGGATTGTGTCCCGAGATCCAGGAGCATTTCTTACCACTGATTAATCTGTTGGCTTCTAAACTATGGAGAAAAAAAAAACACAAAAAACAAAAAACAAACAAACAAAAAAAACCCCACAAAAAACCCCAAAAAAACCCACAACAACAACAACAAAAACTTTTATTCAAACATTTTTTTATTTCAAAATAATTTTTGAAACTCTTTCCTTACAACACCAGTAGCAGTGGTGCTGCCGCTTGGTTTCCCACACAAGCTCCAGTCCAGCCCAGAGAGAAGCATTGTCTCTGTGCTCTGCCAGCAGCAGCATCTGCCGAGAGCGTCGCTGCCTCGGGCTGGCACTGCCCAGCAGCTCAGGGGGCACACACGTTAAAAACTGGCAAATGCTAGATGTAGTGCCAGTGCTGAGGAGCCTTACAGCCCATGGGACCCCTGTGCAGCAGCCTGGCGAGTTCTGCTGTGTCTCAGGCAGTGCAGCTGGTGGTGTGCTGTGGGCTGTGCGTGTCCAGCTGCTGCACAGCCTGCCCGTCTGCCACTTGTGGGCACTGACCTCAGACTTGCCCTCTGCCCTCCCCTCAAGCAGGCTTCTCTACATCTGTGAAGTCTAAGTTCAGACTACTACTGAACCAGCACTACATAATATTTCATGGTTCTGCTGGGAGAAACAAAACTCCTTACTGCCCAAGAGTAGAGAATGATAAAATATGAGACGTGCTAGCAAGAGAAAGCAAAGTAGCTGGTACAATACCTTCTCTCTTATGTCTGCATGCCTAATTCCTAGGCAATAACAATGAGTTTTGGGGGAAGAGAAAAAAATAAAGACTGAGGAAATGCAAATTAATCAATCTTTTAAAATGTAGAGAAGTAGTAAACACCAAATTTTATTTTTAAAAGGTATTTCTTTGTTCCAAAGCAATCTGTCTTCAGGACATTAAACTCTAGGTAACTCTCTGATAGTATTTTACTCAAAATTTTCTCTCCCTTTTCCTTTGATTGCCTTGCACCTGATATTTCTCTGCAGGTCTCAGCAGTGACAATTATTTCTCAGGGTTATATGCTTTGCAAAATTCTGAAATGCAGGAAACTGGTCAGTTTTGGGAAGAGGTTTTTTTGCCTCCTGTGATTAAAGTAAGATTGACTGTGCTATTAAGGCTGAAATTTCATATGATATGTCTAAGCTTAAATATTTAAGTTTGTATTTTAGTGCTGAGGCAAAAAATACAATGCCTCTATACAGAGTGACAAGAACTTTATATTGACTTTTATGTGAATTCTTGATTACTTAGCACTTTGGAAAAGGATGGCTTATGCTTTTAGCTGTCTGTTCAGATAAGTTTCAGATAGGAAATATGAGCCATTTTCTCTCTTTCATGTGAGAAAACTTGTGAAGATGGCTAAATAATGGCTGGGGGCAGTGCAACTGTGATGAGCAGTATTCTGAAGTCCATGAAGTAAGCTGTTTCTCTTTAGAGAGCTGCAGGTCTGGGCTTCTCTGTGTAATGCTTTTAATTCAAGTGGCTTTACTGAAGCAGTATTTGTGAACTGATTTGGGGGATTATAAAAAGACAGATTTCAGATTTTCTGAGACATTCTTGTGTCATCCCTGTTAAAATTCCATATTGTAGAGTTGTAGGGTGTATTTTGCTTCTGGAAGTTTCAGGAACTTTGTTATTAAAAACCTCCTGCTCTCTGGCTATGCCAGACTCAATTCTGAGTCTATTCCTTCATATTGCTCATCTGAAGTACACACTCTTGAATTTTAACACTTATTAACATCCAGGTTCTTACCTGCAAATTACTCTATTTCAATTTGTGGCCAGTATTGCAGGTTGCCTTGGAATGGTGTATGGGAACCTTTGGGTGTCTGTAGTGGGCAGGAGTTCAGACATGGAATGCAGGATCCCAGCCTGAATGTGCTATTCAAACACAGAGAGGGAGGGAATTGCTGCTCCAGCCATGATACTTGAATGAGAATTGAAAGTACACTGTCTCCCAACCTAAGTGTAAGAAAAAATGCTCAGATGTCACAGAGGGAAAGACCTTTAAGGTGATGAAGTTTGGTAGCTGAGCAGTTGAACCACTGAACAGTTTTGGAAGGTGTCTTGAAAAAGAAGAGGTTAAAAGGAGCTTAGGCAAAATGAGGGATCTTTGCAGATATTTGTATCTCCTACCTATGACTGGAAATCTTCAAAATTTCACTGTTGATGTAAATTGAAAATTTAAACAATGGATTTAACATCTAAAGAATGAAATTTGAGATAATGAAGAAAGGCTGCTAAGGGCCTCTGAGAGTCAATCAGAATTTATACAGCAGAATGATGGAGCCCAAGAAACTAGCTAGAAAATAATTCTGAATAAGGGCAGTGTTTTTTGATTAGGGCAAAGAAACTTTGTTTTTTGTAAGAATGATGGAAAACAGACCTTAGGTCTGTATGGCAGCAGGAGGAGTATAGTGTGATTTATAGTTTGGCTCCAAAGCTTAGACAAAGATGTTTGACACATATGAGAGTCAGATTCATTGTGACTGCTAGTAGCACAGGCTCCACTAACCTCAGCAGCCCTTAGACTTGGTTGCCTTTCATGTGCTGAGCTGCTGTGGTAAGCACTCATAGTCTGGGGTGAATCACTCCAGCTAGAAACTGAAGACACTTAGGCCAGGAATGGCAGTGAAGTCTAAAGTAATTATAACTTGGGTCAATTGGACTACTTATAGGATAAATAGGATGAGTCTGAAAGAAGTTTGGAGACTAAAATAGCTACAGCTATCAATTTTTCCCACTTTCAGCAGGGTTCATGTGGTTTGGACATCTTTGATGCTATTCTGAAAAGGTAAACTTCACAGGTGTGTAAACCCATTTGCCTGTACCGTGAACATGGCTGTCTGCCGTTCAGGACACAAAATCAAAAGTAACTCAGGAGGGGCTTTGCTAGAAAAGCTCAGATATCTGCAGATTTGGAGGTTTGAAAGCATACGGTCTCCCAAGACCAGAAGAACTGCCTGTAAAAGGCAATACAGGCACGTTCATGTTGCCTCAAGAGCTGCCTGTGACAGAATACAGTTTTGGCTGCACTCTGTCAAATATAATATGGATGTAGCCTGAGCAAAAGAGGTAGTAAAATGGATTCTGAACATTTCCTATTGCTGCTGATAAATTTATGCGGTCAGGTTTCAAAACAAACATCTTAAGATTTGGTAATGTAATATATTGCACTTTTCCACTGAGGTCCTTTCTTCTTAGGGGACACAGTCAGTAAGGGAATAGACTTTTAAAGGTACCTAATCACAGTCTTATGCTTTGGCCACCTGTTATGTATCACATCATGGTGTTTTCACTGAAAAATTGCCTTTTGCTTTGCACTCTTACTTGGCTTTAACTGTCTTTACAGTGGTAACAAGTCTCATTTTGACCTTAGTAGGGTTTGGAATATTTTAGATACATGCATTGCTTCCCACTTGCTTCAAGCTTCTGTGGTCAATGTGTAATTCACCCAAGAATTCCCTCATCACTGAGCCACAGCAAGCCTAACTTCACCACCACATTACCTGCAAACCCAGCCTTGATGCCATCAAGCCCAAAAACACTCCCAAAGCACTCAGCTTCCAGCAAGGCTGGCTGCCTGGGAAGGCTCCAACAGGCATGGGAGGAGGGAGCTCGCATCTCACTCTCTAGCATCCACCTAAGGACCATGTTAAGTTCATGTCCCCCATGGGTTTGTCAGAAAGACAAGAAGATTTCATGGAGGGAAAAAAGTCTGAGCAAGAAAAGTAAGACAGGAAAGAGGAACAAAAATTTTCATGACATATTCATACTTCCTGATGGGTGTAACAAACCAACCTGCTGCTTAAAATTGCTAAGTACTGAAAATTATTCTGTATTTATACTTTTCATAGGCTTTTTCCTCAAAGTCAAATTAAATCTGTCTGATGGCATTTCCACCTATGATATTGTCCCCAATTTGTCCTTGACTCACGATGAATGAAACACGAATATTTTTAAGCTTCTCAACTGTGCATGTTTCCCTCAGAGTTAAATGTCCTTGGATTCATTAGAGCCATGACCCCACAAATTGCATTGATCTCTTCTCTGACAGCGTTCACTGTTGACATACTAAAGACCAGTTTTTCATGACTGGGTATTCTTATCTTTATGTATCTTCCATTGTTGTGCTCAAGTGCATTGAGAAATGGTTTTTGAAAAAGGAAGTTTCCTACTTTGGTTTCTCAGTGTAAGTTTATTTATCCAAATGCTTCTGGATTGCACATACACTGACTGCAGAAGCATTGTTCAGCTCTCGGTGTGGTAGGAAATGGTGCCCTGTCTTCAGAGGCATTGATCAGACAAGAAACATGACGTGCTGAGGAATGCCTCTCCTCATTTTTCTCAGTTGGATGTATTGTAAATCAATACCTAGCTCTGGGAGGTTGAGTGGCTGAAGCTTTCTCTCATCTGGTAGGGCTAGAACTAACTTTCATACTGGTCTGCTATTAGTGGAGTAAAGAGTTATGGGAAACTATTACTAATTGATAATTTATCCTTAAACTATTTATGATATTGCCCTGGACACCCGATGCCAAAGTACCAGAAGGCATTGCCACTCACTCTTATAAACTAAAAATTATTAATTAGAAAAAACATTGCAAAACACTTTCATCTCTAATACAACATTAAAAATGACAATTTAGAACAGCATTAAACAGTTTCAATCACATATGCAAGAGTATTTTAAATTAATGAAAGAACAAAAGGTGGGTTTGAATGAGAAAGCTGAAAGTATTTTAATCACTATACACAAATCCTACAAACTGGGAAATCTGGTATTTTTTAATCAGAAAAGCTGAGACTGAAAGAGATATTATTTGCTGATATTGGTTGCTGTGCTCTTCAGTTTACCATGTTGAGTCTCCTATCAGAGTTCTCATCTTATGGATGGAGCCACATGAACAGATTCACATTATACAGGCCCTGTAATCTATCAGTTAGAATTCAAGGTGGAATACAAGATAGAAAACTTTATTAAATACTTCATTGCTTGATTATCTTCATTAATGGAGTTTGTGTACATTTGATGTGCACCAAGTGATATTTATAAAAAACTATAGATCTCAAACCTCTTTTCTTTTATATATTTCTGTACCTATATTTGGGAATAGTTTCTTTGCAAAATAATCACTAAATGTGCACTACAATTCCATGTTTAACCACATAGCTTAATGCTGTATTTGATAAAGTAAATGTTGCTTGCTTTCAGCAGATTATCTGATCTTCAGAAAACTACCAGACAGTGGCTCAGAATTTGAATGACTGGATGTTTTGCTTCAAAATTTGTTATCATTTATGCTCTTTATAAGTATATATCAGTATTTCAGATATTTCTAATGAATGGTTGTCCATTTTTTAATAGATGGTATCTTTTGATATTGTCTTAGTTTTACATCTTGTCTGTTTTCTAGGTAAATTTTATAGCATTGAGTTCACTCTAAACATTTAAAGTTCCTGCACATAATGTATTCTTATTTATTTTAAATAAGCATATTTCTTTAATTGTTTCTCTTGATCAATCATAGGATTTTAAAAATTTCCAAAGTTCCAATAGCACTAGATTTCTTAGTCTATAATTGTACTGCTCTTGGTTTGTGACTGGATTATTTATTATATCTTTACACTTCCATCAAAAATCAACTTAACATCCTGAACATTTATTAGACCATAAAATATTAAATGACGTGAAAATCACCAGTACCTCAAAAGACAAAAAAACCCCTTGAAATATTTGCTTTGAAGTGAAAGTCAGTGTGGTTACAGTCTTCACTCAATGGCTTTCAAACTGCTGCTTCTGCAGAAAGTTTACTAATTCCCAGGTCCTGCCTTTCTTGGCAAATCTGAAGCTTTTTCCAATAATGCATTGCTCAAAGGATGGGGCAGAGGCAGCAGATGTTTCTGCTGCTGCTGGTAGTTAACCATTTAATGACAATAAACATTTTGTTTTTTCTAGGAATTTTCAAGTTTGTTTTTCCCTTTATGCAACTGAAAATGCTGAGTGCCACGTAGGAGCTTTTTAGATCTTAAAACAAGCTAAATATCTAATATTCAACAGAGTAAATGAGCTCTGCAACTATACCACCTCTAGGGAACAAGGTACCAGGGCTTGAGCATTGTCATGTCTCTAGTCCACATCATGTATAGACATGTCTGGACACAAGGCTGGGACATAGTGGGGCTCATGAGTGTCCACTGAATGAAAACTTTCCAAAATTACATTGGGCTATCATTGTTAATTCAAAGTTTGTTAAAAAGCAGTTCAAACTTAATCAGGATATAGGTGAGAGTTATTTGCTTGTTTATTTTTACCAGGTCTATGTTTTGGAAGAAGTTTCTTTACAGCAGTGATGTGACTTTTTTAAATTTTATTTTTATTTTGAGAACTACATGAAAATATATAAAAGAGTTTTTGAAGTGAACTAAAATTGTATCTGTAAGAACAAATATTAATTATGCTACTGTAAAGTGAAATTGCCAATCTGGGAATAAGCCATTTCTCACATATTATCCAGTAATTATTAAGTTCAAAGAAGCTTACTAAGAAACACCAGTATCCTCTTATTGTTGGTAAAAGTGGTTTGTGTGTTCAGAATCACAAAATGCAGAGGGACATGAGGGGAGAACTGCAGAGGAGTTGCCTTAGCAGGATCAGACAATGCCAGTGACCAAGGTGCAGTGCCTTGCCCACATAAATAGAAATGCAAATCTCAGGTGTTTACAGACTTGTGTTACCTGCTGCATGGCATTAGCATGTAGGGTACCAGTTCATTTGGAAAACACTTAATTCACAGGTAGCCCATGTATTTGTTGCATCTCATAAAACCTGAGACAGGCAGAAGGGGTTGAGGCCATAGAACCATGCCAAAGTTGTGCAGGGGCAGTGGAGCTTCCTATGCTGCAGAGCTGCTTTGTGGTTTAAGCATCTCCCATTCCTTGAGCACTCTCTGCTCTCCCAGGCAGTCTGGGAGATGGATCCTCCCTTGGGTGCTGCACTGCAGTACCTGGCAGGTGATGCCCAGTCCTGGCACAGGGGCTGGGGCTGCTACTGCCTCCTCTGTGCACAGGCATGTCCTGGGCCATGCTCTGAGTGCAAAGGGTGTAAAAGCAAGGGGATAAGTTTCAAAAGTTGCTTTCACATGGTGTCTGGACTTCTTTGCTGTATAAAAAGTACAAATTTCTACAATATGGGGGATTTATTACTTCACAGCAGCCCTGTCATTGTGCATGAAAAGCAGGAACTCTTTGTTTCCTTAATTATGATTGAGTTTTTTCCCCCTGTGGTCTTGTGTGTTAAACATGTCCCTGTTGTTCCTGTATCTGCTTCCTTGACCCAGGAAAACCTCAAGGATGAAATCTGTGCTTGCTAAATTTGTTAGAAAGTAAATAATTTTTGTCATTATGTCTTTCAGGCTTCTGGCCTTTCCACTGACCATATGAGATAGCAAGTACCCGAATGCTGTTAATGGGGTCAGGCAACCCACTAATTTGAGTATGGCAATGTCTTTGGGTTTGTTAGCTCTGCAAATTTTGCATCATTCCAGGGTATGGAGCAATCTGTTTTCCATCAACTTTTATTTCTTTCCCAAGCATGGCAATATGCCAAGACCAGAACTTAAAACTTGTCTTAAATTCAATTTTAGCTTAATGCCAAATGAATCAGTAGCATTATGTAATGTGCACTGCATAGCCTGCATGGCTTTGTTTGTTTTTTTTAACTGAAGAAAGAGGTTGTTATGTTTGCTAAGGTAAATATAAACAGACGTTTAAGAAACAGATGTTTAAGAAAATTAAACTTGAGCTAGTAATGTAGATTGCCAGTAAAAGGGGTCAGTGCTCTGATCAAATGAAGGAAAGCAGAAAGATTGCTTCTCTGTACTGCAGTCATTTTCTGCACAAGATATGCTGCAGGAACAGAGTAAGCAGAGAATCCATTCAGCTTGGTAGCAGTCCAGTAGTTCTAAGCTATTAAATGCATTTGCTCGGATGGAGTACTAATGCAGCTGCATTGTGACTTGTCCCATTAAATTATTTTCCTTCTTTCTTTCTATGAAGCAGCATAACTAATTTTGGTTTTTTCAGCTTTCTAAAATAAAAAAAACTTGTTTGCAGCTAATTAGACTAGCAAAGCAGTAAGCTGAAGCAAGCTATTTCTTTTTAATCTAAAGCCAAGCCTAGTACCTAGATTTTGGTTTAGAGATACATTAGTTGAATTTAAAAATATACTGAGAATATAAATTTTAACAATGCATACATATAGATATATATATATATATAACTAATAGAGATGGATAATATACTGTGTCTACATAATATGGTTTTCTGATTTCCTCTAAACAAGACACAAGGAGAGGACTGAAAGTCTAGGTGTTAGTGGCAGAAAAGGTAGCAGCTAACAGCTCACAGGGAGCATCCTGATTTTACCAGCATGGGGGGTTTGCTGGCTAGTTATCTTGTTGGGGAAGGCTGGCTTATTGTACTTTGCTTTATTTTTCAAAACTTATGCTTATCTTTTCTTTCCGAGTTAAAGAAGTTAGTTGTGAGTGAACACTAGAACTAAACCCTCTTTTCCCATAGTTAGTGCTGTATTTTTTCTTCTCAGATAATATACCTCTGGTGATTTTCAAATGAGTTTTCTCAAGTGAATTTACTAGGCATAATAGAGAAATAGCTCTAGGAGCAGGGATCAGCAGCCATGATTGCCTTCCCAAATGAAAACTTATGTTTAAGATGCCAAGTCCATGTTTTCTTTCACACCTTCTTTCTACCCCATTATTCTTGATTTCATTCCTGCACAGTAAGCTAAGCAATGGTACAACAGTGTGGATTTCAGAGACATGAGCTGCATTTCCTATCCCTGTCTGTTCTGCTTTCTGGCTGTTGGGCAGCCCAGACTGAGCACTGAACTGCCCTCCTGAATCACACAGCTATCCCATGGCTGTTTGCAACTGAGGCAAATTAAATAGTCATCCTCTCCCCCCATCACTCCCCTTCAGCAACCATTTCTGTGTGTCAGGTTAAGTAATGGAAATATCCAGCTGCAAAGCATAAACTTCCACTTAAACTGGTATGTACTGTTTGATTGCTTCCAATATTTCAGATTATTTATATAGCTCAGTGCATATCTATGTACCCTATTTTGATGTCTGAAGTATTACTGCACCTACCCTTTATTTAAAATTAATATGCATTAAATAAATGCAGTTATCCATGTCTAAGTAATGTAATGCAAGCAAGCCCTTGTGCCAGATCTGCATTATCCATGCTGAAAGGGAACATCAAGAAGATGGTAAGAAAAGATATGGGAGAATCCTATTATCAGTCTGGTAATATGCAAGTTTCCCTTATAAAGCTGTCCATGAGAATTAAATTGAATTTTATAAGTGAGCTACAGGGAGTCATAAAAAGTTGTATCGTTCCAGTATTTCAATCTGATTCCTGCCCTTCTGCCAAGCATGTTGTTTTGGATATCCTACCTACCTTTGCTGCCTGCAGTAACCCTATAATTGAGACAGACAGTAGAGACACAGGCTTGGTTCTGAGGCTGCACATACAAAACTGGAGTGGCTTCCCACAACTTTCTTCCTCTCCTCCCACAGTTCCACACTGTGAGGAAGGTAAATTATATTTATTCAGTATGCTGAAGACAAGAATCCTGGTGACTCATTGATAAATCAAAAGTAATGAGAAGCTGTGACAATAAATAATGCAAATTATTATAACATAGAGATCTGTGCTCTCTGAGTTTACATGTAGATTCATTACTTTATTTTGAAGCAGTTAAATTTAAATTAAATTTAACAGTGGCTGTTATACCAGAAGACCAAACTTCAAAGCATGTTTCAGTTTCAGATTTAAGTATATGGATAATATAAAGAAATTCACTGGCTGAAGCTTAAGTGTTTGCAGCACTGTATTTCTACATGGATGCTAAGGTCCTCCTGACCAAACACTCCAGAAACTCTTGTTATGAAGGTATGAAGGACATGCAAGCTGACAGTACTAGATGATATCAGATTAGGAAATAATCTTGTTCAAGCTTGTCTCTATTTCTGAGTTATGTATTGTTCAATTGACTTTTTCAAGAACCAGTGTGCAGCTGATTTGAAGTCATTGTTTGACAAGGCATCGTCTTTTCATCTATTTCCAATATGTCCCTTTACTTTGCCTAGAAAAATTATTTAGATGAGATTTGAAGACTGTAAAAATACACAGAGGCTCTCTGGATGTTTGATAGCTGAGTTATTCTCAAGGAATGCCCAGATCTAAAATGACTCTTTGAGCACAGTAGCTCACAGCCAGGAGGGCAGCGATGGTGTGTGTATCACCCAGCTGCTCTGTGTGTGCAGAGCTAATCAGGGTGGTTCTGGCTGCCTCACACTTGGTACATGTGGGCAGATCAGCTGTGCTTTGTGCACTTACACACATGCAGCTGAACAGCTTCTGGCTTACTCTGCTTGTGGTCTGCAGATGGTCCCACCGCTGCACGCTGAGTGTGCTCTGCAGTTATCTGGCTTACAACAATGTATACTGCAAAGTGTATGTGGGTATATTTTGCCTGGGAAATATCAGAAGAAACAATGATTCTATTCTCAAATGTTCTGAGTACTTTATTTTCCAAAATTTGAAATGTTTTGCATTGCTCATAAGAAGGTCACTCAGACATGGAAATGTAGAAGGAAAAAATCCTCATTCCTTATAAGAGATTAGGAAAGAACTTGGTAAGAAATTAATATTTTGGATATTCTTATTTTTTTCCTATGTTGAATTATTAGTGCTATGCTAAAGGAAAAAAAATAAGCCCATTTGGATCATGTAAGCAATCTGCACTTATTCAATTAATATTTAATAAATCACTTGGTGGAAGTCAGAAGGATAGCAGTGGATTAATTGGTCTGGTATCAATTTTTATCCATCCCCATCACATATAAGTGAGAATAAACCAATTTACTATAGTAAAGGAAATACAAACCTAGTAGTTAAGCACTGCCATATGAGCAATGAAAGTGATTTGGGATTATGACTGTAGTAAATTCTGTATGTATTTAGTATTGACTTTTAAATTTATATAAGATTTCTATTTGCAATTCTGAAGATTTATAATCATTGACATGTATGAAGAAGGGGAAAACGTATCTGGGATATCATCCTCTAATCTGTTAAGTAGAGGATAAAAAGTAGGTAATCTTCATAAAGCCTCCTGAAAGATGTTGTTAAGTACAGCCTACTTAGATTTAGTTACATCTAAAGGTGTAGCTAGCTAGCTCCATGTACATTTGACAGACCAGAGAACATTCTAGGATTAATTATAGAAAAATCACGTGGAGTTCCTTTCTATATAAAGAAATACACATATTATTAGAAAAGCCCACAGCATTTGCTGATTTTAAACTCGGTCTATAAACACAGTAGCTGAATCAAATGGTTTTGCAACATAACTAATGGCTGCGAAGCATTTTGTTTCTGTGCACCTGCAGGCAAATCCTGATGTAATCCTCGTCCTGCATGCCAGGTGGGGACATTCAGTGAGCTAAAAGGTGATCCTGACACAGCACCCTGTGGTTTCGGATCTCATCTTTGCTGACTGTTCACTGGCTGCCCGTTCCCTCTCAGCACACGGGATCGCCCTTGCTGCTTCCAGCGCCTCCTCGCGCCGCCCCGGCCCCTTTGGGCTCCGTGTGCCCGCGCTGGGCGCGGAGCGCCGAGTGCCGCTGGCAGCGCTGCCTGGGACCGGGAACGAGGGATTCAGAGGGAAAATGACAAAGGGGAAAGGACCCTCCTGGGTCTCATGAGGAGGAGAGGGAAAGGCAGACATGTCTGAGGAGAGAGGAGAGGAGAGGAGAGGAGAGGAGAGGAGAGGAGAGGAGAGGAGAGGAGAGGAGAGGAGAGGAGAGGAGAGGAGAGGAGAGGAGAGGAGAGGAGAGGAGAGGAGAGGAGAGGAGAGGAGGAGAGGAGAGGAGAGGAGAGGAGAGGAGAGGAGAGGAGAGGAGAGGAGAGGAGAGGAGGAGAGGAGAGGAGAGGAGAGGAGAGGAGAGGAGAGGAGAGTCCCTTCTTTTGCCAAGTTGAGCAGAGAGGACGGCTTGTCTCTCTTGAGTCTCTATCTACCTGAAGCCCACGGAGCGAGTGGAATCCACCAACAGCTGTGTCCCCCATAACATTGGGATAAGAGTACAAGATCTATCTTCCAAATCGTGGTGCCCCTCATGGGGATCAGTTTGAGATCAAAAAGTTTAGTGATGAGGCTGATGTTTTTTTCTCCTTCTTTCCCAGTCCCCACAAGGTGTGGTTGAACATTAAGAAACAGTGTCAGAGTGTACAAATCATGAGTTTGTAACTTCAATAGTTATGTGACCAAAGTGGCAATTTGCAGAAGTAAACAGAACCATGACAATAGGGAGCTGAGGACTGTCTAGAGTATACTCTCTATGTGGAGAAAGGCAAGATTTTAAATCCCTTTTAGCTGAGGTACATTTTCTTATATCCTCCCTGCTCCCACCAGTGGGGACAGAACCGTATAATTCTATTTCCCTTGGAAAGAAGGGAAGCTGTACAGAACTGGTTTTGGCATGAGTGTCTACATGGGTGAATACTTGGTGTTTGGTGTGAGATCAGCTCACTTTAATTTTTTTACAGAGAGAAACTTGCACCTTGATTGTTTGAAGGTCCTTCAGACATGAGGGATATATGCACCACTGTGAACCCAAATATGCATTTCATTTGTATGTCTAGTGTCATCAGAACTTTATTGAGCAGCATGGAAGATGCCAAATCTGTAGTCTTAACAAGAATTCCTTTTTCCTTTTTTTTGGTTTTTCTTCCCAACAGGTTTATTTTTGCAATTGCAATGTATGAATAAATATGTATACTAAAATACTTCCAGAATTTTCTAATTACAGCTATTTTATAAAGAACCAGACACAGTAACAGCTAATCTGAAATAATACTCAGCAATTTCTCTTCTTCATATTTAAAATAATTTCCCATACAAAAATTTATTTGGAATCGTTACTTTAATACTTCATAATATACAGACTTGATTTTTTAAAATGGAAGTTCTGGTTTTATACTGCTTGTTTTCTGATACTTTTGCTGATCTCAGTGAAATTTTCTGTGTTAGCTCTGTTGAACTGTTCTATTTATAGTTACCAATGTAATCCTGATTGATTCCAGAGGAGTGTGATCATAATATAACTAGAATTATGAGGAAAGAATGTATTTGATTATTCTTAGCTATCATACTTTTCCTTATTTGGAGTAAAAGACTAGCATAGTCCTGAAGCTGAGAAATTTTTACAGTTTCAATAACTAGTGTAAGAACAACACAAGTGCTTCTTACAAATGCCAAATCAGTGACTAAACTGTGTACTTTGTTTACATAATTTTCAAATTCTGTATTTTAACAATTCAATGTAGCAAAACCAATTGCACTTGAAAATAACTACTACATCTTTCTTACTTGGTGATTTCAACATGTTCATTTGAATTTCATTTTCTGCTTTCTTTTAGTATTTTCCTATGCAGAAGAATAAATGGTAATTAAAATGTGCAGGATGAAAAGATGGAGCAGTCAGTGCTTGTACCACCAGGACCAGACAGCTTCCAATTCTTCACTAGAGAGTCTCTTGCAGCTATTGAACAGCGCATTGCTGCAGAAAAAGCCAAGAACCCCAAACAAGATCGCAAAGATGATGATGAAAATGGGCCAAAACCAAACAGTGACTTGGAGGCAGGAAAAACACTCCCCTTTATATATGGTGACATACCTCCAGGAATGGTGTCTGAGCCCTTGGAAGACATGGACCCATATTACATCAATAAAAAAGTGAGTCTAAAATCAATGCTGTTCACATGCCAGTGTTTGCAGTGTGTTATCGTGCTTGTTTCGTTTTCTTGGAGTGGATCAGAGAGCTTGTTTCTTCACTATGTTTATTTTCAGCCATTTGCCTTACTAGCTTTTCACCCTTTTCTTTTAATTTACCTCAAAATTTATTTCCTTGAGATAACTGACTTGATATCAAAGGAACACTTACATCAAAGCTGAAGCATAATATGGGATCTTTGATTACAAGCAATATGTAATACCTATACAAACATGTGGATGTGTAATACATACATACTTTGTGTGCTTCTTAAAAATGAATATACATTCATACTGAATACACCAAAATTCTCTAAGGTTCTTCAGATTTAAAACTGACAGCGTGAACTGATGCGTAGAACATTTTGTTCCCAGAAATCTGCTTTGATAGCAAATGCTTAGGAAATTTATGGAATCAATAGGAAAACAAACAGACAAGCAGTGAATGTAACAAAAAGAGTATAAAAATTTTCAAGTTTTAGTAAAATTGGCCTTGGGCAGGCCTGGAATCCTTTGAGAATGGTCCTGTGGCACAGCCTATAAGCAGCAGAAAAAGTTCATGCTCTATAGCTGCAGTTAGATTGGGTGATACTTTAATTACTGGATTCTATGATTGTAAAGACTGTCAATATTAAGATAGGAGTTATTTTGACTTTCACAAACTACTGTTTTCTAAGTGTCTCAGCTTGCTAAATTTCATGTGATTTATGAGTCCTATTTTGACAAGAGAGAAAATACTGTGTGAAAGAACAATATTTTTATCTCTATTATCTGGTGCCTCTGAAAGAGCCTTTATCTGCCATTCACAGCACATGAAGATTTATCTTTAAATCACAGTTCTACTTTTACAAAGATAAAAGATGTGTTTCTATAAAAGCAGGCCTTGTAGAGTTCTGCACTAATTGTGTCTGTTTATGATACAGTATTCCATATAATTTTATCCCTACCTGCCCACAGCTAATCCTGGACCTTTGCAGCCAAGTCAGTCTGTCTTATATTTCTGGCAGTGAAAACAGACACATGATAGGTATGGCCTCTGATAGATATGCCTCTCAAGCCCTTGGGAGTGGAAGACCCTTTCAGTCCCTTCAGTCCCTTTTCACAAAAACTTACTAAATCAGCCAGGTCTGCTGATAGAATTCCAAGAAATGGAGAGAAACCAGCTGAGCATATTCAGTCAAGTTTCTGTATTATTTGAAAGGAAGAATCTTTTTATTTGCACACTAAATATGTATGGTCCAAACACCTCTGGGATTCTCCTCTTTCTGCTGAAGTCCACACATTCTCTCTATGCACGTGCTTTAATCTTCTGCAGGACAGAAATAGAAGCAGCCCTGTCAGTCTAAGACAAGGCAAAAATTTCTCAAGTGCTTCAATTCTCTCTGTTATTTCTTCCTTCAGTAAGAGGAAAATAGATATTCCTGACAGAAAATCAACATCTATTTCAATTTTTCGCCTGTAATTTTACTTTATCGAATTTCTAAATTTTACTATCTAGCTCTATGTGGATTCTGGAAATACTTCTGTCTTGTTTCACTTGTGTTTTGAAACTATTGGCAGCAGCTGATGCTCCTGCAAGTCTCAGAAGTAGAAATAATTTGAGAAAAACTTGTAGCAGAAGTAAACATCTCTAGGAAGATGCACAGGAATGCTCAATGTATTTATCTCTGTAATGTTTAACATTTCAGCTTCTTCTTTACCCCTCTCTGAATTCCATCTTGTTAAGCCAAGAAGTCCACCAGCACACCCTCCCCAATGTGACAGTGTGACAACTGCTGCACAGTCATTAGAGATGTTATGTTTCTCTCTGGTGAAGCATCTATCTGAAATGTCATGGATCTAATGAAAAACACCAGAATAAAGGAAAATGCTCATTTGCAAAAAGGGTTAGGGCAAGTGTAGAGGATTACCCAATGCCACTGTTTTTTTCAGAACTCTATTGAGATCTCTGCATAGACTATAGCTGATTTGTGGACAGAAACTACCTGAAAATTTGGCTTCCAAACTTTCAAATAGGGAACACAGATGGTTGCTCACAGCACTGGTCACTATGTTTATTTGGAAAGCTGTATAGGAATTTTAGGAATATTTCTATAACAAGCTTGGGTCATTATTTAAGTCATCCATCATTTGCTTTATATGCAAATATTGCATCTCTCTTGATTTTTTTCCCCTACTCTTTGTACCAAGATTGATCAAGCTCACTGTATTTTTCCTGCAGTGAATGTTTAAATGTCATCTAGAGTGTTTTATATTCCATCCTTGGGACTGCTTTTTCTAAGCAAAAGGTTTGTGTGTGCCATGGTTTGATGCAGTTTAATAGAGAATAAGACAGAAATAAATACCTATTTTGAGCTGGTTTGAGAGCTCTAATTTGTGCCTAAAATAGGCTTGAGATGAAAAGTTAAAACAAAAAATATTTTAAGAGAAGCAAAATCAAACAGGTATAATAGTTTTATGTTTTTGTGATTGTGCTTCTATGCAAAACCTACCATGAAAGAGGACATATCTGTACTCAATGCTTATATGAAGTTGATAACTGCTCTTTGACAGTAGGACAGCCCATTACAGCAGGTTTACACATTTGATAGTATTTTTGATTTACACTGTATCACAGGTAGCCTGAAAGCCAGCAACTGTACCCTTGAAACATAATTATTTTATTGTAAAAGAATAGAATAATGTTCTCCTATACTTATGATTTCATTATACTGAAATGCTTCTGTCTGTGGTGGCCAATAGTGCTGGTCTTTAGAACTGTGAAATTTAGCATCCTAAAGGGTTGCAATGGTCTTTTTTCTTCTTTTATTTTTTTTAAGTCCAAAATTGATTAAACGTGAATGGGAAGTTCACTCATGTTTTGTGCTCTGCCTCTGTATGAGTGCAAATCTGTGTGTTCCCAGTACAACAGTGCCTGCCTGCTCATGCTCAGGCTGCCATCACAGAGGATCAGCAATGCTCACTTCATTGTCTGTAGAGAACAGAGCAGCTGGAATCCCCTAAGATCCTGACCTGCGGGCATGAATCAAAGTCTGGTCCACTTGGTTTCACACTTTAAGGGCTGGCTCTTTTCCTCTGAACCTAGGCTGCTGCATTAAAGAGGAGGGAGAGAATAAGTGGAACTAAAGTGGGTAAAATTTCACTTTCCTCCTGCTGTGATAGAGATATAACATTGTTTATTGCCACTCCATGCCCTGCCTCTTGCCAGAAGGATCTGAATGATATCTGTCAGCAAAGATGCCTCCTTTTCTCCTGGTATTCAATATCAGTCCCTAATCTGATCAAATCACTAACTCCTGGGTTTCCCAGATGTGTCTTGAGTTGCAAAAAACCCAAAAAGATTCTGTAAAAATGCTTCAACTTATTACACCAGGAAAGCTGAACACACTAGTGATTTTGGATATTTTCATAGTTGTGAAATAATTTTTAAGTGAAAAGTTCTAGCAAAGCAAAAAAGGACTTGCTGGAAAAAATTGTTTCAAAAGATAACCACAAACCCAAGAAATGCAAACTTCTCATATGTCATGAGTGCCCTGTTCTAGCTGCTGCAGGAGCTTTTCCAGGGACCCTGAGGACCCAGCTCAGTGTTGTATCTGCTCCTGTCTTTCAGGAGGTGGAAATGCTGTGGGGTAGCAGAAGGTGCACTAAATCTAGCCTTCCAGAAACTACATTTAAAGCTAACTAGGAGGAAGGAGAGGAGAAATAAGGTTTCGGGAACTCCTTATCCCAAGAGGTTCTCAGTATTCAGTGTTGACTCCTCTCTCTTAGCTACATCTTCTCAAAACACTCCTCCTCCTCCTTTGCCCTGCTAAGAATTCAGTTTCTGGCTTTATTTCAATATGGCAGAAGATGGATTGGGTTTTAGGTTACAGATGCAAAAGCAGAAAATCAGGGACTTCCTTTCAGGGAAATCTGAATTTATATTCACACTCCAACACTTTGAGTGTGAGTCAGTTTTGTGCCTTTATAAAAATGAATAAAACATAAGGCCTGAAATCTATACATAATCCTTCATATAAAAGCATTCATGTTACAATTTATTTGGAATTTATCTAGCTTTTCTTAGTGTGTGTCTACTTTGTCCTGACAGCTTTGGGTACAATTCTTCATGTTCATCCACACTGCCTACACATTGGCTTGCATCTGGGTTGAGATTTAGCAGGAATAGCAGAGAGCTTACATACAGCATATGAGCTCTCACCTGTACTTTTAAATGAAAATTCCCCTTCAGAAATAAAGTACAGTTTTAATTCATATTTAAGGCTAGAAGTTAGAGGACCAACAAAGTAATTCTGAAAGCTCAAGTCACAAAGATGCTTTCAGTGAAAAATTAAAACTGAGGTAGGGAATTTATGTCTTGTTGGTTCTGCTTATGCAGGGCAGCAGAAAGTAGAACAGCTAAAATAGCAGCAGCTTCCAACTGAAACTGGAACTGTGCCAGCGTGCTGTTATTTTCCATAAGGCGTGTTAGAAAATAGATGTATGTTTAATATGCTTGTGTTCAAAGATTTTTAAAAAAATGTAGGTTGACTAAATGAAGGTGCAATAGTCTTAAATAAAGAGTTAGTAGGAAGTGTGATTTTTAATGCATTTTGTCAACTACCTCGTAACTACAAAAAAGAGCATGAGTTGGAGGCGTCTGAGATGCGAGTCCTGGGGGCTGGGGACAGACCTGGCAGAGGAAATTCACCTTCCCCCTTGGAGTGTGAGGCTTTAAAACATTGTGCCAAAAAGTCATTCATCTGGTTGGCTGCTTCAGCAGTTGGAATGGAAGCTTCATGTAAGGTCAGGTCACCTGCAGGCTGCTACCTGTGAGCCCAGACTGGATGTGTAATTTGGAAACATTAGCTCAGGCTGTCCTCAGCTTCACATGCAGTTTCTCCATTTCTGTGCAGAAGTGGGAAATCATATGCATATCTGATACATTCCTACACATCTTGAGTTTGTACTCAAGACAGAGTAAAGTCTACCTGGTAGTGTCCCTTACTCCTGGGGGGTTGGTTTATAGGAGAAGGTGTTCTGTGTAGAGCTGTGATGGGGGGACAGCTCAGGGAAGAAGGCACTGGGACTGGAGCAGCTTTTCCTCACAGTTTAATCCTTGCTTCTCCTCTGTCTTCAGTAAAGCCCCATCTCCACATCTCTCCCCACTTCCTGTGTGCTTCTAGACATTTATATCTGTACTTCACAGTCCATACATTCTAAACTTTCCAAATCTCAGCAGACTGAAGCATTGTCCTCCTTGAACCTCCTTGGCTATTTTCCCAGTCTGCCAGCCTTCCTGGAAACAGTCATGTAGTTTACTGCTTACAGTCTTGAAGAAGTCATATATATCTTGATGTCATGGACACCAGATGAAGCCAATATGCCCCTGCCCACACTTTCACTAGAATTCTAGCTTACAGCTCATTTCATCAGCAACTTAACAAAAATCAGGGAAGCTTTCTCATAACTTATGTGCAAAATATACAACTCTGACAATGGAAAAAAACCACCAAAAATGGAAAAAGAAATTTTAGAAATTTTCCTTTAATTTCATTTGAATTTAGGTTATTATTCTTGCATCGTCCGTTTCGCTGGATGCAGATTTCATCTGAGTTACTGAACATTCCTGCCTTCTGCACTGTTTTTCATTTTCTTCTGATTGATCTTGCAGTTGAAGAGCACCTTAGTGACACAAAAGAACCCGACAGCCCCCATTTTGTGTGCTGTAATGTTAGGGCAGGTTCAGCCATCATATCCTGCAGTGGAGCACAGCAGTGTTTGCAGGGTTTGCTCTCATACTGTTTATCTTTGGTTCATGGATTTATTTGAGACGTATAACCTACAGAGTCTTCTAAAATTCTCTGAAGTAAGGCTTGAATGCCTACAAGTTTCTCTAAATTTGATTAGCTCCATAGATATTAAAAGTTAAATTTTAAAAGAATGTGTTTTCTGGGAAATTTTCACAGCTGGAAACCACAATTGTGCAAGAGGATCATTTGGGATTGTCTCTTGTGCTCCTCCAGTAAGGTATATTCAGATTTCCAGTACTCGGAGACCTACCTAAATATGACTGTGTATGTTACTGCTATTCGCCTCTCTCCTTAGCAGAAAACTCCAAAAATTAAACAAGTGGATAGTCTAAGAAATCAGTTTCCAGAAGGATTTCTAGTTAGTAAGACTAAATAAAGGCCACAAATAGGGTGGAATGCACCACCACACCCTGCTTGTGCTATTTCAAACAGTGAGAGTTTTCTGGGAGAAACATCAATAAAATTACAATTACAATTAATAATTTATGCATCTTTATTTACAAGAACACATGGAAAGGAATATTACTTTATTGAGTTTGTTTAATGAAGAATCAACACAAAAAGATTAATGAATTGAATTTATTGCATTTTCATATGTTAGATTCATCAGGTAAGTACTGGAAATAATTTTTATTTCAAAAATTATTCATGATTTCTGTATTACCTGTTCAAAATGTTACAATTTTGAAGACTGCTTACTTGTAACAGTTTTAAAATGAGAATCTACAGTGAATAAACTCTGATAAAATGTCTTTTCTTTCTCTTTTTCAGACCTTTATAGTATTGAATAAAGGGAAGGCAATCTTCCGATTCAGTGCCACCTCTGCCCTGTACATTTTAACACCCTTCAACCCTCTTAGAAAAATAGCTATTAAAATTTTGGTACATTCATATCCTTTTTTAGTGGTTGTTCAAAATGAAATGAAGAAAACAGATAATTATTTCATCAGAAATAAAGGTTCAGGGTCCTTCTGGGGCAATGCTCAATATCAGCTCCCCAGTCTGCTGCAGCAGGGTGCCTGAAGCCTGGCTCGTGCGGGCTGGTTCTCACATTCCCAAACCCTCCCCGCTGCACCATAAGCCTCTGCCAAATTTAACACATTGCCAGAAAGCACAGGCATCATTCCTGCAGGCCATTTGCAAAGCATCTGTACATGCAGATGGTGGACAGACTGGGGGACCATGACTGATGGGATGGTGCACAAGGTAAAGTTCTAGACTGACGTGGGGATTACTGCCTGGTGGTCCTAACAGGTTCATGGGAATTTCTAGTGGGTGGTGTTTTGGTGCAGTTGGTTTTTTTGTAGAACCTCAGGACTGAGAAATGTAGTTATCAAATGAAAATTTCAGTGTGACAGTAGGACTTTAAACATTGAACAAGTAGTGAAAGACAGCAGCCTTATTAGTAGGGACTACTGGCAGAATTTTCTAGGTCTTTTTTTCTAGACAAAAGTAAGAAACAAGGCTGGTGGTTGCTGGCTCAGAACAACTTTTACTCTGAGCTGCTGGGAAGTTAAAGCAGTGTGAGAGAAGGGGAAGGTGTCAGGCTGGAGAGGAGTTAGGGGGCACTTGGGGACAGTAGCTAAGGGAGCTGACAGAGCCCTGCAGACACAGTGGTGGTGATGGAGAGAAAGCACAGCCAAATTCTGTCAGATTGCAGCCTCCAAAGAATGCTCATCCCTTCACATGACACTGGTTTGCAATACCTTCCAACATTGCATCTGGCTGAGTTGTGGGCAATGCTTTTCACTGCCATATTGGTTGTGAGTTTGGGCTTGGTTTTGTTTCTCCTGATTGTCTTCAAAGAGTATCCAGCTGGTCTTGATGACAGTAAGAACAAAAGAAATTCCAATAGACAATATGTTATTTCAGTATTTTTCCTTCCATCTACGATCATGGAATTTAACTCTATCATAGGAAGAGGTTTTCTTTCAGTATATGGACTGATTTCAACTTACAGCCACCTAACTACTGCAGGAGCTATTTTTATCTTAGATATAGGCATAGAATTGGTTTTATTTAATCTGAAACATAAGAACAGATGTGTGGGTTCTGTAATTTTCTATTTTTAAAAAATATTATTCATTATAGTACAAACACTGCAAATATTAAAGTGTTTTAACTAAGAACCATTAAATATGTTCCTTTTTACAGTTCAATCTCAGCTGTTTATACAAGATTAGCTACCTACATAAAAAAGATGAGGGGTAAAATTGATAATTATTTTCAATAATCCTCTGATTTTTATAGACAAACTATTTCCTCCATTTTTTGTGGCAGGTGTTTGGCATTTTGGCCTTTGTAACAGAAATGTGCCTTTAACTTTCAGTGTGATTAAAGACAAGTGTTGGGCACAATGAAACTAGCACATTGGTTAGAAAACCTTCACCTGTCTGTCCTCCTGAACGTCTCTACAGGGTGCTCTGATCACATGTGCCCAGACACGTGAGCAGAGGTTGCTGCCCTGCAGAGAAACAGAGTGTGTCTTTTTCCAGTGCTCCCAGACTTTCCCTGCAATTATTCTCACTGCCAGTACTGAATGCAGAACCTGGTAACAGCATGAGTTTCTCTCTGCTGACTCATCTCCTGATAGTCTGCTTTTTTTTCTCCCCCTCTTCTCTTTTGCCTGCCTGACTAGACTTAAGGTAGAACATGGAGCTGAGGAGGCGGCACAAGAGTGATGGAAGATGGCCAGGCTTTGGCAATTAACAGGAAAGAATGAAAAGCTGAGAATAAGTAGAGTGTTAAGTAGTCAAAAAAAAGGGAGGTGGCAGTGGTTGGAGCTGCAGAGTGTTAGAGATTTCTGCTAGAAAGAACTGGGGAGATGCTCTGGAGAAAATGTGTAAGTGCTCCTGTGCAAGGCTCTGGAAGCCTAAGTTACGGTATTCCTCAGTGTGGCCTGACTGCCAGACAGTATCTGTGAAACCAGCTGGCAATATTTGTTTTTTTCCCGATTGTTTAATCTTCTACCAATCCACACAGTCGATGAGAGACTTCAGCTGCTCCTGTAATTGATTAGCTTGAGGCTGTGTGGTGCCTCTGCATGCCTGTATGGGAAAAGGCAGTACAGTTCCATGAAATGTCATCATAGATCAGATTTTTTTGTCTACGAGTATAGTTGAATTTTTATAGAACAAAAAATAGTAAATTAAGGGAATATTGAGCTTGCAAATCAATCACTCAAAATGTGGGATAGGGCAGGAGAGATGCACAGACATTGAATGTGTCAGTTACATTTGAGATTCTCATAAGATAAATGGTCAGTCTATATTTCTAAGCATTTTAGCCCTTAAGGAGCATCTGCTCCCTTTCAGAGTGAACAGCACTTTGGTGACTTTTGGCTCCCAGATGTGCCAGGTTTTGTAAAGAGTGAGCAATGTGCAAGGACCTACCTGTGGCCCTTGATATGAGTGGTGCCATGGTACTGAGCTGTAAGCACGCAGCACAGGGGTAACACCTCAGCTCTCCTAAGAGCACATTGCACTTCTCTAACTCTTTCATGAGATGACTGAAACTGCAGCCATGCATCTCCAACTTGGATTCAAAATGAATTCTGTCTATTTAAAGGAATTTCTTAATTTATTTGAAACAGGCTCTTTAGACCTGTCTATGGATTGTGATGACAAACACTGTTAGACATTCTAATAATTTATTCTAAGATTTTTACTCTACCGAGTTTGTATGGCAACATGATCTTCAAAACTAGTTAAGTGACTTACTGAAATATACCAAAATGTCCACTGCTGGATCAGCCATTTTGGCAAAGGGTACACACCCGTCTGTGGGAATCAGGCAGCTAATTCCTTCCCTTTGATTGGAGTGTTTATTGAAAAGTTATGCTAAAGTTTGAATTTTCAGCTGCTCTAGGCAAAGATCTTAATGATTGCAGCAATTTTCTGAGGAATTTAGATTGTGGTGCTATTTTTCTTTTTTCATTTTGTTTTTCTTGATGGTATAAAAATATACCCAAAACAACCAAATGCTATCTACTTGATTAAAAAAAAAATTAAATCCTGGGCTCTCAGATACAAGTTTAGCTGTAAAGAGCTTTCTTTAGTTTAAACTTTTCTTTGCCAGATATGGTGATGCAAGGAGTTTTAAGGAATAAATAATTTAGAGAGATGACTAGAGGAAAAATAAGTTAACCATTTGGTGTAAATATGTAGCAGCTCTTGTTTTTTGCTGCCATCATGTGGCCATTTTGAGCCAGGTTTTCATCTAGTTTGGTTACTTCAGTATTTCAAAATGTTTGAATTGAGGTTATTGCCAGAAAAAAAGGAAGAACTGCTGGTGGACAAAGAACATTGCATTGAATATCATGAAGCCCCAGTGGATTATTCCACCTCCCTAGAATGAGCCCCTCTGAGCTGTTAATCTGGGTTTCATAGTCCCAAAGTACCTAAATGTTCCTTACTGGAACATCAAATAAAAATTAATTTCATTCTAATTTTCACCAGCTTTCTGTGCTTTTCAAGCAATTCATGCAACTGTGGAAGCATTTTCAAATTATAGCATTTGTAGAAACAGATACACTGATTTTGCTGGGTTTTGAGAGAGACCAAAAGTAATACTGGAAAACTATTCATGTTAATCTCTGAGCTTGCTATGGATTTCTGTTTCACTGATTGAAGCAGTAAGCTGGTGTTAGGGAAACATGGAATGCACTCACTTCTGCAATTAAAAATTTTATTCTATGTTTTATTCTTTGTTTTTAACAGACTGGCCTTGCTGGGTACTGACTCAGCTCAGTTCTGACTCTGGGTAAATAGAGGAAAGTTTTTTCCCCTTGCATATGCCAGCTCTTTAGTACCAAGCCTGTAGAAGTGAAGGACTAACACTTATTCAGTCATGCCAAGTACTGAAGGCAAACTGTGTATTCCCCCTGCAAGTTATTTTGGTTTTGGCAGTTGCTCAACTCATGTTACCTCCCAGGGTGTGAGAGCCATCTCCTTTCAGGACCAGCTGAAAACAAAACATCAGGACACCAGCAAAGCAACATCAGAGTGTCCACAAATCGAGACCAATATTAAAGTCTAATGTACTAAAGTGAAAAATACGAGGTTAAGCAAAGTGTATGTCAGTGTTTACCAAAGCCTAAAACTTTTGTGTAAGGGGCAGTATTTTACTGTACCTAAGCCATGACTGATGTGATATCGTGTGAATAGCTACTGTGTTTTCCTTAACTGTACCTACATTATTCAGCATGCTTATCATGTGCACTATTTTGACCAACTGCGTATTTATGACCATGAGTAACCCTCCAGACTGGACAAAGAATGTAGAGTAAGTTGCAAATTTTTTCAATATATATCTTTGTCTGTTCCTCTAGGAGTTACCATGCCAGTAACTGCAGTGCAAGCTGGGCTAGCAGGAGCTGTCACGAGGCACATATTTCCTCTCTGAACTATGCAGAAATGTTGAATAATTATTTGAATCTCATTCTAGAAGAACAATTGAGTAGAAAAACTATGAAAACAGTTTAAAGATAGTATTCTACAGAGATTCCACTTGTTTTCTCCATGGTTTAGCACCTACCCATTGTTTTTACCCTTCCTTACACCATTGCATTAGTAGGAGAACCATGGGCACTTCAATGTTCATGTCAGTTAAGAGCAGCAGACAAGCAAAAGTATTACTGAACTGAGAATGAGAATTCACACTTGCATCCTTCCCTCTTTAGAGCCAATACCAGGTGTTTTACATGTTGGTGACTCAGCGTCCAATAACTTACGCTCACGGTTTCTCACTTAACAGTAAAGGAGCTAGTACTGCATGCTTTTAAACTGAATGTCACCTATAAATTTTAATCTGTTTAAATTTATTTTATGGATTTGTTTCTTTTTATTTAATGTACAAGATCAGGACTGCTGTACTTCAACAGCACAACTAATGCATGTAAATACACAAGTATCTCTGATTAATATAATGCATTTTAGAAGAAATTGCTTATTTAATGTCTTTTTTCTTTGGCTGTGAAATAAAAAATTCTTTCATTTGATCATCACATTTCTGTCAGAATGAAAAATATTGCTACTTATTTTGATTAAATTTTTCTATACTTTTCAGGTATACTTTCACTGGCATTTACACATTTGAGTCACTAATAAAAATCATTGCAAGGGGCTTTTGCTTAGAAGATTTTACTTTTCTTCGAGATCCATGGAACTGGCTTGATTTCACTGTCATTACCTTTGCGTAAGTTCTTGTTTTTTGCTTTTTCTTGGAAAGAGCAGGGCAAAAAGGGCATGAAATTAGTATCGATACGTACCAATTTTGTTAAATGGAAATTCTTTTATGGACTCACTTTTGTCTAAAACAATTTTCACTTTCAATAATGCGTATTTTGATGTAAACATAAATACTGCAGAAGCCATTAGTACAGCTAGTATTAGAGAGGCTAATTTCATGTCCTGCTTTTTTTTTTTCTGAGCAGAAAAGGAGCTTCCCTTTGACTTCATTCTCCAAACTTTCCAATCTAGTCTAGATAAATTTTAGGCTTTCAAAGTAAAATCAGTGCGATTCACTTCAGAGACATTTAATTTAGCTGAAGGCTCTGAAAGTATATTAATGCAAGGCAAACTGCAGTGAAAGGTAAACCTCTGACTGTTGCTGTTTAAGTTTTTGCTAAAAACGCCAAAGCGGTCTTGATGAAAGACCCAAGTAAGTAGCATAAACTTTGCCTAAATTCTGAATAACTGTGATTTAATCCTACAGGTATGTAACAGAATTTGTAAACCTAGGCAATGTTTCAGCTCTTCGAACTTTCAGAGTATTGAGAGCTTTGAAAACTATTTCTGTAATTCCAGGTAAGAAGTAACTGGTGTAAGGTGTTAGGCCCCTTTTACCTCCCAACTGTTCCTTTTTATCCTGTCATTGTGTTTGTGTGTGAACTCCCCTATTACAGATATGTGACAGAGTTTGTGGACCTGGGCAATGTCTCAGCGTTGAGAACATTCAGAGTTCTCCGAGCTTTGAAAACAATATCAGTCATTCCAGGTGAGAGCGAGGTTAAACACTGAGGCTGACTTTAATTCAATGAAACAGAATTCATATTTTTAAAATATGTCTTTTTTCTTTCTACAAAAAAAGCAGGAATCAGAAGATATCAGGATTCACTGAAATCTCTGATTCATTGCTTTTGAAAATGAGCATTTTCCTTTTGAAATCAGCCTTTGAGTTTAACAGATTCTTGCATGAGACATTGCAGTACACAGTGTGTGTGGTTTGCATCGTATGACGTCAAGCTTTCTTCTCCACATTCAATGACTATTAGTAACCCTAAAGTTTTCTTACCCATGTGTATCCTACCTACATGATGTTATGTGGTATTTTTTGTGAATATCTGTGTCTGAAAAATAAAACTGTTTGAAATGCTGACTTACTAAGAAGATGAAGGAATAAGATAATAAAGAATAGCATGGGTGTTGCATGGGGGATTTATTATCTTAAAAAGCTACAATTTTCCAAACCATTTCCAGTTTTATAGCATTAAATTTGAATTCTATTTATTGTTGAACAGGATTTTTACTACTGTCTTCTAAATCTAGTATGTTATAAAACTGATAGTAGTAAAGGTTTGGAGCAAGATGTATTGACAAATGAAAGAAGATGTTTACATGAGATCAGTGTACAGCATGAATAAAAAATAATTGCTTGTTTTATCATTGAAACAAATGGTTTTGAAATATATGCGACTCATTCCATTCACAGTTTCAAGTGGACATAAATTCAAGCTGTTTATTCATTTTCACAAGTGAAAAAGCTCTTCACAAAAATGTTGTTTCACAGACATTACAATCATGTATTTGGGCTTCTGCATGAAATCTATAACTTTTCTGGGAGACATTGTAAATTTTGTGCTTTGAAAAAGTTTCCAACATCAGAATAAAAACTCCTTTCCATTTGCAGGCCTGAAGACAATTGTAGGAGCCCTGATTCAGTCTGTGAAGAAGCTCTCAGATGTGATGATCCTGACTGTATTTTGTCTGAGTGTGTTTGCACTGATAGGGCTGCAGCTGTTCATGGGCAACCTGAGGAATAAATGCCTGCAGTGGCCTCCAGAAAATTTTACTTTGGAAACAAACATTACTTCCCAGCTAAACAGCACCATAGGTGAAAATGGCACATTGCTTAATTCAACAGTGGCTCCGTTTGACTGGAAGGGGTACATTGAAGATGAAAGTAAGTATTGTCTGCAGAATTCTCACTGAAGCGGTTTGTGGCTGACCCAGTTCTTAGAAGGAAGGAGGGGAAGGGACAATACATTTTGTTAAGACAGAGTAGGAGAAATATTTTCTCTCTCACACATCTGCTCTAAAGGCCTGCATGGAAGAGGGAGCAAGGAACATGGTCTTGCTACTTGGAATAGCTCTTTTTGTCAACTCCATCTGCCAAATTTTCTTCTCCCCTGAGACAGAAAAGTCTTAAAATTCAATGCTCACAGTTCATGTTGTGAGACAGGTCTGCAGAGGCTGTAGATGTAAATTAAGAACTAAAGCGGAGAGATAGGAAAGGAAAAGATATTACAGTGACCAGCTGCAAAGAGAAGTCGTGGGGTCTCCAGGTGAGTCTTCTCACTTGGGTATCCTTTCCAGTAGCAGTGACCACAACACTTTTCCCACAGCATCTCTGTGACTTTTATTATCATCTCCTCAAATTCCCTACAGCTTGCTCCTTCTTACGCTGCTATTAGCACTAATTGGAGTGCCCTTTGATCAGAGTGGGTGCTGCACGGCTGCCTGGTTTTTAAGCTTGTACATGCATGTTATTAGGTCACTTAATATAAAGCCACAAGCAAAGAATAGAAAAAAGGAGGAGAAAAAGAGATGAATCTCACACCAGAGACAAAAATTGCTTCCTGTGAGCACATGCTGTGGCAGTCGTGTGTTTGCAAGTGTCATGTCATGAGAATAAAAGTGACATGAAGAACAACATGGTGACACAGGAAAAACAGTGCCACAGAGGCTCTGGAAAACACTGCCACAGCAGCTTATGTGTAAGGCTGCAGGGAAAATGAAAGGCAGGATAGAGAAGTGCAATTGGAACAATATAGAGGCTGAGGCACCTAAGGCACTCCAGGGCAGCCAGAACTGACTAATTAAGGCTTAAAGTCTGCAGCCAAAAAGCTAAATAATATCCTGTTCACATAAATAAATTATTGACCAGGAAGACAGAATTACCCCTGTATTTAGCATTACTGCAGTTGCTACTGGAATACTATATAAAGTTCAATTTAGATAGAAAGTTGAAAAAAGTGGAGGAAGTTCAAAAAAGAGCAGAATGATTAAAGGGTTGGAAAACATGCTTTATACCAAGATAGACCAGGAGCTCAGCCTACTTAGCATTTCAAAGAGAAGGTTTAAGGGGTGATTTGATCACAGTTAAAAAAAAATCCACGGGGAACAGAATTTTCATCGTAGACATATCTTTGATCTAGCAGGCAGAGATATAACAGGTTCAACAGCTGCAAGTCAAAGCCAGACAAATTTTGAATAGAAGTGAGACAGCTTCTAACTCTGATCACACAGCTAATCAATGAATATGATGGATTATAATTTGAATTTCTTAAACCAATCTTTCTGTGAAACTCAATTTACTTGAACATGTGAATTCATGGACATCCCATGCTATGGGGTATGACAGTCTAAGTAGTCTCCTAATGACTTCGAGGCCAAACTCAGTTTCCTGACTTTTTAACAAAGAATTTATAAACTTAAGTTCTGATTTCATTTGATTTAAAGAAGACCTGAAGCCCCCTGAAAATAAAGCTCAATTGAATTTGTTCCAGGAAGTACTTTATTGAATGGCTACATCTGCCTTTGGTATATTTACAGAATTTCATATGTATTATGAAATTTATAATGAAATTACAAGTCTTATTTTGAATTTAATAAGGTTTTTCTTGATTACCAGCAGTTTCAAAGAGAAAAATTATCTTCTCACAGCTTCCTGCTCTCTTTTTGCATGTGGGTGGGCAGACAGGATGCAAAAAGCAGCTGCTTCACAGGGCAATGAGCTGTTCTTTACCTGCAGCTGAGATCAGTGCAATGGCAGTGTCTTTTGTAGGAATTATGGAAGTTATGATGCCATTATTTGTGTATACTACGCAGAAAAAGGCATGTAAGCCCTGATTTTACCAGTGAGCTCATTTTTGGAGACACCATTTAGAGGGTCTTTACGTAAGCATTCCTGTCATTCATGAGTCTGGCACTTCCTTCCCCCTGCCCCCCCCCACTTTTTCTTTTTCCACGATAAGAATTTTGATAAACTTAGCTCCAGATAAGCTGAGGTTTCTTTCCATAAGCAATTTTCTTCTGAGGAAAAGCACTTCCCAGTCTATTTTATAAAATAACACTTATTCTCTGTGTTTCTCATATTATACCCTATGCTTACTCAACAGCTTTAATCTTGCTTGAAGTTAGGTGCTCACCTATCAGGGAGCTTTTCCCATTTCCCAATCAATTAAACAGGAGCCAAACTTACACCCTTGGTGTAATGAGGGATTTTTCACTTCTCTTTGGTATACATGCTTATACTGTTCAGCTTGTGCGTTACAAAAATTTTCCTATCATGATAATATTTTGAGCACTTGCCCAAGTGTATCAGAGCACTCAGAGAAAGCCTGTGTGGCTCTGGTTTCTGTGGAGCTGGCAAGTACAGCAGCATTGCAGGGCACATCTTGTCTGAAGCACAGAACCTGAATGCAGAGCTGCTGTAGCAGTTCAGCTCAGCTGCTGCAGCGCTGATCAGCACTGACTGCTCCATGTAAACCACATCAAGGCACGTTTGGATTCTTCCCAACAAGCTGCTACATTCCAGCATGATTTAATCATGATTAGCTGACATAAGGCAGAATAAAATTTGCTTCCTAAGGGTCAGCTGTGGCCAGCATCCTGTCAGCTTTCTGTTTACAGCTGTGTTTCAGCACAGAGCAGCTCTGCAATGCACACCAGCCCAGAGCGACAGCAGCCACAAACAGGGCTGTGCAATTGGCACAGCACAGGGGGTTGTTCCCTGTGAGATGTGGATACATCATTAGACACTGAGAATTAGTCCTTTGCAAAGTGTCAGAACAAGGTCTACTTACAGCTTAAAGACTCCTTTTTCCAAATTGTGAATTTTGCTCAACAAGATGGAGTGATGAGGCTGGCCCAGGTACTGTGTCCCTTCTGCAGCAAATCAATACATGCTGAGCCAGCGGCTTGTGACACCTCCTCAGACTCAGAATTCCTTAGTGCCTGTAGTAGCCTGGCCTGGGCAGCACAGGCAGGGCCAAGCTGAAACTCATCCGCACTCATTTCAAAAGGATATCATTTTAAGGGAATCTAACAGGACAGTTAAATGGAAAAGAAATCCAACATGGGGTTTAAATGGTCTCAGGAAGCAAAAAAGATACCACCTTGATTCTGAGGCTGCTATGATTCAGAAGTGTTGGAGCTAGGGAAGTGCTCAGGGGAGCATCACCATTGTCCCTGCCCTGTCCTTACAGACAACCTGAGGCAATACTTTTGGATTCCATCAGAAATGGGACACATGGTCTGACGCTGTATGAAAAACATCCTTATGCCTGTGACCAAATGGGAAATTGTTATTACAGGAGAAGCTTGTCCTGTGATAATTCTTCCAAAAATTAAGACTTTAGCAATCAAGACTGTATGTATCTGCTTTGAAGGGGAAAAGAAAACACTTCTCAAGGATACAGTCAAGATGAATCTTAATAAGCACAAATTTTTTCTCATCTCTTTGTTCTTGTAAGAAGAGATAGGTCAACGTCTTTGTTATTTAAACCATCTAAAATGTCTTTTAACTATGGCATTACTGTACAGACATTGGGATGATTGGTTACAGGGTGATTTGGTGGAACTTAACCAATTTCTTTTACTAAGGTGTTCAATAATTTTGTCATGTGTTCCTAAAATCTTACTTAAGAAGTTTTGACTGCTGCAGTAATTATGTCTGAGTTAAATTTAGGTGTATGCCAGGGCCCTCATACAGTCAGTGAGCTACAACTGCAGTGTGTGCACACCCATGGCCATCAGAGCCACTGGCAGCTGGGTGGGATTTTGCAGGGTTTACATATTTGATAACTGTCCCAAGTGCTTGTGAGCAACAAACTGAAACCCCTGGAAATACTGATCAGGAAGTTTTGAAGACATTTTGAGAACATTTTTTTAGATAGATTGTAATTATTCTAATAAACAACTGTACATTATTTCAAAAAGGATGGTTTAGTTCAGTGATCAGAAGGGAGAATCCACATCCAGAAGCATTTGACAGAATTTTTAGTAAATTTTGGCAGTTTAACAGTGAGTGCTGTGAGTGATGGTGCTTAATGAAATTCGTAATGGCATTTACTCTAAAACTGTTGTCCTGCTGAGAAAATAACACTGCTTGTTTAAAATTGGATCAGAAATCACCTTGAAACTTTAGAGATAATGGCTATGTTTTGAATTTTATAATTTTTAAAATTCTTTTTGAAACAGGTCATTTTTATTTTCTGGAAGGGCAAAATGATGCTCTGCTTTGTGGAAATAGCTCTGATGCTGGGTAAGAACTAATTTCGTCATATTATTGCACCATGTAGAAATTAGATCCATATTCCATAGACATGCAGTTTGAGTGGGGCTTATTTTGAGTGACCACTCCCTTTCACATAAGAAAGACTTTTATACTGGGCTTAAGATCTGTATTCTTGATCAAAGCTCAGTGGACTGCTCAGGTAAACGGAGTATTTGCATGATGAATAAGTAATTTAGTATCAGTATAGCTCCTGCCTGGTTGATAAATAAAGGAAGAGCAATACCTGATGACGGAACCTGTCAAAACATGTTATTTTGCAGTTCTGGCTGCACATATGAGTATACTAACATCCAGGTGATAGTATTAAAATATTATTAAATAGATAATGTCCAGTTTGTCTTTGTAGGCAGTGCCCAGAAGGATATACTTGCGTGAAAGCTGGCAGAAACCCCAATTATGGCTACACAAGTTTTGACACCTTCAGCTGGGCTTTCTTGTCACTGTTTCGGCTAATGACTCAGGACTTCTGGGAAAACCTTTATCAATTGGTGAGAAATTTTTAATGAAAAATAGACAAAATATGTTTGTATCAGTGATGCAAGAGGACTAGAGTCTATTTTCTTATCTGAATTTTAACAGTATGAAAAACAGAACTGTTGACATATACTTGCTTATAAATGTATTATTATTTCCAGACTCTTCGTGCTGCTGGGAAGACATACATGATATTTTTTGTTCTGGTGATTTTTCTGGGCTCTTTCTATCTGATAAACCTGATCCTGGCTGTGGTTGCCATGGCCTATGAAGAACAGAACCAAGCAACCCTGGAAGAAGCAGAGCAGAAGGAGGCAGAATTTCAACAGATGCTGGAACAACTGAAGAAGCAACAAGAAGCAGCGCAGGTATCATTTGTGGGGTAATAATGCAGGACTGTAAGGAAGTGAGTATACTGGAGAGATTCAACTTCTGCTTCCCAAAATTGGAAATATAAAGCACCCTGTTGGTCTTTCCATGACTGAGTTAGCTCAGAGGTTTTCTATTCTGCACTGAAGAAAGGTATATTCAAAACTAGGTATGGGTTGTTCACTCTGTTTTTCTAGTCTAGTGCTATTAATGCAGTCTGGTCAATTTCTGCATTTAAAATTTACTCATGAACGATGAGAGAAGTCTATGACCAACACATATCTTGAGTCAACTGATTAATAATAATTAGAAGAAAAACCTAGGGAGAGGATACCCTATGGAAAGTGTTAAGAACTGGGACTTCTGGAGTAGAAATTATGTATAAGTAAATTAAAGAAAAGAAAGCGTTAGGTCATGGTTTGCTCAATTCCTTCTGCATCATGGCAGGCAGCAGCAGTGGCAGCAGCAGCAGTAACAGCATCTGCAGAGTCCAGGGAGCCCAGTGCCGGAGGAGAAGCAGGAGGGCTCTCAGAAAGCTCCTCAGATGCATCAAAATTGAGCTCAAAGAGTGCAAAAGAGAGGAGAAATAGAAGGAAAAAAAGGAAACAGAAAGAACAGTCTGGAGGAGAGGAAAAAGATGAAGATGAATTTCACAAGTCTGAATCAGAAGACAGCATCAGAAGGAAAGGTTTCCGACTGTCTATTGAAGGCAATAGACTGACATATGAAAAGAAGTATTCTTCTCCACATCAGGTATTGCCTATAGTTTGTTTTTTTTTAGTAAAAACATCTATTCAAAGCATCATAGGCTGTTGCAAAGCTCTTTTAGTCTTCCTAAAGTATAGTAATATGATTCTACTGCATAAACAAAGGAAATACTGATACTTCATATTAGTGTTGCTAGGGCTTGGGAGGAAGTGCTGTGTCTGCTAGATTGCCTTGTAAAAAAAAACCTCAGAATTAAATGTAACCTCATATCTCTGTTCTTTTAATGGGATTATTTAAAAATAATATTAAAATATTCTCAGAATATGTAGGTTTCCCTTTAGCATGATTATATATTACCTGTTAAAATGCTACAGTATTTTTCTGTTATGATAGCCTCACATTTTCCTCTTGTTTCAATGATGTTTGAGCCAATGTTTGTTCACTATGGGCAAGATCCCTCATACATGAAACAGAGTGCATGTATAGGCTTCCTTTTTTTCTCAGTGGGAATTATGCAACTAATCTATTTGCAACTTCAGCTGAAAAACAAGTGTTCAGCACTGGTTTTGTCTTAAGAATCTGTGAACAGTGATACTTCTATCTGCAAAATATATCTCTAATGAAATACATGCAAAAATTTCATAGCAGCGTGTAGCTTCCAGGTAATATGATTACTCTTATTTAAGAAAGAAAGAAAACCAATGCTAATGTAATAACAGCTCTAAGTTTGAGGATTTCAACTAATATTCACATATTTTATTTACCTGCAGTCTTTGCTGAGCATTCGTGGCTCCCTGTTTTCCCCAAGGCGCAACAGCAGAACAAGTCTTTTCAGCTTCAGAGGTCGAGCAAAGGATGTAGGGTCAGAAAACGACTTTGCTGATGATGAGCACAGCACTTTTGAAGACAACGACAGCAGAAGAGATTCTCTCTTTGTGCCGCGCAGGCACGGAGAACGGCGCAACAGCAACATCAGCCAGGCCAGTAGGTCATCCAGGATGCTGGCAGTGTTTCCAGTGAATGGGAAGATGCACAGCACTGTGGATTGCAATGGGGTGGTTTCCCTGGTTGGTGGACCATCTGTTCCTACATCGCCTGTTGGACAGCTTCTGCCAGAGGTGATAATAGATAAACCAGCTACTGATGACAATGTAAGAAAGTTTTAAATAGCTCAGGCATGGTGGCCTTTCCTTACTGCACCAGCCAGTGTTTTCTACAGAATGGAACCCTTGGCAATGCTTCCTGGTTGGTCAAGCTATGAATGCTCCTGCATCTTGTAACTCTTTAGTAATTAAAACAGCTAAGATAGGTTTGCAAGCTAAGCATTTACTTACAAAGATTCACATAACTAACAAATGCAAGTCACAGTTTCCAAGTCATAGAATAATAACTTACACATTCATAAAAATCCTATGCTTCACTGTATTACTGTGCCTACTTTCCTTTAGCTGATCTAAAGGTCCATTTAACTATTGTAGTTGATATACAATGGAAAATATTATACAAAAATGTTATATAAATGCAATCAATATGATGCTGTATTACCACTATCAAAATTAGCATTATTAGTTAATTTTGATATCACTCTTCCTTATCAGCCTGGTTAAAAACGTAAGGAAGTTGTCAATTCCTTATTACCATTTATTTCTCCTTCCTATTTTCCATCCATTTCTGGTGGAGCATTGTAGTATAGACAACAAATAGTTCATTGGAAGATCAAAGTTCAATACATACTTCTAAAAATGCAAATGGCTGTGTGAACATATTGGCAGTACATATTGCTGCCATTCTCTTACCATATAAAGGTAAGAGAAAATGTCTCCAAAAACTTTCTTGCTTAGTTCAAATTTGTCTACTCAAACTGCTAAAAAGTACTAGCATGAGGAAGCATGAGGAAGTCAGACTTTTCTTACTTGCTACAGTTTGATTGGGAGAAAAGACTATTATGTTGCAAACCCCAGAATATCCTGTCAACAGCAGCAAGGAAAAAAATTATAGTTTGCAAAATTTTGTGCAATATTTTGAACTCAACCCTTTTCCATTTGTTTAATTTGTTTAAATGTTTTAAGACTTTTCATATCTTAAAGAAAAAAAATGCAAAAATTGAGTAAATAGACTCTCTGTCAATCTTGAACTGTAGGTACCTGTGACCTAATGGAATTCTAAAATTATTTAAAAGGTACTAAAAAGTAATAAAAGTCCGACATGATAAAATATGAAGTGCACGGAGCACGTGTCCAAGCTAAGACACTACTAACAGGTTGTGTCGTATTTGCTTATCTGGTTGTTTCTCCAACGTGGTCTCATCTACTGTCATTCTCTGTATAGGGCACCACGACAGAACCAGAAATGAGGAAGAGAATATCAGGTTCTTTTCACGTTTCTATGGACTTCCTGGAAGATCCAGCTTTAAGGGAAAGAGCCATGAGTATTGCTAGCATCCTCACAAACACTGTGGAAGGTGTGTGCTATGCCTAGCTTAATGTTTAATCCTCTTTTTCCCATAGATTTCTAAAAGTTTGAGTTGAAACTTGAAAACAGATTTAAAATAGCTTAAGTACAGATAACATCCAACAAACTGACATAAATTTATCATTAAAATCAAAGCTCTTTATTTATTAAGGTTATTACATAACTAAGCATTAAAGTTATTACATAAGGAAGCATTTCTATCTCATTGTTTTGTCACCATCTAACTCATGTGCATGGTCATGACTGATTGGGTACTTATGCATAGTAATTAAAAATGTATTATTGGACACAAAAAAACCCTGAACTTTTTTCAAACATATGCAACTATTGTTAAAATATATAAGCATTTTTACAATTATATTTGTTCAGTCATTCTGTAAAGCTATTCTAGGTGATCAAAATGGTTTTTTTCTTGAATTCGGAATGAACATTTTCTCTTAAATGCTACAAATTTCAGAATAAAAAATATTTACATACTTGAACAGTAGGTGGGAGAAACAAGCTGAATTGTAATCAAGGAAAAATTAAATACATAATACAAACCGATGCATAAATTGAAGCTGATTGGCATAGTGATTGTAATACAAAGAAGTTGTGCTTGATAGATAAGCTTTGACCATAGCAAATATATTCAATAGCAATTTTTAAAGGCTTTCCTTAAAAGCCTTGTGGAATGGGGGCTTAAGGGAGGTCAATCAGTACCACTGCAGACTGAAAACTTGACTGGTACAATTCATATTGGAATGAGGAATGTTAGAGAAATCACATAGTTACAAATATAAACTTTCTTTTCCCCACAGAGCTTGAAGAATCGAGACAGAAATGCCCACCATGTTGGTATAAATTTGCAAATATTTTCTTGATCTGGGACTGCAGTCCTCATTGGCTAAAAGTTAAGCATATTGTCAACTTAGTGGTAATGGACCCATTTGTTGACCTGGCAATTACAATTTGCATTGTTTTAAATACACTCTTTATGGCTATGGAACATTATCCAATGACCGAAGAATTCAATAATGTACTTTCAGTTGGAAATCTGGTAAGTTTGTTGGGGTTTTACATTCATGATTTGGAATGAAACATGCCTGTAATAAGTGAAAGAAAAGGTTTTAACAGCTCTTTGGATATTTACTGGCCTTCAGATATAAGTATCAGAATATTTTTGGAAATTTGACTGTCAACCCTGACTCATGTAGCTTAGGATACTGTAAAATCAATATACTGCTCTGTTCTGCAAAATCAAATTAAAAATTTAAAAATTGGCTCTGATGCTACATTAAGTAAAGTCCATCTTAAGGAGAGTTTGATTTGTGTAGCTACTAAACCAGGAAATGCATTGTTTCCATGAAACAGACACTATGCAAATAAATGCAGTGTTAATTTCTCAATCAATACAATACAAATCTTTAAATTATGAATGTGTTTTTAATTGCTGTTTCCTGAGCAGAAACTTACAATAGATAAACGATCCCTTTAAAAGCATTTCTAGAATTTTCTTGTGCAAAAGTCTTTTTATATGGATCAGTGGATTGTTTTCTTCCTATGCTTTAAGTAAAAAAAATATCCCACAGTACTTTTTCCTCTCCTATTTTTTATTGTTTTTATCCTCTGATAATTAGTAAGATGTATTTTCCTCAGGTTGTCAGCTGTATTTTCTCCCTTTCTCTCTGCTTCAAAAAGATAAATTATTCAAGATTTCATGAGTTAACTTTTTGTAGCTCTCCTGCTTTTGAACTGACAGGTTTGATCACATAGAAGTATCTGCAGCTACAGTCCTACTTTATCTTCTTCTTTAAGAATTGATTTCTTGTAATGTGATTTTTACTAATCCTTGTTTTGTAATGAGGAACAAATAGATCATGTAAATAACTATAGATTTTAAGGGGGAGAATGAATAGAAAATTGTACCGTTGATTTTCATATACTTAATATAAGGGAAATGTTGAACCTCTGTTTCCTAATAAAATGTAAAATCTTGTAGCATTTTATAAGTTTATTTTCCAACCAAGAAAATTCCATATAAATCTTGGTGTACCTCTCACTACAAAGGGAGTGTGCAAGAACCTGTCTATAAGCACCACATTCTTCCAGTTGTAGGCTCCCTGACATAAACCCCTTCTGCAATAGAGAGGATCTCAGAGCTTGCCTGCTCCCGTAGCTCCACTTTAATGCTTCTTGTGCTGTTCTGATTGTTAAGAACCTGTCAGCATTTCAAACTGTGTCATTCTTATGTCTTTCTCAGGGGTTCCAATCCTGCATCTTAAAAATTGGTAACCTCTCCCTCTGTGATGTTTGTATCTAGAGTGTATTTAAAGACTAACAATCTATCTTGAGTATTGGTGCTCCTAGGCAGAGCAAGTCAGACTTCTTTCCTGTCTCCTGATTATCCCACTTAGATTTTTCTCTTTAGCTGTCCTATTTTCTTTTCAGCTTGCTGAAAAATGGGTTATCAAAACCAGAAAAAAAAAGAAAACAAAACCAGAAAACCTGTCAGCAGGGCTCAAGCAGTTTTTAACTTTAGTGACTTCAGTACATTCCTATCCTAGAATAAATTCTCCCAAAACTTCTCTCAAAGCTACTCAGGGTTATACTTTGGTGTGTCTTAAATAGAATTCCTACATCATTCAGGATAGAAACTCATGATGAGAAATCACTAGCAGCAGCACTTTGTTTAAAATGCATTCTTAAAAACTCTTTTATTCCTGACATTGTAGTGTCTGAGCCAACCAACTTTGCTGCTACTACTGGGCACATCCAGGTAGAAGTTACTCAGCTTCAGGAAATTGTTGTACCTCAGCACATCATAATGTATCTCAGTTGCTGTATCAACTAAGGTACATTATAATATACCATTTATTCATCTGGCATAAATAATCACAGCTCTGTTGAACTGAACTATAGGCAGGTCATAGCAGGCAAGAAGCTGCCCCCCTTTAGTCTTAGATTTAGCCTAATTTATAATTTGTATACCAAGAAAGAGCAATACCATATAATTTCTTGGAAAGCATTCCGGTTTATGTTCTGAAAATCAAATTTGGGACATTGTTTGTACTGCATATGAGAAAGTCCATATCCTTAGAAAGTTGAAATTGGATTTTAAATGTTATAAAACAGAAGTTTTGTAATTTGCTTAGTATAAAATTTAATTAATAGAAAAATTACCTGATTTTCTGACACTTGTTAAGGGAAGGTGGGCATAATAAATCACTACAGTAAATATAACTATTTTTAAGTATTGCTTTTGGATAAGACATAGCTTGAATTAAACTAGATCTGTAGTATTATGTTTCACCTTGAAATAACAAACTGCCCTTTGAACTCAGGTCTTCACTGGAATCTTCACAGCAGAAATGTTTCTCAAGATAATTGCAATGGATCCTTACTATTATTTCCAGGAAGGCTGGAATATTTTTGATGGCTTTATTGTAACCCTTAGCTTGGTTGAACTTGGTCTTGCAGATGTGGAAGGACTATCTGTTCTTCGGTCATTCAGATTGGTAAATATACTTCAATTGTACTGATTTTTCAATGTGGCTTCATTAAAATAATTGTATTTTTGTTGTAAAAATTTGCTTGATGTTTGCCATGACATTGATCCTGAGGACAGTTTCATTAGCACAAATCCTTACTAATTGTAGTACCTTACAGTCTTCAGTGGAAATTGATAGAGACCCAAACAGATAGCAGTGGGTGCCCTGGGCCTATTTCCAATGTATCCATTGTATATACACACTTTAAACATCTCACTATGCAGACATAGATTGACTCAGTACAGGTGTTATGCTCTGATTGGCATCATTGGATCAGATCTCTACAAACACTGGTTGAGAAGTTGTCTGTATTATTTTAACTGGTGAGCCCTAGATTTTAAGTTCAAATCAGTAGCTTCTTTGGCCTTCAGTAAAAGCTATGCTTTGAGAGTATCAAATAACAATTTTACAAATTCTTCTTGAAGGAAATTTCCATCTTCATGCTCTTTAGACAAGATGATACCCTCTGAACAATCCAACTAAAGGCATATTTTGCAGCAATATCCTTCCACAAATTAACTTTAAAATATCCTTGTATCTTTCTGGTTCTCCTAACAATATTTTTCTTTCCTTCCAGTTACGAGTTTTCAAATTGGCAAAATCCTGGCCAACACTAAATATGTTGATAAAAATCATTGGTAATTCTGTGGGAGCTCTGGGGAATCTGACCCTGGTGCTGGCCATCATTGTGTTCATTTTCGCTGTGGTTGGGATGCAGCTCTTTGGGAAAAACTACAAGGAATGTGTCTGCAAAATTGCAAGTGACTGTGTGCTCCCTCGCTGGCACATGCAAGATTTCTTCCACTCTTTCCTGATTGTATTCCGAGTGCTGTGTGGAGAATGGATAGAAACCATGTGGGACTGCATGGAGGTTGCTGGCCAAGCCATGTGCCTTACAGTCTTCATGATGGTCATGGTGATTGGAAACCTGGTGGTAAGTAATCAAAGTGTTAACAAAAAATGATTTGGCAAGAGGGTTGTCTCAGTCCTGAAGTGAACTAAGTGCTCTGGCTCTGCTTCAACAAAGCACTTAAGCAGGTGGTTTCAAGAAATGCTTAAAGTTAAGCTTAAGAGCTTTTTTGGATAGAGAACAAAATATTCTGCCATGTCAAAATCCTAACAATGTCAGAGCAGGTACTTAAGAATGTGACTAATTTCTCTTTTGGCCCTTTGAAAATATTTTGTGCTCCAAATAATTTTAGTATATGGGTCCTTATAAACCATTCGCTGTGGATTTTTTTATTATTTATACCATAAGATTAGTCACCTGAATAATCTAATTTCTGTTGTGAGATGGGCTAAATTAATTTTTTTTAATGATGCTGAACAGCAAATCTGATAGCTCCATTTTTAGATTGTAAGTTTTGACACCAAAATATTTACATACTGTGGGGAATCCAAGACACATTTACAGATATTAGTCAGTTGTACAAATATTTTTGAATAGTGTGCAGGACTAAACTAAATGAAATAAACTTGGTTTTTATGGAGGAGAGAAAAATTTTTGATGGTACTTTTTGGTTATGGTGAGTTATTGGGATTTTAGTCTTTGATGTCACTAATAGGACATCTTTAAAATAAAATAAATTTGTTTTAAAATAAAGTCTAGAACATATTTTTAAAATCTTTCTGCAGGTACTGAACCTATTTTTGGCCTTGCTCTTGAGCTCATTTAGTGCAGACAACCTTGCTGTGACAGACGACGATAATGAAATGAACAATCTCCAGATTGCTGTGGCAAGAATGCAGAAAGGCATAGATTATGTGAAGAGAAAAGTGCGTGAATTCATCCAAAAAGCCTTTGTTAAAAAACAGAAAGCTTTAGATGAAATCAAACCACTTGAAGACTTAAACAACAAAAATAGCTGTATTTCTAACCATACAACTGTGGAACTAAGCAAGGACCATGACTATATTAAAGATGCAAATGGAACCACCAGTGGTATAGGCACAGGCAGCAGTGTGGAAAAATACATAATTGATGAGAGCGATTACATGTCATTCATAAACAACCCAAGCCTCACTGTGACAGTGCCCATTGCTGTGGGTGAATCTGACTTTGAAAATCTAAACACAGAAGAATTTAGTAGTGAATCAGACCTGGAAGAAAGCAAAGAGGTATTTAGATATTTTTTGCATTCTCTCTGATCTTTTGAGGGACTTTGTTATGTGAAATTTTCTTTGATTAGGTTTTTTTTTACTCCTCATAAACCAGTATATTCCATTCTTAATCATTTATTTTTACATTTCTCTGTAGATAGGCATAAATGAGTGTTTAAAGGAGGACTTCATTCTAGACGAACAGAAGTGTGAGAAAGAGTTAAAAAATTAAAGCTTCCTGGAGGGGATAAGAGGTCATGTAATGGGAGACTCAACTAATCCATAAAAACTATGCATGGTCCACATGGCAGTTATAACAACTTGTAGGGGATAGTGCCTTAGCTGCAGTGTTATTCCACCAGAAATTTTTGTTTGCCTTCTGTGGAAAGGGTCCCATGAGGAATGTGATACATCTTCTCTCTGCCCCTTGAAAAAGCATACATAAACCAGAAAACGTATAAATAGTTTATGTAATTCCTTTAGACATTCCTTTAGACATATGAATTCTTTTAGTTTTTAAAACTGTCAGCTCTTCTACATCTAGATTCCCATAAAAAGAGGTCTTAACCACAGACTCTCCCATATACTTCAAATTCACTTGATTGTTAAAATTCAAAAGTACCAACAGATGAAAATACCTACTGTTGCTAAAGAAATGCTAAAGCAGACTATTGATATAAAGCCTTTTTCAGAACTGCAATTTTAAAAAGCATATTAAGGCTATAATTGTTCCATTATGTAACTTTTTGTATGTGGGTATTTTAGAAAAATAATTTAAATTGGTTCAATTACAGAATTTGCAAAACAACTACACCCTTCAATGACTTTGCTGCCATTTTAGTCAAATTAGAAAGTTGCCCTTCCAGACACTTAACAACATTATTTTCTCACTTAAGAAACCTCAGCCTTAACCAGCTAGTTCCCATTTTGGTTGCAATGCAATTTTTTTACAGAATAGCTCATCTTCCCCCTTCTGTCCCACTGCTGTATTGCTACCAGTGCTTCAGGCACCAAATTTTAGGGTAGCTGAACTCTTTATCACTATCCTTTCAGTGTGTGTAAGAGCCCTCTAGTGATGTCAGCAAAAACTCAGTGTTAAGCTAAGTGCAATTCTTGGATCCTCCTTCAAGAAAGGAGATGTGTACAAAACAGCTTCTCCCCACACCAACTTATTTCAGAGACAGTGTTGTTCCCACTTCCTAATTAACATCTGCAGCATTAATAATTATTTTCCTGTTAAATATTAGCTAAAATGTCTATAATTAATTTGACTTATGCTTATGAAACACTGCTGCAATAAAGGTCCTTAAAATTGCTTTCAGCACATTATGAACCACCCCCAGAAAGAAGAATTTCAAAATAAAACATTTAAACAAAGATCCTTTAGAAGAAAACAATGACATATCTACTCTCCACAACTACCTTCGTGCTGTCCAGTCCAGTCTTCCAGCCCATCACAGAGCAGACAGTCAAATAGAGAGACACCAGCTGGTTTATGACTGACCAAGGGAGAACTGATCCTGTTTAGACACAGACTCAGTTTAGGAAAGCTTAGGAAAGCTCTCTGCTGATGTGCTGCTACCTGTAGGAACAGAGTTATCTTTTATCCCATTGAAACTGTGACACTTCTGACTTATTGCTACCACTGCTTTAATAATTGTTAGTGTTTGGGGGTTTTTTGTCCTCAGTAGCAAAAGGGCTGCTGCCACCCAGCACTGATAAACCCGGGAGGAGGCTGAAGTGAGGTGGGGGTCAGGCTCTTTCCCAAGTAAGTGGAGACAGGATGAGGAAATGGCCTCAAGTTGCTCTAGGGGAGGTTTAGATTGGATATTGGGGAAAATTTCTCCCCTGACAAGATTGTCAAGCTCTGGAATAGGCCACCCAAGGAAGTGGTTGAATTGTTATACCTGAAGGTATTTAAAAGATGTGGCACCTGGGGACATGGTTTAGTAGTAGTCTTGGCAGTGCTGAGTTTATAGTTAGACTCAGTGATCTATACTGCAGTTGTTTCATTATTTTGTTTAGCCATACATATTTAAATATATTTCCTTCACAATTTTGCCCAAGTTTTAGCCACAATGCCAAAGACATAGATTGCAATCAGGTTCCAGCTGCATGTTACATGTTACAACAGTCTTTGGATTTTTAGGATGAGAATTAGCTTAAGTTCATCCTTTCGTTCTTTTTTTTTTTTTGTAATTTGGTTTCCAGCTTATGCCTCACTCTCTTTATGCTCATCATGTTGTTGAAAATTTGTTGATAAAACATGATCTGATTTTTTTACAGGCATAAACTACCTCAGTCTCATTGTATGCAGATTCTGCTTCACTCTGAGCTAGACTTTCAGCAATTTTAATCTGGATTTACTAACCCCTGAAGTATGGCCTTCTCTGCTTTTTTTTCCTCATTCCTCTGAGCTCCCACCTCATTTATGGAGTTATTTTTAGCCTCTTACTGATTTTCAGTAGACACTACAAATTCCTGTATATTTTTTTAAGCTTCATTATTTTTATGTGGGTCAAGAAATCATTATGACTTATGGCTTGTTTGGTGATAAATCTTCCCAGATTTAGCATTACCCACATTTTTCAGTTTAAAGCACAATTTTATTTGAAGTCTGATGTGTTACTGATACACCTTCTATTTAATAGATTGATACACTACAGGAGGAAAACCAGACTGTATAAATTTCTCAGATGTTTATCAACAATTTACTTATGTTGGATTCTAGAACATTCAAAAACATTGTCTGAATTACTTATTCCAGAATCAGATAATATTTGCCTTTAAATTATTTACTGTTCATTTGTGATGCTTCTTTCCTTTACAGAAGTTAAATTCATCCAGTTCCTCTGAAGGCAGCACAGTTGATATTGGACTTCCTGCAGAAGAACAACCAGAAGCTGAACCTGAAGAAGCCCAGGAGCCAGAGGCCTGCTTCACAGAAGGTATTTGGGAGAAAAACACTAGTAATAATTGTTAATGGAATTACAGAACCATTTGCTATGTAAGTTAAGTATTAAGATTTATGAATCATATTTCCCTTTTGTTAGTGTTTAAGCTCTGATTATTAGCAGTAGTTCTTTTACTCCATAATATATTACATGGAAACTGATACCACAATTATACTATGTGTTGGATAAACAGTTAAGAAAACATTTTATTGGAAATGTATCTCAATTTTTAAAATAAGAAAAAATATGGTCTTGAAAGTTTTGTTTTAGTATGTTAGTGTACTTTCAGAGTTTAGTAACAGATAGTAAACACACTTTAAAAATATTCTTCAGAGATATCTAAGTGCTTTATAAAGTATACATTACTACAATAGCTGTTTAATGATAAATGAAAACTCCACCTAGATGGTTTTGTGAAAAATGCTAAATGAATCTTCTACAAATAGGCAAAAGGAGAAGGAGGAGCCTTGTGTGCCACCTGGGGAAAGAACAGTCTAACCTGGTGGACTCCTTCATTTTTCATTCTTCCTTCTATTGGCCCACAGTTCAGTAAAACCCTAATCTGGTCATAAATGTTTTTCCATTGGCATTTCCTTGGGAGAGCCCTTATGGATGTGCGCATGTGAAGGAGGCGGAGAAAGAAATATTTTTAAAAACAGTAATATCAGGATACAAATGCCATTTTTCGTATCTGTAAACAAAAGTTAGATTTAGGCATTGGAGAATAAATGCTACTGTCAGGTTGGATTACTTCTGGACATATCAGATCATTCTTTAGAAATTTACATTGAACTTGTAAGAGGTAGTGCTGTAACAGTCTAGGATTTTTCATGGAAAATACCATTGTTTATTACTACTATTTTTCTACATAAAAGTCAGCAGCTAACTCATAAAAGTGCAAAATAAATTAGGGGCAGAAGGTAGAGAAATAAGCTGGTTCTGAAAAGCTCAGAACTCAAGACAAGAGCCTTAGATTTTTTTTCATGTAATGAATGTAACATTGTCTGAATTGAGTATCCTGACCAAAAGAAGGTACAGTTTCATATCATTCGACCATATCTTACTACAACAAAACCTATCTGACATTTGGATGAGTTTGTATATTTTAACTCTTATTTTGTATTCTGTAATTTACCTTTGTGTTTGATGGACTTTTATCTTTTTGTGTGCACTGTATTGAGCACTTCCTGATAAATGAGAAATGCATTCTTCTCACTTGTTTATTTAACTGAAAATTCCAATTGTCTCAATGAAATTTTTTCGTTGAAGAAAAAGAAGGTTATCAAGGTGAAAATCTGTTGGTTTTTTACTAAATAGCACAGTAAAAATAGCATTGTATCATTAACAGAATGCATAACCAAAATTAATGCAGCTCAACAAAATCTCTCCTTTTTTTCCTCCTCTCATTACATACAATGTTCTAAAGGCTGTGTAAGAAGGTTCAAGTGCTGTCAAGTAAGTATAGAAGAAGGGAGAGGAAAGCAGTGGTGGAACCTTAGAAAAACCTGCTTCAGGATTGTTGAACACAACTGGTTTGAGACTTTCATTGTCTTTATGATCCTCCTCAGTAGTGGAGCTCTGGTAAGTAAAACATGAACAGAATATTTCCATGTTGTCAGAAAACTCCTTAAAATTGTCTTTTCTAACACTGCTTTAACTTAACACAATTCTATGCCTTCAAATGGTAGGACTAAATTTTATTCAGGCCTTGGGAAAAACAGCAAAAACAGTCCCTTCTTTACAACATGTAGAAAAAAGAACAGACACCAGTGATTAGAGAGAGCCTATCTCCATTGCTGGAAGAGGCAGTGATATGCCTCAGGCAGAGAGAAACCACATGTGAAGAAGAGAACATGCTAAACTTTCTTATTTGAGTGTGCTCCCTCCTTTCTCTGCTGTTTACTGCTGTAGCTCAGGGAAAAGGACTGTCACACTGTTGAGTGTTTGGAACTACAATGGCATAAACAGTTCAAAACACCTTGCAAGGGCCAGGGCTGGCTTATGTAGTCCTATAAATGCTGTGTGCTAGAACAGCAAAAAAAGCTAAGACTGTGTGGGGTTTTTTTGATTCCTTTCTAAGAATAGGAGTTGATCATTTAGACTTACAATTCAGCTTCTCCTGACGCATACTTATGTAGACTGAAGGGACATCTGCAAAAACATGAATTTGCTCTAACAATCGTGCAAGGGCAGAATAAAAGGAAGCCAACCATAATAAAAATCTATAACAATAAATTAAATTAATCCTAACAATATGTATTTGTTAGGAAATACAAATAATGATGAAGAATAAAGAAATTATAGATGAATTTTTAAATTAAAGTGAACCTGCATGAATACACTGAGGTGATGTTTCTTAGGCAAACTATTTGCTGTAAGATAATGCAGAGCATATCTAGCATCTACCATGACAGATTTAATTACCCTTTGGCAAATTACTTAACTTCCTACATAATAAACAAAATTGTGTTTCACAATTGTACTATAAGCTCATTAGACCACTGCCAACACTTTAAAATACTGTAAATACTGTTAGCAGTTTATGATAATATCTATCACTAGTTTCAGCTGCATCTCTAAGAATTATTCTGCTTTTGTTTGGTCAATAAATTTACATGAGAAAAGTAGTGGAAGAAGATCTGAAAAAGGTGAATTTGGATTATTATACTTAAAGGAAGTTTGAGACAAGATCCCACAGCGTTAGTACCTTGTGCTTGTGAGCCTAAGGTGTGTCATGCAAAGAACGTTTATTTTGTGAAAACATTTCAAAGACCATGGATTAGCCCAAGCCTCTGGAGATATGAGACTCTGCTCTCCCTTTAAAGTCCTTTGCGGTAGTGAGGAGGTCTCTTTGTACCCACCAGCTCCTTATCCCATATTCACCCCAAGGCCATGCTCCAGACAAGTCTCGCTGTCACCAGGGGCAGGAAATGCAGCAGGCAGGGCAGGGAGCAGACACATTTCCCTGCCAGCAGCGCTGCTCACTCAGCCTCTGGCATCCCCCACCCTCACAAAGGAAATCACAAGTGCTGACTTCCCAGTTTTAGTGAATACAGGAGTGTCAGGTTCCACAGTGCCTGATGCAAGCAACCAGAATTACACAGACCTTAGCTTGATGTCTGATATACAAACACCAATTATTTGAACTGACAGATGTCAAGTGGTTCAAAAGCAGGCTGAGTAAAAATGAATGTTAGTATCAAAAAATATCCAAATCTTTGCAAGCTAGCAGATCATTCCAGTTCTTCCAGCTTGATAAAATCAGTCAGTCTCCATAAGAAATAATAGCAGAATTGAAATTTGAAAGCAATTAAAAGAAAAAAAAAAGAAGAATAATTTATGAAAAGCAGGAGCTATTTGTTTCTTCAATTGCCTAAAAATGAGAATACAAAAAGTGTAAATAACATTGCAAGAAGCTCAGAAATTTTATGTATTTCATAAAATGTGAATAATAAAGCAGTTAATTGATTTAAGATAGATTTTTTTTTAAGAAAGGAAGAACTTATTTTAAGATTTATAACTTAAAATTTTCAGGAATCCAGAGGACTTAAAAACTTACTTAAAAAGGTAACTTGTATTTATCATTGTCCTCAAAATTTTACAGCTATGGCCCTGGATTTTGTAGTTGGGTCTACCTACATACAAGCCAAATGATCTCAGTAGAATTCAGTTCAGGCACAGCACATCTAGCAGAATCAATTCTATTTGTCAATATGCAATATAATCTGAGAAGAATAATTTACTAATTTACTAATTCACTAATTCAGCAATAAATAAATAAATAAATTTAAAAAAATCTCTGACCAGTGTAGTGGTTGCTGTGTAATATCTGCTTCTTCCTTCTATGAGCTGGAAAATGTATTTCCATAGGGAAAAACCAGATATATTCTGAGTTACCAGAAAAAAAAGCATTAGATAGAAATGACATATCCTTGCCATTTCTTGAATATTATTGCCTTTTTTTGTTGCCTTTTTTGCTTTGTTGTGTTACAACCTGAAGCATGTGCAGTAACAAAAAATAACATATCTTGAATGTTTATACTCACAGGCTTTTGAAGACATATATATTGAACAACGTAAAACTATCAAGACCATGCTGGAATATGCTGACAAGGTCTTCACTTACATCTTCATTCTGGAAATGCTGCTGAAGTGGGTGGCCTATGGCTACCAAACGTATTTTACTAATGCCTGGTGCTGGCTGGACTTCCTGATTGTCGATGTACGTAGTGCATTTCCTAGGTGACACTTTTCTATTTATCTGGTAATTTTTAAACTTACTTTCTCTGCAGCCATAATATCTATTAATGCCAACTAGTTTACTTTTCAATTTGAAAAGTAAGGTAGCTGGAAAAATTCCATGTTTCTCTGTCTTTCACTTCATGCTTGCAGCACTGCCTTGCTATGTTAAGAGACTGGAAGCTCTGCAAGCAGCTGGGGGTTTATCCCAACACTGCTGTTGAAAGAGGTCATCCTGCCTTGCATTCTGGCCTGGGATGCTCACTCCCACCTTCAGACCCATCATTCCTCCTGCTGAGGTCTAGGTTGAGTCCAGCATTCAGATGTGTGTCTGATCCACCAGACATCAGACAACCATCTGAATCAAAACTCCTCTGGCAAGACATTGAACATCATGTCCACAAATTTCAGCATATGGATAAATTATGGCTCCACAAGGAAAGCAAGATATATCTCTAGCACTGGGAGTGGGGATTAATTAGTATGGAAGTCCAATAAGTACTACTGAGCTTGCAGTCTTCACGGGCATGTTTGAAATCTTTGCTGAAGGGTTATCTCATAGTTCTGGCTCTATGGAACTGTGCTGTGAAATGGGAGAGAACATTTCTTGATGCATTGGTACAATTATGGAGCATTTAAGAATATCTTAAGTATACCCCCTGGGGAAAAACCTCCAGTGTGCAGGAATGAATACTGTTTCTGCAGCTCATGAATTTCTGTGGGTGAACCTCAAATACTATGTTCTACAGAGGTACAAGGCCAGAACCAGTCACTATATTTTCAAGACAGTAATTTCTGGTATAACATATACAAAAACCAAGTATTGAACAAGCTCAGTTTTAAAATTAAGATTCTTTTTGTCCTGGCTTTAATGACTTAGAAATGTACACTGAATAGACTAAAAGACACCTTTATAAGAATATATTGTCCCAAAGTATTGCCAAGAATCCAATATTTTTTCAATGTGTCCCCATCATACAAGGGCTAATTAGAGCATCAGAACAATTAATTTTCTTCTTTTTTTCTTCTTTTTCTTTTTTTTTTTTAATGGCTGTTTACAACATTTTTGATTTGTGTACATTGTGGTTTAAATATACTGAGGATTCAACTCCACACATACAGCTACAGATAGCCATGTTTCATACAAAGACAGTACCCTCTCTCAGAAAACACTTTGCTCTTTAGTTTTGAAATTCTCAAAATGGTTACCTAAATGGCACCTACAACAAAAAAGCTTGAACAAACATGCAAGCAGCAGCATCTGTTCATTTTTTAAACTAATTTTCTCTAATATTTGACCTTATTTAAATCATAGTATCCCGAAAAGTCATCTTGTGAATGTGAAAATGTGAATACAGCATTATGTGAAGCTATAGTACATATTAAAGTGTCTGAATTAGTTCATGATAAATGCTGGATTTACACATGTGGATATTTTCTTTAATTTTCCTTTAGATTGTGGCAACTTGAAAGTTTTCAGTAATACAATGAATGTGCTGGAAAATAGAAATTTAGATTTTAAAAGAACCAAGTTTTGTAGTTGCTAGAGCTGCTGGAAAGTTCAGAAAAGCTATTAACTTTTAAAAGCTAAAAATTGTGCATATAATGCTTGTTTTTAAATATGAGCACAGTTGTAGAATTCTCTTTACCTAATACGTTGTTCCTTATAATGAAAGAGTATATGAGAACATGATGCTATTTTTGGCCCAATAAATAGTTAAGGAATTAGAACAGCATAATGAGGGAACATTTAGGGGAAATGGGAAACAAACAGAAAGTAATATTTTGGACAGGAGCCATAGCAAATGTGGAGAATGTGGTATTTTGCACTGAGGTAATGTAGGGACATGGAATATTTAAAGGCCTGTCAAATTCTTCCACCAATGGAACTGTTCTTCTAAGGTCTTAGAAACAGCATATTCAAGGTTAATTTCAACTTGTAAAACTCATAATTTCAGCAGCCAGGCAAAAGGATTAGTCAGTATAACTGTCTAGAACAAAAATAGTCATTTTTACCAATTTTCAGAGCAGCAATGTTGTTCTGCGATCCACATGTAGCTCAACACAAACTTCATTCACTTCCCTTCCAGTTGTGAGCAATCAAATGACATTATCAACCTCAATTACTGATCCCAACAGTATTGTAAAACAAAGAAAAAATAGGACCAATACCTAATTTGGTAAAAAGGAGAGATTAATAAAATTCAGGCTTTGTGGTTTTAAATGTCCTCAGATCAGTAGCAAAGGATGACATTCAGAAGTACTAATGTTTCCAGATATTAGTTATAATATGATAATTTTATTTGTTTGTTTACCTATTCACCTTTCATATGGCTTCTTTCTTCTTCTTCTTCTTTTTTTTAACTTGAAAGACTCCCTATTCCTGAAGAAAGTGATCCAAAATTAGACTCTTCTAACGAAGTGTATATCTCACATCTATGGTATGTAAAGTAATAATAATAATAATAATAATTTTTACTTTCCTGTTTTCATATAGGTCTCTTTGGTTAGCTTAACAGCAAATGCATTGGGTTACTCTGAACTTGGTGCCATTAAGTCCCTTAGGACACTAAGAGCTTTGAGACCTCTAAGAGCTTTGTCACGATTTGAAGGCATGAGGGTAAGAACACGTGAAAGTGTCTGAAACTATGCATGCATCTAAAGAATACATGCATGCACAACAAGGAATGACAAGTCCATGCAGAGAGGCTGCACTATCTTTTATCGCATATCTTTTACTAACAGATAAGCAAAAAGCTTCATCCATTCACCTAAATCCATATGCAGTTATCACATAGAACTTATATTCATTAAGGTTACTTTACTTTCTAGCCAATCTCAGGAGTTTTTCGTATGAGTCTTTGAAATTGCCAACTATGAACTCTCTTAGCAGAGTGCTAATAATAAATAAAATGTAACACAATTGTATTGATTTATTTACTGATAAATATATCAAAATATTTATACAGGAATCATTAGCATTAGTTAAAAAAGATATTTTCTCATAGAAATTGAACTTCTTCATTTTTCATTATATTCTATAAACTCCCTTTAATCTAACCCCATTGAATTTCATTAGATGATACTACAGATACATTCATATCTACTAGTGGTTTAAATCTATTTCTGAGTTTGGCTGACTTAAAAAGCAAATCAAGTTATTCAATTCCTCTATGAAGTTATTCTTTTTGTCAGGTAAATGCTTCTTTTATTTCAATTAATCGCTATTCAATATTCATTACAATGTATATAAAGTAATTTCTTGCTACTCTGAGTAATTTAGAGGCCCTGCTTATTATTCATCTCACTCAAGAAGGAATTTTGACTTATTTTTTCATTTATTTATACCTTCTGTTCATTAAGGCCACTGAATACAAACTAACTCTATATGCATGTCAATGAAATATGCTTTAAGAGAATGCTTTTTCCTGCGTCATGGAAACATAAGAGGAAACAATGCAGAATCTTTGGAAAAAAATCTAAGATCAATGAAGTCAAACTGAGGCTTCAAATTCTTTTCCTGAAATTGTATTCAGCAGACTACCTATCTTCACTTCAGAATGCAGCAGAAAATGCATTGCTAACCAATGATTACTGAATTAATAAACTTCCGCTTCAGGCAGCAAATTGACTTTTAACAGTTTTCTCCTTATATGAAACTCATGAAGTGATATTCAGCAGGGTAAGAGCTGGTCAAGTACCACAGAATATGCAACTATTTGATTTAGCCATTTTCTCTTTGTCTTTCTTTGTACATGCTGTTCATGAACATTCAGATAAATGTATGTGGTTTTGTGCAGAGAAATGTTGGGAAACTGCTGTCAGCTTTATGTTTTTAATGATGTTCTGGTCAGCTGCAGGAGGACTCGGAGACCAGTACAGATAATATGCAGGGAGGAAAAAAAATGCAGCTATTAAAATTATATTGGAAGAAAAGACCATTTCTAAAAAGACGTTACAATTGATTGCCGAATGTTTTATTCATTTTTTCTGTATCTTTACATGATTGCCTTAGTAAATTTTCCACTTACAAGATTTAGGATATTCATGCATAAAGAAGCTGTTATTAAGGTACCTGTTATTTGAATTCTATTTACTGCTTTCCCCTACTGCTTGCTGAATAACTATGAAACACTGCCAGGAGCCCAATCATATGATAGAATTTCAGCTACACAACATGAATAATTCATGAGCAATTTACTGGTTAGGAATCACAGAGAAGCTTGGAGAAGCAAACAGGCTTCAGCTCTGTCCTCCAATATTAATGACAGTCAATGAAGTGCCTGATTCCAGTCACTTAGCAGATTTGACTGGCCAAATATATAGAGGCCTTATAGTTACTACTTGCACTTCTGAAAAAGTAGGTTTTTCCAAAGCACTTGGCAAGCATTCAAAACAGCTCACTGACAGTTTTTGGCATTACTTTATGAATGCCTCACAAACAGTAAAAAGATTCAAATAATAAATAATTGACCAGCTCATAAGACTATAGTCAAATTGACGTCTTCTCAGAAACCAAGTTCATTTCATAAGAATTCATAAAAAGAGATTCTTTCTTCTGTCTGCGGAAAGTAAAGATAAAGCAGCCCTCTTGGATTTCTTATGTTGCTCACACCTACACTGAGCTGTGATAAAACAGAGTTTTTATTCAGCATGTATTTATATTTTAATGCTTACCCATGCTAAAAACTGTGCAAATTTTGCATTGAAAATGTAAAATATCTGAAGTATTCCACAAGAGGCTGTGGATATAAGAAGATCTGCATCATTTTGTAAAACGATTTGCCAAGTACTCAACTACTTTAATTCAATCAATGTTTCTCTTAAATAAGTTTTTCATTCTGGTGAATTGGAAGAGCGCAGCATTTTATACAGTCAGTACATACTAATGACTATTCTGTTATGCCTAAATATGAAACACACTTCAGATTTTAAGTTACATTCTTAGAAGTCTTCAGCTATAGTCTTTAGTTACAATTAATTTTATAATTCTGCTGTTTCATAATTCTCTTTCCAAAGTGAGTATAAGATACATGAATCACTTGCACCAAAATAGGGTACAGGCGATCCATAGCTTGTTCATGCCTTAAGCACAGAATTCTGCCATATTAAAGGCATTTAGAATATCTGCTGAATTTTGTATAGTATACTCAATAGTATAGTATACTCAATTTTGAGAAATTTTAATACTTTCTATATTGAATCACAAAATCAACTCCACCCAGATGCTGGAAGGCAAAGTAAAGGATTGCTTTAATTTTATTTGAATTTATGTCTTAGGGTTTATATTCTCATCTCAATTAGTGTATGTACTAAGCAGAAGTAGCTGCAAACTGAGATTTGAATATACCCGTTGCTTTTTGTTTAGCTTTTTAGTACTTGCAGTATAATGCTTTTGCGCTAGTTCTGAATTGGTATGCTACATGAAAATGTAGAATATGGAGTACATTTGCTTTGCTGAGTTAGAGAATTAAGTGACAATAAAGCATGCATTTGTGTCTAACTTCACAAAATAAAGCATGTCATGCCGTGCTTGATTTATTAGAGAAATAGTAGAAGGCAGCAAACAATCTGAAATCCACTTGCACTTTCAGTTTTGCATGCCTTATGCATATTTCTGGCTGATGGCTTTAAACATTTACTGTATTTCAAATTTCCAGTCCAATTTCATAACTTTTAAAATCTAAATTAGAGTATTTGATATCTTAAATCTCCTCTAAAATTCAATGGCTATTCCTTGGATTCCTTTACCAGGAAAGTGGCAATGAGGCATTTTCAAGAGTACTAAAACTTCATTAGTATGAAAGAAACATTTTTCATATAATTGAGTTATAAAACATAGCATCAAGTGTCTGTCATTACAGATTCACAACTAATAACAGGCTATATATTTCTATTTCATATAGGATACGTTTCAGCTTGGATGGGGTGGACCACTGGTTCCTCCCCTTACCTCTATTGTGGGTATAGTATTTCCCCCTTTTCTACCCTTAATGACTACAGTCTGACTAATCACTACATTGTAAATTAAGGGTTAGGAGGAGAGACAACCTCATCTGCAAATCCCAATACAAGTAGATTCTATATATTCTTCCTCCACTGCTTCTCAATTGCTTTAAATCTTTGGAAATAACTCTTTGACATTTCAATGTTAAAGAAAAAACATGAAAATGAGCAAATGGGTATTTTTTTCAGCTATTTTAAGATTTTTAGTTGTTTTTTTAACTGAGATAAAAATTGGCTTTCTTTAAAATTTTGAATATCTGGCTTTTATATTGTTTTGGAAAGATCTGTGCTTTATCCTGTTACCCAATTGATACCAAATATACCAAATATAACCTGAAGAAATTTTTGACCATTACTCTTAATACATTCAACACACTCCAAAATACCGTGATCTGAATAATTACAACTACAGATATTTATATAATCACAGTTAAAGTTTTTTGTGTAATTTAAAACACCCTATATGTTACATTAAGTAAATTACTCCCAGTGTATACACATAATATATAACATGTAAAATCCCTTCTTGGAATCTGAATTCAGTCTTCTTTGGCCTTTCTTGGAAACTAGTTTTCTTTTTTTTTTATATAATATGCCAGTAAGTGTCTTCTCTTGCTTGGGGTTTATAATGTCCTGCAGGAGACATGTCAGTGATATAAAAATTTTGCATTCACTAGAATGGTAAGCAAAATCCACTTGTTAGAACTACCAGCCTTGCAAGCACAAACTACAGGAGGGTGTCACTAACGCAGGGGTTTTTACAGCTGCACTGTAAATGATGCATCAGTAGCAACCATGTTCAGTGTAAGTTCAGCATCTCATCTCACACTTAAGAACTATGTATTCACTCTCAAGGAAGTGAACCAATAATTTCTGCAAATTTCTCTTAAAGATAGAGGAATATATTTTTTGATCTAAACATCATGCACTCGGAAGGACTTTTTGAGGACTGTGATCTTATTCATTAACTTTGAGTTTTGAGGAAAATCTATTACATGTTTTGTGTCTCCTGAAAGGCAATTTAAATATTTATAAACTTTGAAGTCTGTCTATATAGATGTTCGTAAATCATACAGGAAATATCTTAGTATGTTTTAGACTGTAATTCTAAATAAGAAGAGAACTTTTGAAGAGTTACCTTATACAATTGAAAATTATATCATTTTTTTCCAGTTTAGTAGTTGTTGTATCTTACAGAAAACCCTTACTGGTAGCATCAAAATTTTAAAAAAAATTGAATGGGATACATAATATAGTTTGCATTTTAATTGAAAATGTTACAGGGCACGTAAAAGTTGATAACATTTCATTAATGCAACAAGGAGGGCAAGAAGTTGGGTTTTTTTAACTGCATACTGAAATACAAAGATACTATTCCCACGCCAAGTAACTGCTCTGTTTTCATGCTCATGTCTCTTTACAATGTTTACCAAGTCTTTCAAACTAATGGAGTGATTTATTGCTTGGCAGATAATTATTTTATTTTATAATACATTATGTGAAATTATGTCTTTTCGTCTATAGTGTCTTCAAAAGTACTTTTGCTTACTTGGTTTCTGGTGAGAAACAGAATCAGGCTGCTCCAGAACCTCATCTTCTGTTAAATCCAACAGTGTAGCTTCCTTTTAATAGACTGTTATGTGAATAACAAATGCTAGTGTTGCTACTTTAAACAAGTTAAATTTTTTTATTGAAGCTAGAACAGAACTTCAGAGTCACCTAGTTCAACCTCTCTGCTAACAATTGTTGCATTCCGAGATATAAACTCACCACCCAATAGTGGCAAATTTCTCCAGCACCAAGTGTTAGAAAGGTAGTTGGTGCATTATTTGAGAAAGTATTTTGCTTTCCTTGAAGACAAAAATCACTATGAGAAGCATTCTCCAGACAGGTGCACTTGTACAGTAACAGTTACAGAAAAGTAGAAAATACAGCAATTGTCTTGTTCAGGGAGTGATTTTCTTATTCTCTGACACCTTTTATCTCTTACTTCAGCTTTATTTGCTCATTATTATTCAGACTAAGATTTACTTGTAACTCCTTGACAGCTCTCTTTGGTTCTTTCCACCTGCCTGACTTTGCACACTCACAGTTAAGTCCAACTTTTTTTTACAATCATTGCTTTATATGGTACTGTTCTAATAATCTTCACTGTATATTCCCAATACAGTCTTCCTTTTACTCAAAAAATTGAAGACACTGTCATAAATAATTTTTTTCAATTGGTTCACAAAAGGTGCTACTCATGCCTAACACTGACAAAATGCATTCATTGTTTCTTTCAGGAAACAACATTTTTACTTTTTTTAAAATTGATTTAAATAATAGTATAGTCCCACCATCATAATTTACTTCTCCAAACTTTTGATATACTAATTTTTTAGTGATCGTGACTTAAACATTAGTTTATATGCAAAAAGAAGGGAGTTTTTATTTTTTCAAATTTCTTATAACTTTTCTAAAGATTTTTCTAAATGTTACTTAATTCTGACCTTACATAATCCTAGGTCACGTCATTAAAAATAAAATATATGAACACATAGAATTAGGGCAAACTGTGTAGCAAAAGTAGAAACTAGTTTTTTACGCTATGCCTATTAACAGCAAAATCCATTAATTGCCTGTAATTTGGATTAGAAGATAGGTAAGAGACAGAGCCAGACTCTTATCAGATGTGCAAAAATGGCAACAGGACAACAGCTTTAAGTTGGTTTAAGGGAAATTCTTACTTAATAGACGCAGTTTTAGGGAGTGTTGTGGTTTAAATTTTTTTATTTGTGGGATGGAGGTGTTTGGTTTTCATTTTGGTGGGGGTTTTGTTTGGGATTGGGATTTTTTTCACTGGGATTTTTTTTTTTTTAGTCAGGTAAATATTGGAATAATAGCATGTAGTTAGTGGATTATAGATCAAACATTCATATTAACACAATGCATAGTGCACCACTCTGATTTCCATTTGTAGGACAAACTTATGAAAATTAGTTTCTAGCAAAAAATCCATTGAGACAAAATACGAGTAATTAATTGAAAACAAGAAAGTTTTAGTTATTATTCTACATTTTTAGGTTCCTAGAATCTAAAATTTCTTCTTGTTCCTCCATAATGATTGCTTGGATCATGTCAAGTAGGTTGCAGTTTCTCTCACAGATATACCTAATTTTCATTTACTGTTGCCTCTACAGCCAGTTCATAGCTGATCACCAAGCACATGCAGCATGCTTCTTCCCAGGGTACCACTCCAAGCTATTCAATGACAAAATTTCTAGTTTTGAGGTAAAAGAATTATTGCAATCTCTCTCTCAATTCCTTCTCTCTCTTTCTTCCTTTCCTGTTCTGTCCTCATCCGCTAGACTGCAATATCACATATGTTTATCACCTGATATAAATATTGATAAAATGGGATAAATTTTTATTATTATCTGTGAATAAGATTCCCATCTCCAACAGTGCTGTGGCAAAGTGCATATACTTTATCCTTTCACTATAAAGAACTTTTATCCTTCAATAGCCATTGTGTGAATCCACAGGTAGCCAGGGCAACCAGCAAAACACAGCTCAGATGCAAAGAGTAAATTTATTTCATTACCTTGCCAACAATGCTGGGAGGCAGAGACACACAGGTACACAAGGTCCCTTAGGGTTCCTTTATCCTTGTGGGGACAAATGGGCCAGCAGCCTGACCCCGTATATGAAAGGGCTTTGTGCATGCACAGCTTATCACAAGGCTGCGCTTTTTTGAGCTCTCTGTCTCCCAGAGGAGGCTCAAGCATGTCTGTGAGAGTGTATTATGTCTACACAGGAATTCTGCTTCTCAAAACAGACAAAGGATAAACAACACTAGGCATAATAAATGGAGTTTTCCTACACAGACATGCTCAGCATTCTCAGCTGCAAGTCCACTTTGAGAGAAACTATTCCCTCCTCACCAAATCTTCCAGTTTAACCTTTCCCTCCCAACAGCCATCTTCAATCCAAACCCACATATGCACTCAGATGAGACGTGGTATCTTATGTGGGAATATTTTTCCTGTACTGCGTTGCCAGTTATCTTCCTTCATGGGCACCTCCAAACCTCACACTAAGCACCTGTGGCAGAAGTCCCAGAGCCTCTGCTCAGGGTCTCTCTTAATCCTCAACGCTGGGCCCTGTTTTTTATTCTGTCTGCTGGCCCTCAGGTCCACTACCTCCATTCCTTTTGTGACAAACATTTTCAACTGACTCAGCTGCTCCTAAATTAAGCCCCATAACTGTTTCCGCCAATCCCACTGACTTTCTGCTGTGTTATGGTTTGTAGAAGAGGCTCCTCTAATTTCAGAAAAAAGCAGTTTCCATCATCAATTTTACAGTACTAGGGAGAACAGAAAGCCATTATTACAGCATCAGATAGTTAATCTTCTTGATTAAGGGGTGGGGTTTCTTCATGGTCTGCCTCAGATGCTCTTTTGAGCCCCTGCCTGGGATAGTTATTGTATGTTTACATACAGTTACTATGTCCTTTCTTCCCTTGCCTCAACTCTTCTACATTTAAAAGAGAAAACACTTGTCTGTTACTTGATACCCACTTGGTCAAGTCAGTGTGGTTTCAGAGTCTTCTTGACTTCGTTGTGTGTTGTCCTCCAGGTCCTTCACTGTGAGCACGTGGTAAATGCAGATCCCATTGTCACCTGTGCCTGCATCTGTGTCCACTCATGGTGTACCTCCTGCCATTCCAGCAGTCTTACCTATGTGTTGCACCAAGAATCCAAACCACTGCTCACTTCTCCATCTCTCACTGCAAATGTTCTTTCGGGCAGCTCTTTGGGAACTTTTCCTATTTAAGCATAAAATTACAAAGTTGATACCTTCCAAGTGGAGGCAAACAAAGTACTTACTGATTTTGAGTAGAAAGAATGTTCCACTCACAGTCCTGTCATTTCCTTTTCCATCCCAAAGATGGTAACTTCCTCCTCGTTTGCACCAGGAAGAGAGTTAGGAACTTCTTCACAGAATCTGCAAAAGTTATGGGAAAAGTGGATAAGCACTACTAAAGAATTTTCCTTGTTCGTTTACAGATTTCAGGAGGCCATGAATATATATATATATATCCATTACTCAGCTCCAATGTAGGAATTCCTGGAAAGTCTGTGGCAGCTGAGGTGTCAGGATCCATGGAAAATACTTTCCCCTGGCAACTAAAATACATTTATATCTCACTGTGTGTTCAGCTATGTCTCCCATAGCAGTGGTCAGTCTAGTAAAGCTTCCTTATATTCTATTCATACAGCAGGGATAAGCTGATGTTTTGTACAATCCTCATTCTACACATACTAACAGTTCTGACAGCAAAACTGATTTTTTTTGTCCAGTTTTTACTGTTTTCTTTGGAGAGTTTTTCAAAAGAAGATACAAACAGCAGCCATGAAAAACATCTGGATTACTAATTTGCCTTGACAGAAAGTCATGTTGGCCAGAAGACAGGACATACAATTAGTATTGCAGTAATTCTCTTATATATGTCTGATATTGGAAGATAAATGTTACATAAATTTAAACACAAAAAATTCTGTATATATATATGAAATACTGCTTTATTCTAGAGGAGTCGTGATTTCCCACAATGATTTTTTTTTCCCCTGGATGAATGTTGACTGAAATGTAAAATAGTCTAGAGCTCCTTTGTCTTTTTAGGCATCAGTATTGCTTCTCACTTGTTCTTACTGCTGTTCCACCTACCTGAAGCTACAGGAAGGTGAACAAGCAGAATCAACTTGGGCTTTTGCAGCTTTGTTCACTGGAGTCAGCTTGACCAGCAACATCCTAGCCTTGAGGAAATGCATAGGTAATTTATAAAACCAAAAAAAAACAACTCTGCAAACGTCTTTTTCCAATTTACTGACATTATATTCTGTATCAAGAAATAACAGAAAATAGGTCCTAGAGAACAGCCCCTTTTAAAAGAAAAAATACATTTTGAATCATGTATATCTGATCTAGATTTAAAGACCAATCAAAAAATAAGAGCTGTAGTTGCCAACATTCTTTTAACCTGCTACAGACTCTTTCCAACAAGATGAGAATGGCAATTTTTATTTGCTAAATTAACTTATTAAGAAATGCTAATTGACCTCTTTTCTGCATTCAGTTCACTTTTCAATTGGTTCTCCCTTTCTTCTGTCCATTTGCTGTAACTTATGTGTGTTGTCAGTGTATGTATGGGCGCAATCTTGGATCTATATTAAGTTAATGTCCTGGTTATCCTGAAGATACCTCAGCTAATTCCTAAAGCAAATATATAAAAAAAAGTAAACCAGAAAAACACTGTCAAGGCAATTACCTCCAACTGTATGTGTTGAAGAAATTAAAGACATCTTGCTAAGGAGGAGTTTACAGTCAGCTGAACATCTGACCAATGTGTAACAATAGGGTTTTACATTATAAATATTATAGGGGTGAGGTTCAACACTGTTGAGGAAGAAAAATCAAACAGAAAAAAAAATGCAAACACAAAACAGCTTCTAAAAGTTTTAATTTTCTTTTCTTCTTTTCTTAAAAAACCTTCCAGGGGGCCTGGATAGCTCAAGGGGTTGGTAATAGGATACAGAGCCTTTCATCTCTAGGTCACCAGTTCGCATCCAGGCCAGGTCAGTAGTGACCAAAAATTATTACCATTTGATGGGTTTTCAGTGACCTGTATGAATTAAGTTGTTGGAAGCATTGTTGGAACAGTTGCTGGAAGCTGTTCTCTTTTTATCCAAGAAGATGTGGCTGATCTTTCCATAGTCTCAGTGGTGAGACTGCATTACCTGTTCATCTAAAGATTATCAAGTGCAAGATGCACTGAGGCATTTTGTAGAAATCCTTTTTTCTACAACTATTATCAATTCATAATTGTTGTAACAGTTATTGTTGCTGTTATTATTCTGCTGCCTGTTCTGGATCTGTGCTGTGGTTCAATGGTTGTCAGGGTTGTTATAAAGGTAACTGCTACAGGCACTCAATTTTTGCAAAACCATTCTTTGTGTGAGCAGAGTTAACCTTAATTCATTTGAGTTGCAGAACTAAAACCCCATCTTTCTTTCTTGACATCTTTATTTTCAGGTTTTTCATCAAGAATAACAGAGGAATTAAATCAGTGTAACACATTTGGAACATTTTTATGAGTGGGGGAAAAAAAGACAAACACTGGCTGGCCTAGAATTTCAAAGCAACAATAGCATAATGCAGTGTCATAGATCAGGTCAGACTTGGAACAAATTTCAGAATTTCTAATTCCATTTCTAATTTTTATGTTGTTCTCAATTCCACAAAGCTAAATAGCAACAGATTTATTACTGGGATCTTTTCATCACCAAAAATACAAGCAATAAAAAAAAAAAAGGCGTTACATTTGAAAAATAAAATTGTGGTTTTATAGAAGAACAGGATTATTCTGCTACAGAAAGGTCCCATTTCTACTGCCTGGCAATGGAGGAGAACATTCTAATTGAAAAGAAAATATGCTCTGAAAACAACATTTCTACCTAAGATCTCTAAACAGGTCCTGATCGCTGGCCATATAATTTGGGAGGAAAAGGGGAGGAGGGTGCTGAGTGACAAATAACACAACCACAATATTCCTCTTCCAAAGGCCTTCTAGAGGCTGTGAAATACAGGTAGTAAGACTGAGCAGTTCTGAGCTTGCTCACAACTATGTTGGTAATGGGGAGAATGCATCAATATTGCAGGGAACAGAGATGGACTAAGACAACTTAATGTACTCCAATATCCTTGCCAATCCTTTCCTGCCTTGCTGCAGGACTTAGATTACTGAAAGTCAGAACCCTACTTCATATTTTATTTTACCTTCCTACCAGGTCCCAAAAGTTTACAGAAGAAAAAATGTAAACTTTTAAATAAAATACAACTTGTAAATGAGAAGCTGGAATTGGACACTTAAGGAAAAATAATTGCTCATCACAAAAGTTTTGATAGGTCTGACAGACACATGTGATTAATTTCTGTATATATCAGAAAAATGCACTTTTTTTTCTGCATAAGATATATTGACATCTTGCCTGCAAAAGTCTGAGAAGGTAACCCCCCACAAAAGTAATTCAAAATGCAAAATCAGAAGCCCTAATTATATCCTTTTTTAGATAAATGAAGGGTATTGCTAACTTAATTAATGAAACAACAAGACTGGAGCTTGAAATAAATTATGTTGATTCAAGTAGACACATATTGCAAACCTGTCTTGCTTTTGTATACAAAGAAATTAATCTTTGTTATAATCTTGCATGGAACGATAAGGCAATAAAGTGATGTCTTTAATTCGCGCATAATTCTTTTATGTAGAGCTTAGTTTCTAGATTCATGGCATTTGTATTTCCAGCTTAAATTTCAAAACTATGTTGATCAAATCCACAAGTTGCCATTCTGCTTTCAACATTTTTAAGCTATAATTTCATTCATTTTTAGAATTTTATTATGTCTACATTTTTCATTTAGCACATTTTTCTCTTTTATCTCGAACAAGTCAGTGTCAGGCATCATCTTATTACTGCCAAATCTTCTCTTTTGTTTTTCTATTAATTATTTTCATTATCTCACTTATTTTCTTTTAATTACATGTACTGATGTTAATAATTTAAAGGAATGGTGCAATGCTACAGTTATTAATATGCTGCTTTAAAATTTATAGTACTAGTTTCAGAATAAACTTTTACTAAGGAATGGTGAAACAGTATACAAAAATGTATTGCTGTAAATATGCTTATACTCTTTTCTCTTTCCCCCTGTATTTGTGTACTAGGTGGTTGTGAATGCCCTTTTAGGAGCAATTCCATCCATCATGAACGTGCTTCTCGTTTGTCTTATATTCTGGCTAATTTTCAGCATCATGGGAGTAAATCTGTTTGCTGGGAAGTTCTACTACTGTGTTAACACCACAACTGATGAAAGGTTTGAAGTCGACCAAATCAACAATTTTAGTCAGTGCGAGGAACTCATAAAAAACAATCAAAGTGCACGATGGAAAAACGTGAAAGTAAACTTTGATAATGTAGGATTTGGGTATCTTTCTTTACTTCAAGTAGTAAGTGATCACTCTTTATCTACCTTTTCCTGTTTATAAGCAGTAGTGAAAAGCAATTCTAGTAACAAAGAGACAAAACATTTACCTGATTTTTATCTGTGACTTAGTAGTTCTGCTACATGGGTAATTGATTACTCTTTTCATCGTAAGCAGCAAGTAGAGTCTTCTATGATGAATAAAGAATCCTCAGGACATCTAATGAAACAACTTCCTATTTATGATTCCCTTTGCGGTCCTTTAACTGCTTCTAACTTTTGAAGTTTCTAGAATTACCCTAGAGTGGTATTCAGGTATCTAAATATTTTAAGTTTTCCAGTTGCCAGGGGGAAAAAAGAAATCTCCATTGGTGAGATTAAGTCACAAAGAATTCCAGGTAATAAATCTCATCTCAGGTTTGTGGCTGCCACCAGGGCAGATCTAAAAAGAAATTTCTTATTCAGAAGAGAAATAAGAAAAGAAAAATAGCACTTGATACTATAATCTATGAAATATTTTCCTGATACTTCTGTGCAAAAAGATTTCATAGAGTTTATTTAGCAAAATCTGAGGGAAGTAAGAAAATATACACAGAGGTACCAGAAGATTATGCCTTCAATATCAAAAATTGAAGGCACAACACTGTCTATCTGTGTATTTTGAAGCAGCTACCAATCTTACCCAGCTTTAATCAAGAAAATGCTGGGCTTTAACCCATGTTGTGTGCCTTCAGCAACTTCTATGCTTTTTTTTTTTTTTTTGAGGTGACTAAATCTGCAGTATCTTAGGTTTAATTTTTGTTGCTTTTAAATAAGTTTCTGGATTTTATGTTGTTTATACAAAATCTCAGTAAGACAAATCATTAACATGATGCAGTGGTATGGACATTGTCCTGCACAAGGTCTAAAACAGTAGTTCTGAGCAATGGGAACTGCCTCTCCAGCTAATACAGCACCTTACCTGTGTGACTGATAAGTCTGTTCATTTAATTTCCATTATGATTCCTCACTTTACTGTCACATCAGAAAAGAGTGGAGAGGGACCAATAGTATTAGGAAATAAAATACTGAACTGAATACAATTTGATTTTGATAACTAAAGACTTTAAGTACTTACTTTCTTTGCCTTCTTTATGAAGTCTACTCACTCAGGGAGTCAAAATGCTTCATTACAGGTGTTGAGGAGAAACAAGACATCAACACATCTCTTTCCAAGCAGTTTGCAACTCTCCTTCTAGTAGTAACCTGTTTTACTCCGGGACACAAGTCCTTATTCCAGGTTTCAGTGTCCTGGCTATGCATAGACTATTTCATCTTCCATTTATTGAAAAGACACAAGTATTTCCTTACATGAAGGCTTAGATTCTTAAATGATTGGATTTTTTGGGAGGCAAATGAAGAGAAATTTGCCAATCATTCCCACAATTCCAAAGGAAAAATTCATCTAGACCTACCACAGAGGGACCTAGCTCTCATGGAGGACAAGCCTGATTGTTTGTGCAGTATCTACAATGTAAAGACCTTGCAAGAGCATGAGACCCTCACATAATGATGGAGGATTTTTTGTGTGAGTAGAATGTCCATGACAACAGCACTTAATTTTTCTGTATTGCTAAAATGCTTGTAAAATCATCAAGACCTTTAGGTTTGACATAGCAGAAAAAACAGGGGCATTTCTGTCATTGAACAAAACATCATCCCTGCATCTTTTAGGGTTTGGTAAGTAAGCCAGTAGGAGTGATTTTGCAGTTATGGAATTATAAGAGCCCTAGGACTGAGAAAGATTAATATCAGCTTGATCTCCAGTTAATGTATTAAAATGTAGAGACTCTATGTTTTTTCACCGTCAAGAAAACAAGGCCACAGTTCATAACTGTTTGAGATTCTTACATTGCTTTCTCAATCAAGAAAGACTGATAAGGTGATTTTCTATTTGATATATAAAGTACTTTGGATCAAACTCTAGAACAGGCCTCCAAAGCCATCATGTCAAAACAAACATGAGACTTGAATAGGTATGTCATAGCCCTAGATTTTCCTACCGTTCCTAAACAGTTTGCAGCAATAGAAAGAAGACTAAATGCTAAGGTATGACTCAGTTAGAGGTATACATTACTGTGTCAGAAACAAAGATAAAGCTATTGAACGTTTAGGCCTAAAATTATATACTGAGCCTGAAAAATCTGATTATAAAACCATGGTTACAAGTGGATATGCTTTCTTTTTGCCTGAAGTGAGCGTTAATGGCCTTTCTACTGAATTCATTTGGTTCTGCACCTCAACAACCTCAAGCATAGACTTTTAGTAGTGCTGGACCCGAGAAAATAACCCCAAGGAGGTCAATGTCATTTTTCTAATAACAATTTCTGTAAAGAGTATCAGTGCATGAATTACTGATACAAGGCCAGGAGGCTAGAAAATAAATACAGAAAGCTTCCTCTTATTCCTCATTATTTCCATTCTCCATTCTGCCCTCTGGCTCACGGCCTTTGAATCAGCCAAAGAATGCTGTAAATCCCTTCAGCTTTTCTGGGTTACAAGAATCATAACCTTACTATCTGTATCACAAATTGGAGTGAATACTAATGGAAGTTAGAACTATTTTTATGACAAAAAATCAAAATGAAAACAAGCCAAAAGAACTTCAAACCAAGGCACCGAGGGCCTTATTATTCTAGAAAAGACATAAATGAAAAACGGTGAAACTGTGAAACTTTTTTTTTATGTCTCTGGCAGTATATGGGTCTGTTCATCACAGAAAACTTTTTTTAAAGAATGATATGGAAAAGAAACATATCTATTTCACACAGAAACACTCAAAGGCAGAGAGATAATTTCAGAAAGAAGTATTCTGGGCTCAAAAAATGCAAATGTGTGATAGTGACTTTAAGCACAAGGAACTCTCTAAAAAGCTGTTGAGTTTACTTGGCAGTGCTGGTGAATGACTTTTTTGAATGAGGAGCCTAAGAAAAGAACATTACCTAATTTTTTCATTGATGTATCCTGGGTTTTTTCTTTCATGGGAGGCATTTTTGTGTGGAAAATCTTTAGTATTATATCAATGTTATAATTCTTTATGCCCAAAAATACAGCCTAACAATACATGTCATTGATAAATCCAAGTTTTATGGACTTTGTTGATCAAACTGTTTTCCGGAATTCTTACATAATTTGAAGTTGGAGTATCATTATTCATACCATCAGTCATATATAAGTACACATTTCCTCTATGAGAACTTTTTTCTTCTATAATATAGCATAGATCATATTGTTTTGTCTGGATCTTCAAGCTTCTTTTTTTCATTTCTTGGTCTGAACTTGCTTGAGTATTTCTCTGTCCCTAAAGAGAAGCATCAAAGCAGAGACACATCTGCTGGAGAAATTCCTTTCAAAATTGTAATGCACCAATGAGTGAAGAGGAAGAGGTTGGTGTACACAAAGAAATGTGGCATCTGCCCTGATAGTTTTATGGCCTTATGCCTTTTTACTTGAACCTAGTATTTGGATTCTTGGTAAGTAAACCTCCCAGAGGCCTGCTTTTATCCTGCTGACCAGGATAAAATGTGGCAAACCAGCCACAAAGCACAATATTATACTCTACTGTTACTAATATCAGCAAGACAACACATCTCTTGAAGTGTATGGTAAAAAAATCAGAAGCTGAATTCTAAGACTTAAACTTTAGGGTACTTTCAAAGTTCCAACAGGTTAGTATTTTAAAAGCAAGATGCTATTGTATCTCCAAAAGGGAATGTGAATCTTTGTGGTGATTTTTTCTGGTAAAGAAATTGAGTGGTAAAACTCCAGCATGACTTACAACTTCATAAGAAATTATTTATCAGAGGGAAAAAATCTATGATTTTTTACCAATAGTAAAGGAGATGGGGGATTTTTGTTTTATTGTTTTTTTTAACTACATTTGAATATGCATTTGAATGTGTGTCATTGAAATCTCCTTGGCAGAAAAAAAAACCTTGGAAGAGATGCTGACTTCAGTTATACTGCTGTAACCTTTGAAATCAATTAATTACTCCTGATTTAGTGTTACTGAGAATATACAATATATTTTATGTGGTGATATGCAAAATGGAAACTAATAATTTGATCTCTTGGTCATTTTCTGTGTTATTTTCTTTCAGGATACAAAAATACACAAATGATACTTTATTTCTCTTAAAGAGAAGACCTTGCAGATAAATATAAGCAGGTCTATGCATCTACAGTAGAAAAATGCTTTCACTGAATAGGATATCTTGACTCTCTTTCTTAATTTCTTCAAAATTTTTAATATCTTAGGGTTTTATGAACCTCATTGTGGAAATCCTAAGATAGCAGTATGTTATATTTCTGTTTTTCCACCCCACACTCTTTTCAAGTTTCCTTTTTAACAACAACAACAACAACAAAAACAATAATATAGCTCAATTCAGCTGAGCTGTATTCAGCTCTATTTCCTATCACTTGTTAAAGGGTACTGTTTGTTTATAGTGCAGTACTTTAATGATGATGGTGAAGCTTAATGTTTTAAAATTAGTCTATCTTTTTTCATTTACTCTACTTAGTCTAGGCTACACCAATACATTTGCAAAAAAATAAAAAATTATTCTGTTTTGCCTGGAGAATGATATGCAAAGATCACCATGAGTCTGAATCTGAGGCAACAGCACACATTTTGCACAAGTGCCACTCCATCATTGACATCATATTTCTGAAGTAAAAGTCTGCCCATTATTTTCATGTGGTGTGTCAGACCGAAGTGCTCATTTCAAGTCATGATATTCCAAAAAATGTAAATAGTGTACCAAGACAGAAGCAAAAGTAGCACTGTAAGACATGGTGTAATCATCTTGCCCTATTTAGACCTTGATAGATGGAATACTGAATCCTGTTTTGGTTGCCATTGCAAGAGATTAACTAGTGCAACAGAGCTCAGAGCAAAATAAGGAGAGTGATCAGAGTTCTAGAAAACAGGAGTTGCATGGGAAAATTGAAGGAACAGTGATCACTACCTAAAAAAGAAGGAAAGCAACAATCAATTTGCAAAAAGTAAGAGATGCTGCATGAAGGTGATTCCTGGAGTTCTCCAGATATGTAATGGCTATGACAAGTGAGTCTTAAATGGCAACAGAAGGATGTAAGCATTAGGAAATAATAAAAGGAAGTGCCAGAATACATACTTTTTATAAGGTTGTGGTGTATTCACCATTAAAAGCCTTTGAGAACAAGTTAAGCATATATTAGTAATCACATAAATAGACCTTATCTACCTCTCCCAATCCCTTGCAGTCCAGGTATTCCGCAAGGACTTTATATTCTTCAGCTGACTGCTACTTGTTTCAGATTTATTCTTGATTTATTGGTCCTTTGATACTACATTTTGATTTCACCATCATACTGTTAGTTGCCTGAGCTTTATATTTTCTGTCTTGACCCCAAGATGTGAAAGTTGCTGCACATTGGATTTGCATCTAAGTGTAATCATGCTCTTTTCAGTATTCCACTGTTCCAAAAGTGTAAAGGACCTTTCCTTTGAGAAAATAATTTCTTCTCATTTTAAGTTCACTTTAGGATGATGCCAAACTGCTCCATGTCCTGCATAAAAAAAAAAGGTTTTTTGAAACTTCCACTAGAAATGAAACCTGATGATGATGGTGATACAGTAAAAAACATGGATGAGTGTTGCATTCCTGATTGTATCCTGCAACTAGTTTCTGTGGCAAGGAAAATGAAGGAACCAATGATCTGCAGTCTTGTTTTGCAAAATTGTAATGAGGATTAAACAGCATAGAATTATTTCCTTTTTTTTGCTCTATTTTTGGGCACAACTGGCCAAAAATTTCTACTTGGAGATGTTCCTTAAAGGGACATCTCAAAGGGAACTAATTGCCACAACAGAGTAAATTACTTTCTGTTTCGAACATTCTGATGAAGCAATCTACACCTCACTGTCAAATATAAAAATGTACAGATTCTGGGCAGAGGAAATACCTCCAAAATTTCAATAAATGCTGTCATTTATGAGGCATAATAAATATTCAATGCACATGAAACACTTCCCACTACTTTATCTCAGAATGTATGAGACATCTAGGCTCTGTAAAGCACAAATATATTATATTTAAAGTGAACATAGAATTACTAAACCAGGTAAAATCCTTCAATGTATAGTCTGATTATAGAAAAATACCTTTTTTGAGATGATCAAATTTTTGGTTCCATTTCGTTGCCACCTTTCTGACTTGGGACAGAGGAACTACATCTTCGTCTTAACTGGTGACAACTCAGTTACATAAGGCTATACACCCAGCTGTACATAGCTCTTGCAGTTGACAGGATTTGATGAACTAAAATGCCTTCTATAACTTTTGTTAATTAGAAATTAGAAATAAATTAATCCTACTTACTGTTTAAAATGTTCATATCTAATACAAAGTAATGGGATACACAGCAGTATATCTGATGAGCAGCTGAATACAAAGCCAAGAGCAAAACATTTTGGAAATCTAATGCTACTAATTATTTCTGGTGCTGTACTGAGTTGCTGGAAATTATTAAATGAATTGTCTTTAGAATGCTTAAAAGGTGTGTACTGTTTACAGGCCACATTTAAAGGCTGGATGGATATTATGTATGCAGCTATTGACTCAAGAGATGTAAGTACTGCAAATATTTTAAATTATCTTTTTTTCCCTGAGGTCTGTCTATCTACAAGTGTGTATTTATCCTAAATAAGCAATTATATCCATACAATAGAATGAAAAATGAGTATGAGATTCTGTGGTAACAAAATGTGGGCAACTGAATGCAAACTGCCAGGTGCTATCAGCAAGAGGTAGAATAGAAAAAAATATATTCATATAAGTGATAGGAATATTGTTCAAATACAAAATACTGGTGGCACTTTGTGCAAGGTTGCCACTTTTTTGGTTGAAATTTTCACATGAAGTCTTAGGAATCATATTTCTCTTTTTTTTCCCCTTAGGTGTTAGATCAACCCAAATATGAAGACAACTTGTATATGTACTTGTATTTTGTCATCTTTATAATTTTCGGGTCTTTTTTCACCCTGAATTTGTTCATTGGTGTTATTATTGACAACTTCAATCAGCAAAAAAAGAAGATAAGTATTGTTTTATTTCTCTTATAAAGATATTCTAAAATAACACATTTTTGCAGGTGCATAATATATGGAAAGTACCCACATAGCTTGTTCAAAATTGAAAAAGCTGCAATATGTTATGACAAAATCATACCTGCAGTATTCGTTAAGTCATAAGATTTTTCATTTAGTGAATGGAACAGATCCTGCTTTTGTCAATTCCCAGTTTATTCTTCCCCAAGTCATCTGCTTTTTCATGACTAAATTTCATGAAGCCTTCCTGCATGATCCAACCCCTTAATTAGGTCCCTACATTAAAGCATTCATAATTTCTTGGAGTTTTTTCCTTCTTATTTTTAGTTATTCTCTGAGCACACAAAAAAACCAGCTAGCTGAAAATTAATTACATCATCCAATTAAAGATGATGTTTCAATGATCCCAAGTATTCAAGTTCTACTTTGTGGCACTGAAAAATCTGAAACTTTATAGAGCAGGAGTGGTTTGTAACTATTTCAGGACCTTTTTTTTATTATTTCACAGTGCAGATGTAGATAATCTCACTGGTACAGATGGTCTGAGTAGGAAATGCTTGCCTTTAAAATTATTTTCTGTAAATAGATAAAGCAATGAAAGCTCAAGGACCAAAGCAGCTAAGAATTAAAAGTTTATTTTTACTTTACTGGACTGCATTACTTTCTTTGGTTTTATGTTAATAATGAGAAATACTAAGCAAGATTTCTGGATGCTGCACATGTAGAAATGTAGAGGTAAATGGTCAGGGAGCCTGTCCAGCTTATGGTCCATGCATTCCCACATCTTCAAGCTTCCCACACAGTCATCCACAAAGGGCTGTATCCCGTCCCATATGTGCATTGGCATTCCTGGAATTATATGTCTGCAAGTATCTCTTATCTAGGAAAAATTTTGTTCAAGAGGTATGGGAAGTCTCATAGATTTTCATTCAAGTTGTCTCTAACACAAGCTTGCTAAGGATTTTGATTAGAAATATGAAAGACCCATAATTCCTTCTTTATGTTCACTGTCAGACTTCAAAGGCAGGTTCATGCTTTTGCTAAATAGAACACAGAACTAATCAAAATAAAAGATTTAAAAGAGAGTATTTTGCTGTTAATAGTACCAATCTTCAATCTTCAGCCAAGTTTCTCCAAAGTCTAATAATCCATCTTCTCAAGAACCTTGAAGACTTTGGGCCCTAATGCTAATGTGATTGCAGAACTAGAGATACCTAAAGCACATTTCTATACTGGCAACCTGACTTTGTCTTTTTCCTTTGTTTCACTGCAATCACAGTTGAGAAGTTACAGTATTAAGCAGCCCAGACTATCTGAATTTATCTCAAATACTCTTTACTGTATCTCGTACTATAAAAGAAAAGAGGTAATGGAAATGATATCTTGGAGTTCCTGGAAAATAACTGTAAAAAAAGGTTGCTTGCATTTTTTTTTCTTGTTTTGAGCGATTCAATACTGGAAGTCCAGATTTCTAGACTAAATGCTTAGACTGTAGACAAATGCATTTGAAAGCTAAGAGATTTTTCCCATTTAATCTTCTTGATTTTTGACTCACTCAGTTTTCTCAGCACTGCATATAAATGTGATTATAACCAGTTCTGATTTTATGTTTTTACTTTGGAGGTCAAGACATATTTATGACAGAAGAGCAGAAGAAATACTACAATGCAATGAAAAAGCTGGGATCCAAAAAACCACAAAAACCTATACCAAGACCAGGGGTAAAATTATTTATACACATCAGATGAATAGCTATTTACAAAGAGTTTTATTGATACAGGGAGAGCAGAAATATGCCAATTGAAAGTTATCAGTAACCAGGGCATTACTCAGCAGAAATGGAAAACAAAAATAAAACAAAAAAAATATTTTTCACTTACAAATATTTCATATATGAATATGCAATACAGGAGGCCGAACTAAGTTGTTGTATTTGAGTACTCAATTAGTAACTAGTGTACACTAGTTACAATTTTATTGAAGTCTTATAAGCCTTACCGCATGTGGTTTTCTACTTTCTTCTAACAGGAAATATAAATAAATTACAGTTTGTATTGGATGTTTATTTTTTCTTTCTTCCTCAGAATAAATTCCAAGGAATGGTCTTTGATTTTGTGACACAGCAAGTATTTGACATCAGCATCATGATTCTTATTTGTCTTAACATGGTTACCATGATGGTAGAAACTGATGACCAGAGCGAAGAAATGGAAAATATTTTATACTGGATAAACCTCGTGTTCATTGTCCTTTTCACTGGAGAATGTGTTCTGAAATTAATTTCACTTCGCCATTACTACTTCACTATAGGCTGGAACATTTTTGATTTTGTGGTTGTAATTCTCTCTATAGTAGGTAAGTCTTGTTAATTAAACTAAAAGGAAGGTAAAATGAACAGGAGATGAACTTTTACTTGAACAGAGCTATATGGTGAGCTTTTGCCATCGCAAGATTTACAGCCAAGTCATTCAGCTTTACATTTTAATTTGTAATTTAGCTAGACCAACCATCAAAACTGTTATAATCATCCAACATTTATTGCAACAGCAAATATTAAGTATAACTGCTAAAACAGAAATTATGCCAGTGTAATCTACAGAAAATCTTTAATTGCTACATAAAACTGCCAATTTTAAAACTGTGCTTCTAAATTTCTATTGTGATGTGGAGATTAAACGGTAATGTACTTTGGTTTTCTTTTCTTTTTTTCTTTTTTAGGAATGTTTTTGGCTGAGATGATTGAGAAGTACTTTGTGTCTCCCACACTATTCAGAGTCATCCGGCTTGCCAGGATCGGTCGAATCCTGCGCCTCATTAAAGGCGCTAAGGGAATCCGCACTCTGCTTTTTGCTTTGATGATGTCTCTTCCTGCTTTGTTCAACATTGGGCTGCTGCTCTTCCTGGTCATGTTCATCTATGCCATATTTGGCATGTCCAACTTTGCCTACGTCAAGAGGGAAGCTGGGATTGATGACATGTTCAACTTTGAAACGTTTGGCAACAGCATGATCTGCCTGTTCCAGATCACCACATCCGCTGGCTGGGACGGTTTGCTTGCCCCAATTCTCAACAGTGGGGAGCCAGACTGTGACCCCAACAAGGCTCATCCAGGAAGCTCTGTGAAAGGTGACTGTGGCAACCCTTCTGTTGGGATTTTCTTCTTTGTCAGCTACATTATCATATCCTTTCTGGTAGTGGTGAACATGTACATTGCTGTGATTTTGGAGAACTTCGGTGTTGCTACTGAAGAAAGCGCTGAACCCTTGAGCGAGGATGACTTTGAGATGTTCTATGAAGTCTGGGAGAAGTTTGACCCCGATGCAACACAATTCATGGAATTTGAGAAATTGTCTGATTTTGCAGCAGCACTTGAGCCTCCTCTTCATCTACCCAAACCTAACAAAGTCCAGCTTATTGCAATGGATCTGCCCATGGTGAGTGGTGACAGAATTCACTGCCTTGACATCTTGTTTGCTTTCACAAAGCGTGTCTTGGGGGAAAGTGGGGAGATGGACGCCCTCAGAATACAGATGGAAGATCGGTTTATGGCATCCAATCCTTCTAAAGCTTCCTATGAACCAATTACGACTACATTGAAACGAAAACAGGAGGAAGTGTCTGCTGTTATAATTCAGCGTGCTTACAGACGTCACCTCTTAAAACGAACAGTAAAACAAGCTTCCTTTATCTATAACAAAAATAAAACTGAAGGTGGGGCTGGTCAGGGTATGAAAGATGAAATCCTTATTGACAAGTTAAATGAAAACTCATTTACAGAGAAAACAGACATAACCGCATCAACAGCAGTTTGTCCGCCTTCTTATGATCGTGTAATAAGGCCAGTCAAAGAAAAGCATGAAAAGGAAGATAAAGATGGTCAGAAGTAAGAGCAAATAGCGAGAAAAATCATATATGTGCAAAATAGTTCATAGCCTGTAAGGATCGTGTGTTTGTGTCAACAGGACTCCTGAAGGAGGTCTATGCCAAACTGACAATTTTTACAAATATACTGTACATTAAAGGTCAGTGCCTATTAAAAGACAGTGACCCCTTGTCAGTGACTGTGACTGTGATAAGAAGAAACAACCTTGACAGGAGGTTACTGTTCTCACTACCAGCTGACACTGCTGAAGAGGAGAGAAAAATGGCTACACAGACTGTAGGGACCAGTTAAAGGGGTGTGAAACCAAGTATTTGTGTGTTTAGCATAAAACAATAGGGTAACTCTATCCACTGTTTGCATTTCAACTGCCACATACTTCATATTTTTACAAAATCTGTGTTGGTGGATTCATCTTGTTTTTATTCATATGTTGTTTATTATATGTGACTATTTTTGTAAATGGGGCTTCTGTTGGGGAAGGGAATTAAGTACACCTTTACAGGTACAAGGGCCAGGTGTTCTATTATACAACTAATATACACACAGAAATTATTTGCATGAAGGCATGCTGCACTTATAGATCATGCATGAAAATAACATTAAGTCACAAAGAACAACAGATTTTTTTAGCACAGTGTTTCTGGAAAGGAATAACAGACTTTGAGGTGCTTAATTAATGTATTCATGTTGTTTCATGTTCAAACAAGTCTTAGTATGCCTGTAAAGTCCTCTACAACTCACAAAAATAGTAAATATGGTTTACTTTTTGCACAGACCATTAAGTTTCAGAAGGTGCAAACTTCTTCCTAGGTCTGGAGTCACAGATTTTGTCTTTGTCAAATGTCTTTATGCATACGAACACTAAATGAATCTGCCTCAGCCCACCAAATTGATCAAAAAGAGCCCTCTATAAAGTTGTTCTGCTTTATCCTGCAGTATTGTTTAGCCATCTTCAGCTCTCAGTAAGGTTGATGTTGTACATGTTAATGAAAAGCCCTCTGCTATGTAAATAATTTTTAACCTGTGGTGCATGTTTGAGCAAACAGATAATGACTTTAGCACATTTATTGCATCAAATATGTACCACAATAAGTGTAGTGTGCAAGCATTCAACAGGTAAAATAATGTATTATCTACCATTATAGATAGTTTGGATGCAATCCAATGCATGTTTATATTGCCTATGCTGCTATTCCTTTGACTGTCCAGGATTCTTAAACATGGGAAGCCATACATCAGAGCTAGATGAAATAAACTACTCAAAAAGACCTCATTCCTCCATACCATTGAGCAATATTTTGCAGCTATGTAGGAGCTTATTTGTTTTACATTTCTGAATTTTCAGTGAAAAGCATATAGTGTATATCCAAACTGTACAGATGTTGAAAACTACTAAAACTGTTGAAAATAATGTTAGGATTTTATAAGCAAATATAAATACTGTAAAAATCATTTTATTTTATTTTTCAGCATTATGTACATAAAACAAGAACTGAATTTTATCTTCAGGTTAATGTCACAACATTTTTGTTATTTTCAGTCCATAGCACTTTTTCACAGAAGAACTCCAGAGAACAAGACATAACCAAATGAATGAATAACTGTAGGATCTTATTTTTTACAGTATTTGCCAACATATAAATAATTTCTGCGAAATAAGTTCATAATTTGCTTCTAAAAAGCTAAGTTGTTTTTTTTTTATTTTCACAGATGGGAAAATGGTCTAAAGCTCAAATTGAATGTCTCAGCAGTGCCTGCATCATAAGTTTTCAGATACAACCTTTTTTTCAGAGAATCCTGAATCTTTTTTCATGTTTACTCACAGATTTTTTTTTCATTCATGCTGCACTAGAACAGTTCTAAATATTATCTAGGGTCCACAATATTTTTTCACAAAGAGAAAGTAGCAAAATTGTATAATCCAATCCATCAGGACATTTTATGTTTCTTACACAGGAAAATTAAATATAGATTACTTTTATTAAAATTATTGACTAAATCTGTATTAGTGAACTGCATGCAGGAAAATGCTATTACCCTAACTGATGCTAAAGAACATTATTAATGCGTCAAAATAATAAAGGTTACATTTTTTATTGTACGTTCCTTTTGTTTTTATTATCTGATATTAATATAACGAAGGGGATGCTTTTAAAACACAGAATGAGAGGATACTGAAAACCTCTACAGCAGCTATACTGTTCTTCCATGTAAGAAAATCCTTGGGACTTGCTTGTTAGTCACTAATTAGGAGTTTCTTACTTGATGTGTGTTAGACAGTGAGCATGATGCTTCTGCATGTATCAGTAGCTCTGCCCTGAGTGACTCCATGCAGCAGCTCCATGCAGTGGGTGCACAGCCATTGCACACCAGAGCTGCCCTCAGTGTGTCCCAGGAGGCTCTGAGCACTCACAGGAATGAGAACTGAGCGTTCAAGAGTTTACAAAGAAAAAATGAGGACAGAAAATAGTACTAGATCCAGGAAATTCCCCAGCTTGGGTTGAGAGCTAGTTTATTCTTGCTGGGTGCTGTTCACAAACAGGCTACAGAGCATCTCACATATGAGTGCATTTCTGAAAAAGGTGAAATGGTGTTGGAATGAATAAATCATTGATCTTTTGCTCAGGAATTTTAAAAATCTCTCTGGAAGCACCCCATTCCTAGAAGCAACCAGATACCAATATGGGAAAACCAAATGCATCTAGAAGGTGGTCCTGTTCCTTATTCTTTATCAATTGCTTCAGTGAATTTCTAAAAATATTAATTTTATATGTTTACATAATTTTATATTGCATTTCCCTACAACTTACAATGAAAACAATCATGGGTGAATACTGAACTTCACATGAAACCAGTTGATGAGCAGCTATAGTCTGTATGCTTGCTTAGTGGCTAATGCAGAAATAAAATTTTATAGCATTTTCCCTGAAATTCATCAACAGTTTTTCAAGGGAAGGAAATTTTTCTCTGTAAAATTGTTGTGAAATACATTATGAAAAAAAGAGGTCTACAGCTTTGATTCAAAATACCTAAGTATCAAAATGAAAAGATAAGTATTTTCAGATTAATACATGGACAGAATATGTCTTAAATGGTTACCTTAAAAAGTATGTAAAAAACCCCAACTTGTTTCTCATACCTCTAACAGGTTTTAAATGTTAAAGAAGCCTAAATGGTGGTTCAGAACAAATCAAGCAGAACTTAAACACAGCAGGAAAAACAGAGGATTGTCTTGGCCAACAAGGAAAGCCAAGAATATTCATTGCACAGTGCTTCTTTGGCACCTTCCTGATGCTGGGGATGAGAACTTGTGACAAAGGAACTCCACATGTGATGGACTTGCTAGGAAGGGTCACTCTGAGCGCTCTCTGCCGCAAGAGCCGAGCAGCGTCTCCTACAAACTCCGCGCAGGTTGGATCGCGCTCCTTGTTCCCGGTGGCATCACTGCCGGCTTTCTTGGTGGACAGGCTGTGCTCCCATTCCAAAGGAATGCTCTTTAGCAACCTCTGTTTCTGTGTCTAGAAATTATGGCTGAGGGTGCTTTCACTTCCAGAGGAAAACCGTACTTTTACTAGTCTTTGCAACTCTAATCTTCCAGGAGGAACAAAACGGGGGGTGGGTGTTTCTGATTTCACCTTATTGCTATTGTATTTCTAAGAGAAGTGCCACGTAACTTGAAGTGCTCAGTTACACTATGAAACGTATGGAATGTGGGCCGCTTAGTCGTACGTTCAGCCAAGATAGGCAAGGAAACAAACCCATTCCAAAGTTTCCGTTCGGCATCCCGGCGGCGAGCGCTCCCGAGGCACGGCCGGCTGCCCGCCGGCAGGGGGCGCCAAGGCGCCGGCAGCCGCTCGCCCGTTGGCTCGGGTTCGGCCCGCGGGTCCCACCCGCCGCCTTCCAGGAGTTTCTCTTCCCGTGTCTCTCCCGCCTCCTTCCCGCCCAAGCCAATGGCAGGGCACCGTCCTCACCCTTCCGGAGCCCCTCCGCAGTGGCGTCGGGTAGCGACGATGGACGCCGAGGTGCAGCAGGTGGGCGCCAGCGCCGTCCCGCCCCGGCGGAGGGAGCGGCTGGGAAGGAGGGGAGGGAGGGATGGGAACGGCCGGGGGTGCTGGGCCGGGACTGCGGGCGGCCGGGCTGGGGCGGTGGGCGCGGTGTGCCAGGGGCCGTCCCGGGGCGAAGCGTTGGCACCGGTGACCCGCGGCCGCTTCCCCGCAGGCGCTGCTCAATTATTACTGCCAGGAGGGGCTGTTCCAGCACGCCCGGGCCGCGGCGGACGAGGCGCTGGCGCGGCTGGGCGCGGAGCCCGTGCTCCTCTTCTACCGGGCCTACGGCGCGCTGAGGGCAGGTAACGGGGCGGGCCGCGCCTTCCGGAACGCTGGGCTTCCTCGCCTCGCCTCCCAAAACTCAGCCCTTAGTCCGCAGGGAAAGGCGATGTTGGGGTGTCTGAATGTATGCCGTGTTGAGTGAAATACCGGTGTCTTATCATCTGTCACCGCTCCTCCCCAGTTTGAATGAAAGCCACCTAGACAGCCTCGTACCAAAGTGCGAAATAGCAAATATTTTTCTTTTTCATGGTTTCATGACCATGGGTCAGGTAAATGGGTTCCTTGGAGGGAATTTGAGCCCTGCCCAAACTCATATTGCATTTGATTGGAAACTCACTAGTGTCTCCCCGCTAACAGCTCTTCCCTTCAAAGCAGCTGTGTTAGTTTCGTTGATCCTCTGTCTCAGGGAGGGAAACTGACAGCTAATACTTAGTGGGAGGATCCTTACGTAAATTACACTGTTCTGAGAAGTTTATTGAGCAACATGTATATTCCAAGGATGTCAGAAATACTAACAAGTAACCCAACCCGGGGAGGGCTGAGGCAAGTCTAGGAAGGTGTGCTGGTTTTGAGGAAGTGTGTATATTCCCAAACTCCCCGATGTTTTTATGTAAGAATCCTGTCATTTTTCAAAATACTGCCTATTTTGCTAATATTACAAATATTCACACAAATAAGGCAAAAATACTAGTTATATAAAGAAACAGGAGCAAAAAGAGCTGCTCAATGCCCTGCATAAAACAATAAATATGATTTTCATCTTTCTGACAGTTGGTAGAATTAGCACAGAATTAGTTGGCATAATTCAAGTTATTTGCACTGAGATGCTATTTTCTTTCCTGTGTCTGTTTGAAAGACTTGCACAAACAAGTGAAAGTGGGTATATGCATAAGGAACAAAAGCATAGAAGAAAAAATAGAAGGGAAAATTTAAGTCAGATTGATGTTTGATGATTATTCCTTGTCTTGAAAAGTGTGATAGCTTATTCTGTGCTTTTTTTTACTAGGTGATGTCCAAGAAAGTATTCGACAGTTGGAGTCCATTAAAAACAAACCAGAGGTATCACTTTGTACAATGATGGCTCTGATTTATGCCCATAAAAAGAGCCCTAATCCAGGTATGCCTATTAAGACATTCTGGTTCATGTTTTACACAGCTCTGTTTGAAGGCCTGAGGGTTGCAGTCTAATTCTGCCTAAGTTAAAGTTTACTCTGGCTTTGCATTTGACATAGGATTTGTTAGTGAATTGAGTGATGCTTACCAAGATTGTAGACAAAAATAATACCAAACCACTAAACTCTAAAGCATAAGAGTGAATGTTAAAATAAAACACAGCCACACCCACGTACATAAGCTGACCTATCTGCCATGATGAAGAATCTTTGAAGAAAAAGAAATTGAATCGAGCTTCATGTTATTGTTGTTCGCTCATGTCTGATATTTGTACTTTTGAGTAGAACTGCAGCTTGAAAAGTCTTTAAAGCCATGCCATTTCTATATTTTAAGTTATTCTGACCATACAAATGTAGAAAATAATTTTGCGAATTTTTGTATTCCTTTCTTGAGCCTAAAAGCTGGAATTATTTTGTTAGGAATTGCATTCTCAAAATAAGAGTTGGTTTTTCAGGTACATTGAGTGGTTGTTAAACTATTGCTGCAGTATCTTTCTCACTATGGAGATTTATAGCTGCTGCTGAGAGTTTGTTAAACAATTTAATGTGAAACAGCTCTGACCAATGGCTTTACTCTTATTCAAGTCCCTGAAGATTAATATTGCAGGACAGCAAAATTATTGTGGATCTCAAGACTCTCTGAGAGTGAGAGCCTTTCCCTCATTCATTAGGTGGGTCACCATTGTCACAGCAGGCGATCAGGTTGGCCAGGGAGCTTCTGCCTTTCCCAGTGCCTGGCTGGGTCTGATCCCCTGGATGTCCTGTGGGTCTGATCCCCTGGGTGTCCTGATCCCCTGGGTCTTGCTGTGTGATGGCACTCAGTAACCTGACCCATGACCTTCCCTGACACCAGGGTCAGGTTCATAGGCCTGTAGTTTTCCAGATCTTCTTTCCTGCCCTTCTGGATGGACATCAGTCATCTGGGACTTGGCCACTTCTGGGACCTCCTCATCAGCCGTGTTGTTGGGAATCCTCTTCTGCCTTTTTCATCTGCACCTGATAAATGTTACTGATTGGGTGGGGCTGTCCGCATGTTTATCAATGTACAGTACAGAAACAGTGTTTGCTCTGGAAGCCCTTGGCTTACGTGCTGTTCTTTTATAATATTTTGAGAGGCTGTCAACAAGAGCTCTGAACAAAACCTTTTCAGATCGAGATGCTATTGTGGAGTTGGATGCAAGACTGAAGGAACAGCGTAAAGCAGCAGGACAGCAGGCTCTGTACTATGCTGGCTTGTTCTTGTGGCATCTTGGTCGTGAGGACAAAGCCCGTGAATATGTTGATAGAGTGATCAGAGTTTCTGGTGGTGGTAAAGAGGTAACTGGTTCTTACCTTTCTGTAATGTAAAAGATTATTAGGACAATGCATACTCTGAAGCTAGGCTTATGGCATTAATGCTGTTTGGAGGTTATCCTGAACTATTTTGTGTTCTAGTACTTTCATTCTTAACTGTCGTAAATTCATTTGATGCAGCTGAGTAAATTCCTATAACTAATATTAATTTTTAGTTAGTAAATAATAAATAATGGTTTAATAAATGAAAATAAATCAATAAATAGAAATAATATGCGCTTCAGCCAGTATTGCTACTTGCTACCAAGCCTCATAATTCCTAGCAAAAAAAAATAAGCATGATAGTCTCACTAGAGGGAGACATCTGGATCTGAAGGCTCAAGAATACCCAGAGGATTGGGGATATAAATCTGCAACTATTATTCTAAACATTAGTTTCTGAAAGTATGATTTAAGTAATGGCTTAGCTTTCGAACTAACAGTGATTAATAATTTAAATTGGTAGTTATTTTAAATAAGAACTAATTTATTGGCTAATTTATACTAGTGTAGAAATAACTTATATTAATGAAGAAGTAATTAAGGACATCACAAAGCAATATGGTATGTCCTAAAAAGACTAAGGATAGGTCATTTTGGTAAAATAGTGTTATTTATGACTTTGCTTGTTAAAACAATAGTAGTTTGATTTTGTTTGCTTCTATTTATTCTTGTTTGGAGTAAATTCTTATTCTTATTTGGAAATATTCTTTGGGTATGTTGTTTAGTGTGAAATATTCCCAGCTGAAGTATTTAAAAATATTCAAAGTAATTAATTAATTTTTTTACAGACACATGCGTAGAAAAGAAAAAGTACATTAGTATTTAAATATATAGAATATTTTTTAGGAGTTCACTTATGATTAGGTATTTTTCTAGCTTGGTAATATGAAATTATGTTTAAATGTTTACATCTGATTTTTTGGGAGGTTGTTCAGAGTCTTTAAACTTGGCAAAATATGATTTGTTGACTATACACTTATTTTGATAAGGTAGTTTATGTATTCCTTGTATGGAAGTACAACACCTGCTTTTCTTTTAAAAAATGCTAGAGTATGGAAAGTTCAGCCTCCACTGCATAACAAAATCATGACACTGATTGTTAGCAATTACAAAATATGGCTCTTCTATTAACCTTTGACTTTTAAATACACTTCAAAATAGATTTTGTTTACTTAAGTTACAATTAATGTTTGGAACACAGAAGAGAAGTAAATTTCATTCATCATAAATAATAAGTTCTTCAATGAAAAGACACTTTGCCTTTTAAATGTTTGGGTGTTCTTTCTAATAATACTTTTGAGGTTTTGAAAAATGTCAAGAGTTTTGCCTTGCACATAGAAGTTTTTCTTTTAAATCAGAAAGTAGAAGAAAACCTCAAGTTCCTCCCTTTTTGCAGCACCAGTATGTTTCTCGGCGTCTCACATAAACAAAATATTAAGGAAACATTGTGCTGAAATGTTGCAGAAAATATTCTGTCTAATGTGGTCATGTTTGTGAGGTTTTGTTCTGACTGCTGAGCGTGTTAGACTTGTTAAGTGCCATTGGTGGTTTTTTCTAATTCTATAAGTGAATATACAATTTGGTTAATTTAACTCTGGAATAAATTATCCAAGTGTTAGGTTATGCTAAAGACTGGTTATAATTATGCCTCTGAAGCAGTTAAAATAGATACTTCAGGTCCCCTCTTTAGGTTATTTCTGCTTATTGTATGTAGTGTAATTTTCTATTACCTAGTTAGCAAAGAATTCCAATTTGTATTTTGTTAACAGGGGTTAATTTTGAAGGCATGGCTTGATCTCACCTGTGGGAAAGAAACTCACATTAAAAAAGCTCTGAAATACTTTGATGAAGCACTGCAGGAAGGCAATGATATTTTTGCACTGCTTGGTAAAGTAAGTTTACCTCACTATTTTAACTCTTCCTAAATTTCATCTTAGTCTTGTAGATTGGAGAGGTGCTGATAAGAGTAGTGCATAATGAGCTTGTCCAAGGAACAGAGATACAGCTCAGACCCTGTAGATGCTTTCAGGTTCTTTAGACACCAATGTGAAAATAAAGGTATCGTTACATTCAGTCAATCTAAAGGTGTACTGTTACGATTTTGCTATGCACACGAGAAAACCTTTCTGTTTCTATGCATAAAATGAGTTTCAAATCACTTGAAAACTGTAGAAATGTGTTGTCTCTTCCTTTTTGCATGAGACACCTATGTACATTACAGAATTGCTGTGTGCCAAAATGCAATAGTTAAACACTGTAGTGTGATTTTTTTAATATTGTTAACACTCTTTTTAAGTTGTCATTAGTCTGTTTTGTGTGTTCATTTGTGTTCATGTAATCATCAATTATTATATTTCATTAAAGGAGTGGCATGAATTGTTTTCTTTACACATCGCAGACACTGTTAATCATTAACATGATGTTTGTTTAGTATTCCAAAGCTAAATGCAGAAAAAAATGTTCAATGAATATTAGAAGACTGAACTTCAGGAGAGTGTGCACGATGGTATTTGGTTAGGTGTGTGTGCTTGGCTGCATGTGGACCATTGAATTAGATTAAGAGTATATGTCAAATATAGTTACTTAGTAATTAGGGTTTAGACAGACATGAATCTCACTAGGGCTTAAAAAATGAACTCTCAAAATCTACTGTGTTTGCATAATTTCTGTCTTAAAAAAAAGAACTAAAACAGCACACATACAGTCACCTGGAATATGGTAAGTAAATTCAAAGCATCAAAGCAAAACAGGGTTTAAATCCTAATTCCTACTGGAATTAATTTAAACCTCTGCTTTTTGACTTCTGAAAGTTTTGTATTTGGAATACCCTGTAAATCACGTTACAGTTAGAAAATTTTTAAATCTGGCAACAACAGTAGTTACCTGCTGAGCGTGGGTTTTTGCATGGTACATGCCTCAGAGTTTGAATAAATGTTTCATCAGTGAGTTGTGTTGAATATCCTAAAATTGTGGGATACTTCATACAAAGGTACTTGAAACCTAATGAAGCAATTTTACTCTTCAGCTATGTCTGTCTTTTTCTTGCTTGCAACTGACTAGTAAGTTGTCAATACTGCAGTTACCTTTGTTACAGAGCTCTTACCACACACACCAGGCTTTACACATCATTCTTTGCTATTTGATTGTTGCACTATGTCTAGCTGTGATGGATATGTAAAACTATTACTTCAGGAAAGACTTCTTTCTAGTTCTTTTTCCTGGTTTCTGTATGAAAGAATTTCTGAATCTTCCCACCTATGTGAGTATACAGGCTCTTGATATGGCTTCTCTTCCTTCCATTAGGCACAGTGTTTTGAGGTCCGACAGAATTACTCAGGAGCTCTGGATATTGTGAACCAGATAATTGCAAACTTCCCAAACTTCATTCCTGCTTTCATAAAGAAAATGAAGCTACAACTTGCTTTGCAGGACTGGGAGCAGACAATTGAAACAGCACATAGGTTGAGTATGAAGTAGCACACTACTAAGTTCTTTTCTTGCCATGTTTACACCCAAAGGACACTTTGAAACACAAGTAGATAGGTTTCCATTCATTGTTAATGAATCTGCATTAGTTGCATCAGTTTTTTAAAAATAAATTTCAAGTAAATAAAGTTTTATTAGAAACCAGCCTTGCAGTTCTGTGAGGATTCTACATCAATATGTGAATCCATTCTGGATGGAAGAGGATCTTTCTTGAGATAGGCATGAAATAAGAGCTGTGCTTTCAGTTGAGATCCATTATCTAAAATGGCTGTAAAATACAAGTTTTCCTATTCCTGTTTTAGGATAAAATAAATGATTGAGGAAGTGTTTGGTTTGGTTTCTTTACATTCACCTTTTGTTTGGTTTTAGACTATTGCAGAAAGATCCCCTCAATTTAGAAGCCATAAGAATGGAGGCCCTGCATCATCTGTGCAGGGAAGGAAATATATCTGAGGTGAGTCTTTTTATTAGCAGAATGGTGAGCACAACATAATGCATGTGGCATCTAGTCCCTACACAAGCTGTCTTCTTTATGTATTCTCCTCATACACTTTGGCTGGTCCTGTGCTGTACTAATCTGCAGGAGATATATTAATTCACCTGTTCTCATTTGAGTGGCTACTCCACGTTATTGCTGGGGTATGTTCTGCATGCAAAGGAAAAGATGATTTTTAACCTTCATCTTTCCAGAGAACAGGTGTCAAGCCAAACAGAAATCTGATCTGGACACCTGACTGAATCATGTTGATTTGAATCATCAGAGTGATCTTTTTTGTATAAGTGCTCTTTTGATAAATTCATAAGTTATTGTAAGCCTTTCATTATTTTTAAATATTTTATTAATTGAAATAAGGGAAATTATGAGGTCTTGTAGTGATAGATTTTTGGAAGCAGGTCATAGTTTTTACACCAGTGTTTTGTTCACAATTTTTTGATACTTATTGTGGGGCTTTTTCAGCTCTAAGCATTCTACGCATTTTTCCTTCTATTCCCAAGATCCATTTTCTTGCACAGGGCTATACACATGTATTTTGTATGTACAGCACTTGTGCCATTTTTCAAGAAGTTCTGAAATAGCTGATATAAATTGTCAACAAAAATTCATTCTGTGTTTTTTCTCATTATGCAAAAGCTGGTAAAATTTAGGTGGAAAGATAGCAAAAAAAAGTGTTTTCATTGTGATGTAGGTATTTTCAAGTTGTAGAAGAAAAGGTATTTATGTTGCTTAACACATTTTCAGTTATTGCAAAGAACTCGGTCATTAACCTCCTTACAATCAAATTTAAGTCATGCACAGTCATGGGAAATATGAAGAAGTAGTAAGAATTGCTGACTCTAGTTGAAGGCATCCAGGAAGGAGCCTTGCTGGACATAGTAGAGTGTTAACTAAAGATTCTGGAATAAAATGTCGCATGTAACTAAGAGCCATGTCTAGGGAAAAAATTCAAGGCCTGTTAGATTTACACATTTCATATTAAAAAACCCTTAGTGCCTTAATTATTCTATGTCCAAAAAATCCCCTTAGGTGTTTTGAGGAACTTATGTTAAAAGTCTGAGAACTTGGAAGTGCTTTGCTTTCGAGCATGTGTGTCTGTATCACACTGAAGCCCAAACAGGATTCACAGATCAGATTCCTCAGACTGTCTTGCTTTGTGAGACTCCTCTGTTATACCAGACTTAGCTGAAGCCTTTCACTTTTTTAGAGCATGGATAAAGGACACAGCTTGAAAACCTCAGAATTTACATTTCAAGATATTAGCGCATAGTAAAAATGTGAGCAGTTTATAGTGAAAACTGTTTGATTGTCCTAATTTTTTAATTCTTTCTATTACTTATTATATTATTCCTTTTTTTCCAAGGCTTCAGCAAGACTGGGAGACCTGATCGAGGCACTGGATAGATTAGAACCACGTAATTCTGAGCTGTTCTGTAAAATGGCTTTAGCTTTCAGTAGAACAGTAAGTATGCTTTTTTTGTCCTTAAACAGCATACAGCTATCTCTATATCCTGATTTTCTTCTATTTTTGGTAGGCAGATGTTAAACATCTACTAAAAAGTGGAAAATTGTGGACAATTGAAATAGATTAACTCACGTAGCCTTGGAAACCACATTTTTCAAGTATTATATTCAGCATGAATTACAATGTTAAAACCATCTCGTTCCTAAAATGGTTTTACTACTTGCTTTTAAGTAAGAAACAGTGAAAATACACTCAAATATTTACCAACCGTCTTCTTACTGTGTGAAACTGATAAAGTTAATCACATAACCTTGAAACTGAAGGTTTCTTTAATCTCTGTATTTATCAAAAATTGCTGTAAAGAAGCACTCAAAGCAACTCTTGGTTATTGTATGGTATTGTGTTTTTATGTCTGAATCCATCCAACATTAATGTCACAGTTTTTATAGAATTACTGCAGGCTAATATATTATTACATGAGATGATGTTGTCTCTACTGATCTGGCTATATTCAGTGTGTTTGTCTAATTGAATCCAAAACCTAAGAAAAGCTTAAGGCTTAAAGATTGTTCTTACCATTAGTGTGGCCGGAACCAGCTCATCCTTCAGCACACACAAACCTTAGTACAAAGAGCATTTGATTTGGCATCTGACAATGCAGAATTTGCTACTGAACTTGGCTACCAAATGATTTTACAAGGGAAAGTGAAAGAAGCTCAAAAATGGTACAAGACTGCTATGACACTTGATGAAACAAGTGTTTCTGCACTAACTGGTAAGGTCTTACGCTTCCTTTTGATTTTTAGTAGACAATGTTTTTTGGTCAAATTTTCCTATTACTGGTACTAGGAAAATCTAGAACTATTAGAACAGGAGCACTGGCTTGTTTTCTCAGATTTGTTATGTGCTTTCTTCCTTGTGGCAACAGTGTCTCTTTACTGAATATGTCTTTTGGTCTTCCTTATTGAAAAATTAATCTTTTCTGCTCTAAATTAGAGCTTTCAAAGTAATAGTAGGAACAGACAATTTGCTGTATTTTACTTACTTTATTATTTAATTTCTGTAGTACCAAAGAACTAGAGAACTCTTAGGCATTACAAAAATAAGAAAATCAAGGGCATGATAGAACAAACTGCCCATGTCCTCATTTTGTTGAAATTAGCTTGAAAAACATAATCAAGTCAAAACATCATACTTTGGATGTATGTGTTGCATCCAAAAAAACCCCGCTTTATAGAAAACCCCATTTGTGTTAAGAAAATGGAGTGTAAATGTGTCATATTTGCCTGTCAGATTTTTCCCTGTGTTTTCTTCCTTGACAGTGCTATGGCCTTAAACAGTATTAAAACTTTAGATTGCAGGAATGGTTTGTGTTTGTGCTTGAAGTTGTTTTCCTTATTGTACTTTTTCTGAATTTAGGAGCCAGACTTCATGGTGCTTTTGCTTAGTCTAGAACCAGTTGAAGATTTACCATTTCAAGCTGCTATATAGCATATTAATGTATCAATCATGTATCATCTACCCTAGGTTTTCTGAGTATGTAAAATTTGCATTACTATAAGTCTTGATCCATTCTTTCTTTTCCTGTCACTCCTTTATGAAGAGGTTGAGGAGAAGAAAAGTTAGTTCTGGAAAAGAAAGCATGTGCTTGACTAGGAAGATGAATTGGCAATAAAGTCTTTCCATGTGTTACAGGAATTATCCGTTGCCAGCTAATACAAGGGCAGTTAGAAGATGCAGAGCATCAGTTGGAGTTTCTTAATGAAATTCAGCAGTCCATTGGGAAATCTGGGGTAGGAGGCATCTTTCTTTACTGAGATACTTTGATTACAGTCTGAACTGTGGCCTTCTAACTATTACACCTTCTATATTTCAGTCACTTGAGTAGAGCATTCTTAATGGAGTACTGTTAAGTCTAAGTTTCAGTTTTTCTTTCTGTTTAAGTCAGTGTGTTGTTTAACTTGGCAACCAGGCTGTTTGCTTGCAGAGCAAAAACATCACTTTCTAGCTGTGTTTTTTTCTGAACGCAAGTTTGAAATGTCAGGGAAGGACAAATATTAATGATTTCCAGGATTTTGTGATCAGACAAATGTAAAGGTTCTTGCACAAGTTAAAGGAATGAATTGCTAGAATAATGTGTCCTTTACAACATACTAAATGTCTTCAAGTATCCTTAAATATAAAGAAGAAATGGCTAAGATTAATAATTACATAGTATTGTACGAGTAAGAGATGAATATATCTGGAATATGCAAAATGTTTGAGGGTTTGTGTTTGTTTTTTCTTTTCTGTAGGAATTATCTTTCCTGCATGCAGTCCTAGCTATGAAAAAACATAAGAGACAAGAAGATGTTTTTGCTTTATTGAATAATGTTCTGGATACTCACTTTTCATCTTTGCATGGATTTCCTCTTGGTGTGGAATATTTTGAAAAACTAAACCCTGATTTCTTGCTAGAAATTATTAGAGAATATCTTACTTTTTGTCCAGCACAGGTAAGCACCTGTAGATCACATCTGTCTAAGAATGGGAATTTTTCGTTTTGAGAACAGTTAATCAGGAAGCAAAAAAATAGAAAATCTTCCCTTTTAAAATGTGAATTTATTTGAAGTAAGAGTATGTTTTGGGATATTACACCACTGTTTAGTCAAAGTAATGATAAAAATATGCATTTTGTGATGTGAGCAAGTGGCAGTAATAACACCTGAGGAAACCTGGGATATTTATTCAGTGCATTCTGTATGTGTAAGTGAATTGTCTTAGTATCTCTTAGGAAACTGTAATTATACAGTGAATAGAGTTATCACATTATGAAACTAGGATGTTCACACTGACCACCCTCTTAATGAAATATTTTTAGGATATTTTTTCAATATACATAAATTCTTTCTTTTGTATGTTGGTAAAAATCAGTGGAATACTGCCTTTTTATATTATTGTTCATTCTAGTGAAAAATCTCAGTTAGGTGGCTTAATTTTCTGTGGCTGAATTTGTGTGCTCTAGTTTTGGCAACAAAGACATGTAGAACTTAATAAATTGAATGGGGACCTGACATCTTTAAAGCAGAAGAAACACATTAACAGTTTCTTTAAATAGTGTCTTCCTTAAATAGATTTTTCTTCTGACATAGCTGGGAGCTGACTTCTGTTATCCTGTCATTATTTCTAGGCTAATTATAGAACCTTTCCATAAATATGTTTATGTAGATTTTTAAAATCTTAACAGGAAAACAAGTAGTTTTCCATTGTTGTGAGCTGCCTCACCATCTGTAAGTAAATGACAATATTTGAAAGTCTAAAACATCAGTAGCAGTGACATTTTCATGTCACAGATGGCCATGATGGGAAGTGACATTCTATGAGATTTTGCTTTTATCTGAAGATTTCCCTGGGATATGTTCCAGAAATACTGAACAGCAATGATGGTTTTTAATTTGGAATTAAAACTGCTTTTCTGAATTTTTGTCCATAGAAAGGTTTTCAGAAGAAAAGATAGGCTTTTGCTGAAGTTTCCTTTATCTCTTAATTGCAAAAAAGGACCACAGGTGTTTGAAAGTGTGGAGTTAGCTAGGTGGTGGAGACTTCCATTTTGGTTTTGGGTCCTGTGAAAATACTATTTGTGAACAGAATGATGCTTAGGTTGCCTTTTCCTTTTTTAATGTATAAACCAGCAACTAGCTAAAGTAATATAGGGAAAGGAATAATGTTTCTGATAAAGAGCAATTAAAACATGTTATATTGTACTAGCAGTTTGCATGAAAGTAGTTATTTTTCAGCTTCTATTTTCAGTTTGTTGCTAGCGGTATGGATATCTTCTGTGGTGTGGGATGGCGGTAGGCATGACAGGAGCAGAACCTTTTCTTCTCAACCTTCTCACCTTGCATTCCAACTTCAGCTTTGTTGAAATTTAATTCATGGTAATGCTATGTTGGATGAGTTGGCCTGGTAATTCAGAATGTGTAACCAATGTTTATGGCCTGACTCTTCTGTGTATGTCAGGTCTGAAGTGTTTCATTGTACTTGAAGTCTGAGACTGTCTTATGTTCAAGCTGATATCAAGAAGTTGCCCCCTTAAATTTCAAACTTTTTTTTTATTTCTTATCAACAACAGCTGCTTTGACTGAAGGAAATAGCAAGGCTTTGCTAGTGCTCATTGGAGTTGAAAGTGAAGCTCAGACTTAAAAAGAAATGTAAATCTAAACCCTGTTGACTCAAATGCTGGTTTTTGTTAGCTTGTTGGCGTTCTTTTTTTATTACTTACTTGTTTTTTGCTCCTAGCCTGCAAGTCCTGGGCAGTCTTCTTCACCAGTTCTTAAGCACTGTGCTTCAGTTCTTGAAACTATTGTAAAAACTGTGCCTGGTCTTCAACAAGCTGTCTTTTTATTTGCAAAAGTGAAGTACTTGTCAGGTAATAGTTATATGAATAGGTAGTTAACGATCTCCTTAGTTTATTTAATATAAAAAATTAATTTCACACTTGTAAATAATAATGAATATTTTTCTTTCACTGCAGAATACTATATAACAATTAAGTGAAGAACATTTGCTCTTCATTTCTTTGTCTTTTATATGAGAGTATCTTAATTTTACAGACCTATAAATAAGTATTTTTTCATCTACTGTTACCCAAAAGTTAATTTATTGAATGATTTACAGAGGGAGCAGTGAGAAAATACCATACCTTTGACCTGCATTTGATTTCATGTCCTAACCTTAGAAGGCTTTGTATATGAGTTTATTCAGTGGATGCTGACATTTATTAAAAAAAATAAAATAAAAATGCTGTGTATATAACATACATATGTATATATATTATCTGTATTTCGTATCAACTGCTTTTTCACTTTCCCTTCCTTTCCCCACTTCCTAGGGGATATTGAAGCAGCCCATAGTAATTTACATTACTGTCTGGAAAGGAACCCTTCTTATGCAGAGGCACACTTACTGATGGCCCAGGTGTATTTGGCTCAAAACAATATCAAGCTATGCTCTCAGTCCTTGGAACTTTGTCTAAGCCATAATTTTGAGGTGAGTTTAACAAAAGAATGAAATAATTTTATTCAGTCAGTCATGTGAAATTGTATGTTTTTGTATACAATAATTTTCAACTGAACTTTTTATAATTCTTCCACTACAAGTTTAATATCTGAATGTTTATATGAATGTGATATCTGAATATTTATCAAATAAATGACCATAAAGACAAAACTAACACTTCATAAGTCACATTTCATGGGTCTTACATATTACAGTATGGGATTTTTGATTTGTTGACCTCAGTGGAACTTCGTGTAGGACTAGCAGAGAGTTGGGAACACAGCACACACACGCATCACTCATTTGGTCTGAGTGGTGCCCAAGTGTCTTGAGACCACTTAGCTGGAAGCTACCATTTCTTTGCAAGCATGTCCCATCTTGCTTCCTTTCTCCAAGTGAAACATGAAAGCTGAAGATTTATATCTCATTAGCTACCTAACTGAGGTCCTTGCCATTTCACAGAGCTGTATTTCTCTTGCAGACTTTTTGTTTCATGTGAAGTATGTTTTAGGAAGGTGAAGAATGGCATGCAGGACTTGTGGCAAATAATGATTGTTTATTTCCTCTGATTAATAGCCTGGTGAAGTGTGCATGCAGCAGTGTGGGAGACATTCAGAATACCTTAAAATTCAGTCTAGATTAAAATAAAGCAGTGATTAATGTTGTTCTGTCCCAAGTGTCATCCCTTGTAATAGTTTCTTTGTAGTTAAAAAACTTACTAAATTACTAGTTTGCGTACTCTGACAATTCTTATATTTTTGTAAGTAAATTTCTGAAATTGAATTTGTGTATATTTGGAGGAAAAAAAGAAACCAAAGTCAATATTAAAAAAACAATCTTGCAAGGGGTTTGAATACTTTACATCAAGTAAAATTTGGAAACTCTTTATCTTATTCTTTTTTAAGGTGAGAGAACATCCTATGTATCACTTAATTAAGGCCCAAACCCAAAAGAAGGTGGGAGAAATATCAGAAGCTATTAAAACCTTACAGATGGCAAGGAATTTGCCTGGAATGAGAAAACCTATAGCTTCCTCAAAAACAAAAGGAAAAAGTATTGAAATTGATGCAAGTGATCGTGTGTCTGTGTTCCTAGAGTTGGTAGAAGCTCATCGCTTGAATGGAGAACCGGTAAGATGGCAAACCTGCTAAAATACAAAACATACCTGAAAACAATTCCCTCTTCCCATTCCCTATTCTATTAGTTCAGAAAGAGAAGGCCGCTTCTTTTACCAAGAGGATTTGCTTAGTAAAACTTCCAGCATGTGAATATCTGATTTGAGAACTCCAGTACCTTAAATTGTACAGAGCAAAGAAAATCAAACTGTTTACTGGTGTTTACCAACTTTGAGACAAAAACAATTTCATACTGTTGATGTTCATTTGCTGTGATGTAGATCCCTGTTTTATTGTCAGAATGCTATTAGCAGTAGTTTTGGATCATGTCCTTATCCTTGTGTAGCAGCATCCCTACTATCAGCTGTGTCTGGATAAGCAATAGGACACTACCTATGTATAAGAATGTAAGAGAAGCCATACAGTCCTGTGGTTTGGAGGCCAGTCTGCTCAAAGCAGGACCTGTTGGAGCAACTAAGGTGCTAAAGACATTCTCTAGCTGAAGTTTATGTACTTGTTGATATGCAACACAAATGTAGTTTTCTCTACTAAAACTTTCTATAGTAGTCCATATCACAGAAGTTTTACTTAAAAAATCAAAAATATACTATAGCGAAACAAGTAGATACTACGGTTTGTGGTTTTTGTGATTTTTTTGATTGGCTTGCATAATGCCCATAAATGCTAATAATGTCTTTATTTTTGGCTGTTCAATGACAGGAACTAAATTAATTCTATTCTTTTTATTATTTGCAGCATGAAGCTGCTATAGTCATCCAAGACGCCATGAATGAATTTTCTGGGACACCCGAGGAGCTAAGGGTTGTGATTGCAAATGCAGATCTGGCAATTGCTCAAGGAGATGTGAAACATGCCTTGACTATGCTCCGCAATATTACACCTGAACAGCCTTACTTTGTACAAGCTAAAGAAAAAATGGCAGATATTTATCTTCAGTATAGGAAAGATAAGAAGTTGTATGCTGCCTGCTATAGGTAAAAGTTTGTGTGTGCATAGTTTTCTAGATGTTTACTGATAGCATGGTGAACTCATTTTTTCTTCCTACTGCATGAAATGAGAAATGTTTAGTGGCATGAACTCATTTAAGCAAATGTGGTAACTTTTAAAACAATAATTAGAAGTCTTATTTTGAAAAGATAATTCAGATTTTTTGGAGTTTATTTTGAGAAATGAAAAACTAAAATCTGCAGAGGATAAAATTGTTGTGCCCTTCTCTTGTTTAGATACCAGTATTGACATGTTAAATACTAAGCTAGGTTTTGTCTTCTGTTTCCAGGGACCTAGTAGAAAAACTGCCAAGTGCTCATACTTTTCTTCTTCTTGGTGATGCATACATGAATATTCAAGAGGTGAGTGCTTGCTAGAGATGAATGGAATATTTGAGTAGTTTGTTGACTTTGTCTAGTTGAAACATTGTGGCATGGTGACTCTTATTGATTGATGTTTGTCAAACAGAAACTGCTTTAGGATATAAAACAATAAATATTGACTATGAGTAGCTGTTTAAATTTAAAACTGTTGAAAATACATTTCTTATAAAAGCGTACTTGGTGAAAGTCAAGGAGGAAATGTTTTCTAGAGCAACACTGCCTCTTCTCTTAGAAGTATTGTAGCTTATGAATCAGTACCGGAGTTCCTGGAGTTGTTACCAGATTTTGTTTTCTTCATACACCTTTTGTCATAATCTTTGACTTATATGTGTTTATATTTTACTGTTGCAGCCTGATGAAGCCATAGAAGCCTACGAGCAGGCCTTGAAGAAAAATCCGAAAGATCCATCTTTAGCAAGTAAAATTGGAAAAGCCCTAATCAAAACACATAACTACTCAAAGGTATTCTATAATTAATGTATTAGGTTAGTTGAGTACTGTTTCAGCATGCAGGCTTTGCTTGGGTAAAAGTATTATATTTCAGAGTGCTAAAATAGACATTTTGTCCTGAAAGTAAGTTCTTAGATTCCCTTCAGATCATCTGGCCAAAGGCACAGTTAGTAGATGTGCAAATTAGTGGATGCTAATCTGTTGAATTGTAGTTCTGGTGACTTGCAGTGGGTTTGGGCCTGCACTGAAACCCATGTTTTATTACTTCTCCATTGAAAAAAAAGTAAAGCAACATGCCATTGAATACTTAAGTAACAAGATTGTTGTCTTTAAATTATACACAAATTTTTGCTTCTTTCTTCAAAGGCAATCAGTTACTATGAGGCTGCAGTGAGAAGTGGTCAACAGAGCTTCCTTTGCTATGATTTGGCTGAGCTTTTAATGAAACTGAAGCAGTATGAACAGGCAGAAAGAATACTTCAGCAAGCTTTAGAACATGACCCTGGTAGGACTGTTATTAATTCACAGGAAAACATACAATTTTTTGAACTGTTATTTGTGTTTTCTGCGTGACTCTAAGGAGTAAATGAATTTATGGGCACTTTTTTCCAGAGGTTTAATTACATTTATTAACCTTTGTGGCTGTCTGAATAGAGAAGCAGTATTATTAGTAGTCCATTCTAGAAGGTTTTATTATGTCACTATATCACTTTCATGCTTTGCCAGGGGCATGTTGGTTTTCCATCTTACCTACTTCTTACTGAAAAAGTTCTCTGATTTAACATTTTATTACTTCTTACTGAAAATATCCTCTGATTTAACATTGTATTCCTGTCCTAGTTAAGCCATTGAGGATCTGGCTAATTTAATAGTCATGCTCAAGACAGCTTGATTTTCCTAGTGTGGAAAAATAATTACCACTAAGTACAGTTTGACCCATGTACTTTAAAATCTTCTGTCTTAAAATGAAGCAAAAAGTATTTTTTTTAATGTCTTTTTTTATGTTTTGATAAATACACATTCTCTAAGAGAAAAATGTTTATTTTGGCTGATTGGGAAAATTATTGAATGATGTAATAATTTTTTATGGAAATGCTAGAATATCCTTTGTGGGAAAAAAATGAATTTTAGGAAATACACTGAAGGGAATGATTGTACATGGTCTAAGTTACACAGTCTAATCTCTGATATAAAATAGCATGTCACGATTTCAGCCCTTGAAGACCAGTTTTCTGATAGAATATAGCTCTAGAAACTCCTTAATTTTAATAAAGATAAAACAAAATTTTTGGTGGCATCTATATTTTAATGTGAAACTGTGCTCAAGATGCTGCTTTGTCAGTGGAGTAAAATAAATTTAACCCAGGCAAGGCTTGAATTCTTCAAATGCTAATTGATGCATATTTATTTTAATCATTGTTCAAAAACAGCCTGCTGCTTTTAAGTAGATACTGAAATATTTATTTATTTTGTTGTGTTCAGGTATATTCCAGACTCTAGCAAAAGAAGCATAGTTTGAGGTCTGGCTAGAAATTCCATTGAACAGTCTCATGCTTTTTGCATGTAGAGTATCACATTATATCAATTTGGACATTTTTTGTTGACTTTTAGGAGGATTTAGACAAGAAATGTCAGGAATGGCTTTATTTCCTGTCCGTTTGCATCAAAATATTTTCTGTCATGTCTCTGAAAATGCTAATAGACCAGACAGCCAATTTTTATTTTTTTTATTCTGTTTGCATCTTTCAGTAATTTTGGCCTTAAATCTCACTTTGTTTGTAGTCTATAATGTTTACTTAATAGCAACATGCTCTGCCTGCCTGCAAGGCACCAAGTCAGATCACAATTCTAAATAAGTAAGATGGAGCTGTGAATTTTTCATGTAAGCTCTTTCCTGGAGCATGTGATGAGTTTCTTCTTCCTTTGACTTAACTGGGATCAGCTCCTTCAAGAATAATGTTTGTTTAATGTCATTCTTACAGTTAATGAGTTGTCTTCTCTGATGGAAGATGTACGTTACCAGGTACTTCTGGCAAAAATTTACAGCAAAATGGAGAGCATTGACAGAGCTATAGTTTCATTACAGCAGGTAATGAGGAAAACCAAAAATACCTGTGAAACTTGCAATATCCTCATGTTTACCTCTGGTTTCACTTTGGTCCCATACTTGAACCTTAATATCCACGTGAATGTGGAAAATGAGTGTATGCTGGGGGTAAAGCACCAGTGACTGCTGTGAAATGTAAAGTACATAAGGTGTTACACAGTCTGAGCTTTTTGCAAGCAATGTTATCTGGATTTTAGATCAGAATGCAGGTTTTTACTGCAAGCCTGCAGTCTTACTTTGCCTTCATTTGTGTGTGGAGCATAGTTTTAGCATATCAGGTGAAAATGAAATTGGTCATGAGGGCAGCTAGATTACATATCTTTAGCTCAACATTGAAAACCATTCACAGAGCAAAATGGAACAGCTTTCAATGGCTACCTGTTGTTTTGTTGTACTGCTGAACAGCAGTATTAGTATTAAATAGTAATAATAATATCTCTTCATTCTGCAATTCAGTATTATCCCTCAGACTGACGCTTGAAAGAATAAAGTTGGACGCTAGAGGTTTAAGCCCTTAGAAAATGCTTTCTCAACAAAAAGGTGTGGTCAGTCCTTTCTGTTCTATTATAACTCCACTCTGTGAAAGTGAAGGTAACAGCAATGGTAAGCCTTGGTAGCATCTTCTAACCAGCAAGAAAAGTCTGCAGGTTGGTTAGAAAGGTAATTGTATGTGAGGGTTTAAATAGCAATATTGGTAAGATTTATCTTTGTTAAATTCTTACTTATTTTTTCCTTGTAATGTACTTCTTTCTTTCTCACAGTTGACTTTTTTCCTCCTATTTTTCCTTTAGGAAAATTCCCCCTAAGCAGTCTCCTTCTCTTACTCTTTTCTGTACTTCTTTAGTTCTTCCAGGTTTCTCACAATCAGATTTCAAAAAACTTTCTGTCCTTTTGGGGTTCTTTTGTTTTTTCTACTGCCCTCAAAACTGTCCTTCCTTGTACCCATTCTCTTTGAAATATTTTCCTGTTCCTTTTCCTTTTGATGCCATGTTCATTTACACAAAAACATCTGCGTTTTGATTTCAGCAGGACTAACTTAAATGTCTTAAACAGGTCTCTTCCCTTGGTTTTCAGAGAGATGCTGGAAGTTCTCCCCAGATGGTATTTTGTGCTTTAGTTCTAATTTCCTGCTAGGCAAAATGGTTGGGCTGTAAGAAGCAGAATAGTATTAGTGCTTCCTTCTCTTAAAAAAAAGACAAGCTAACTGTTTTATAGTAGATAAATGAAATTAATTCCTTTGAGAATTCTTGACTGTTCCCTGCTTTCCCCACCCCAGGCTCGGGAATTACAAGGCAGAGTGCTGAAACGGGCTCAAGTAGAGCAGGTGGATGCAGTTCCTGCACAGAAACAGTTAGCGGCTGAGATTTGTGCTGAGATTGCAAAACATTCAACAGCCCAGCGCAACTATGAAAAAGCAATTAAATTTTACAAAGAAGCCCTTGTTCACTGTGAAACCAATAACAAGGTCAGTTCTCCCTCTGACTATTTTGCATTGTTTTTCAGTTTTTAGTTGTAGCAAAACATTTTCCAGTTATCCACAGAATAGAATAATTTGTAATTATTTCTGTTTCATGATACACATAGAACCTTGAACTTTCTCCCCATCATTGCTTATCATGATAGAATAGTTGCATGCGCTGCTGACTTTTGTCTGTTGCAAGAAGTCCTGACTCAAGTGGTGTCTGCTTGCACTCACAGTAAGCCTGTCTTCAGGTACCAGTAATGATGGAGATTGAAACAACCTTTCTTGGTGCTTGTCCTCTGGAATGAACTCCCAGTGATTTTGATCAGTATAGACAATTTCTGTCTTTTCTGTGTCTGCTTTTATCTGGACTTGGTAGGATTCTTATTTTAGTCACAAAATGTTGCTGATCTTGAGCAGGGTTATTGTACTGCATCTCTCTTCTCTACACAGTCTCTTTCCCACAGGTTGATGAATACAGGTAAATTCAGATTTATTTTTATCCTCCTCTTCCTTCTTATAATTTTGTAACCCTGGACTTTGGAGATAAGAGAGGGAGAGAAGCAAAAGTCTAAGAAATTTGTAACTATAATGAGCACAAAGATTAAGTGTTATCTTTAGTGAGGTTTTTTCTATATTAAAAATCAATAAATACAATTTTTGTTCATTTGCCATGATATCACATCATATCATAATGATGTTATATCCTTAGGCGTATGCGAAAACTTCTTATTTTGATGCTTGTTATTGAACAGCTGTCACATGCGCGAACTGCTAAATACATCACTTAGTTTTAATATTTGAACTCGTGTGTTGTGGTTCCAACAATCCACGTCCTTCCTAAAGCTACAGCTTCAGTGTATTTGAGACAGGCTTTTCTCAAGACATCTTATAAGAATGATGTGGAGAAGAAAATAAATTGGGAAGGGAATAAAACCATCCTTAAAATGGTGATTTCCCCATTAAGAGCAAGGAGACTCCCTGTCGCGGTACAGGTACAGCTGTGGCTTTTTATCAGTATCAAAGCCTTACTTTGTCTTTCATACCAATACTGAAATACCAGCATGGCGTTTCCCTTCAGTTCTTGCTAAAATCCTACTTCTAAGAGATTCCCATTGTTACAAGATGTAGACATTTGTACTAAATATCTGTGAGATATTACTGAAGATTTTTTGCTTTAATCCTATTTTGCTAGCAACACAGAATATAGTGACATCTTAGAAAATCTGAGTTTCTCATTGATAACTCTCTGCCTACTTGCTGAGTAACAAAGGCAAAATATTTTGTTTCCCAAAACTAGTATAAAGGAGTTACCTCAATGTATTTTTATAGTTTCAGTAGATTTGAACTTGTTTTCTTTTCTTCATTTTTAAAAGCATTGCTAGTACAAAATTAGAATTGAATTCTTTTAGATGACAAAATATCATTTTGAGCTGTTGAAAGTCCATCTGTCTCCTGGCACCTTCAGAGTTTACTTTCCTTAAATTATATGTGGAAATAATGGAAATTCCTTTTAAGCTATCTGTACCTTGTTTAGTTAGAAAAAAATCTCCTGTATTTTAGCCAAGTGGATTGAAATACTGCATTTATTCAGGTAAATGTGAAGAGATTGCAGTCCATGTCATAGGGGAGTTGTGTTGTTTTGTTTTACACTGTGAAATCTGGTAGGTAGTACCCTCCCTTTGTTTCCTTGCTCAGGTAAGAGGCAATGCAGTTTCCTGAAGGAGACTTGAAGGATATTGTAGATTGCAGCATGCACATAATTTCACAGTATTGTTTGTAGTGGAGTTGAAAATTTAGAGACCACTTCCACTCACTAGATAGTACTAGTGTAGAACTCCAGTTTATTTTTTGCTTTCTGCAGGAAGTATTCCTTGACTCCAAGACTGCCTTTTGGTATTCCACTGAGTTGTGCACATAAGAGCAGCAGGTTAAAGAAATCTTTCATAGTTAAAGTTCTGACATGCATTCATTCTCTGTATCATTTCAGCGCTTACCCACCTGCCTTCCTGTTTCAGAATTACATGGTATATGTTTGAGTATGAACAGAACAGGAAGTAGGAAGAAAACAGTTTAAAAACTGTGCTAGGAGCCTGCATGTTCTGAAGAGGATGTTCAAAACACTGTTCTGATTCAGAAGTGCCTTTCACAAGTGTAACTAGTGAAAGAATTGTGGTGCAATTATAAATATCTCCCTTTTGGAAACAAAATCAAAACAGCATTTAAATTTAAGTAGGAATGACTTAGAGTTTATCTACTGCTAATTTTGCTTTGTGAACAGTTTACCTTCTGTTTGCTTCAATAGAAACTTTCATAGTGTTTATAAAGTTTTCTGTGACATTTTATTCAGAATAGTCCCATCATAGACTATCCTGAATAAAATGCCACAGAGAACTTTATAAACACTATGACATTTTCTTGCAATAACTGTGTTTATAAAGTTTTCTGTGACATTTTATTCAGAATAGTCTATGATGGGACTTCAGCTTTAAGAATGTGTGCTGGTGTACGTTTCAGTTTGTCAATATTTACTCTGTGGTGGTTTCTCAGCAGTGGATTCACACGGAGTCTTGATATGGTAGGTTGGAAATGCAAATAAGAAAATAGTTTCTTCTGAAACTGACTTGTACTCAAAATTAGTTGGTGAATGTTAATGAGGTATTTGTTTTTTTCAATATGTTTAAAACTACTTTCACTTACATTTTTCCAAGAACATTATTCATACTAAAATACTGGTGTTTTCAGAGCAATACTGTCTGAGCAGCCCTGTTTTCAATGTACCTTTAGAATATCCCTCAGAAGAAGAAAAGTTTTGTTTCTTTTAAAAGGTGAGGGAATGAAAATGGATTACATTAATTGACTGAGAGCCCACAGGAAACAACAGAAAAGGCTCTCTATTTAGTGGAGATACAGTTTTTCCCTGGAGCCCTGTAATATCAGGTTGATACTCAGAACTGAACCAACTTTTTCATCTTTGAATTACATGCAGTTAAATATTTTAATGTACAGGCAATGTTGGAACTTGCACGTTTATATCTTGCACAAGATGATACTGATGCCTGTCAACATCAGTGTTCCTTACTGCTGAAGAATGACCAAGATAATGAAGCAGCAACAATGGTATGTGCTGTTATACTAATCCTGCATCAATGCTTCTTGATGTTTGTGTGCCTGCAATATGATATATTCATAAAGCACTACTTTTCAAAGAGCCTACAGCTTTGTGATTTCAAGAAAAAAGTGAAAAATCCATGGTGACAAAATGTTTTTCTGTTTATGCCAGCTGATGTTTCAACATGAAGTTTCTAGCAGTCATAGTCATTGTTCTACCTCAATATAAAATGAGTCTTTAGCAGTAAAGGAAAACGTAGTTGTAGTAAGATTGGATAAAGTATGGCTCAATGCATGTTCTATTGATAATTGGCTAATACTCAAGGAAGAAGCTATAGAAGCTATTTTTCCAGCACAGTAATATGAAAACAAATATTTTTTTTTAAGTGCTAGAATAAAAGAACTATTTATTTAAAGTAATTTTACAGCCTCGTTCAACTTTAGTTACTCATATTCCTACTTAACAAGTTTTAATCATAGCTGCAGGTTCTTGTCCAGGACATGTATACTTCTTGGCCTAAAAGAGAGATCAATATACTGAGCAACTCTCTATGTAACACACTAGGAGCCAAGTTATTTTAAGATGAGAATAATTTGTTTTCTCATAACAATCTAACATCTGAAATTTGTTCTAGTATGGTGCATGAACAGAAGTAATAGCACTCTTGAAATATGTTATTAAATCTACTCTATATTAGCCAACTATCAGTGGAGAGAAACTGAAATTAAAGAGCTCATTTTACCTTCCCTGCTGAAGTGAGCTATCATCTTTCTTTTTCCCTAACTGTAAACTAACTTTGCTTTCCATGTGCATAATCTGCAGTTACTAGAAATAAAATAAGAAGTAAAACTATGCAATGGTAAAAAAAAATTTGAAAGATATGGCAGACTACTTAATTAACTTTTAGTTTTCATCTTATATGAAAAGGTGTTCATGTACTTGTTCATTATTACCTGTGTATGTTGTATATTGTGTTTGTTTTCCAGAGAGTAATAAAAAGTCCAAGTGATTTTGCTTCTTGTGCAGCTCCTGCAGCACTTTAAAGCTATAGTTTTAGCTCTCCACATAACCACAGTTCATTAGTGGTTTCTCCCAAATTTACCCTAAACCAAGACAATTATTTATAACTTTTCTTCAACAGTTTCACAATTTATAATGTCTTGTTTTGTTTTCTCTAAATTGTTCAATGCTGTAGATGATGGCTGATCTCATGTTCAGGAAGCAAGATTATGAACAAGCTGTTTTTCATTTCCAGCAGCTCCTGGAACGCAAACCAGGTGAATGTTTAGCAGTGATACTTTTAATTTGTTTTGATATATACTTCTAATGAAAGAGATTAATAAATAGCTAAATAAAAACTCTTTGTTTGATTAAAAAGAAATGTTTTATTTATAGTGTAATGGATACTAAAGCCAAAGACCATTACCATATATAAAAACATAAAAATGTTTTAAGGGAATATGATAAAAATATTTCTTGTAGATACAGTAATGTACTTTGCTGCAGTGTAATGTGCATAGTTTACCTTAAGCCAAATACAAATAGGGTGTTATTTACTTGTTCACTGTAAAGTACTTTCTTTTGTATTGAAAGTGTCAAGTGCATGAGCACAAAGGTAATATTTTATTTGAAGACTAATAAAGGAAACTTGTCTTGGACAGCAGTGAGTTTTTTTTAGCAATTTTCAAATTGGGACCAGAGGGAAAGCTACTAAAATCTATTAAAATTTTACTATAATGAATGTAAAGCTTTCTAGTGGGCTTTGAAAGGAGTCACGAGAATGCAGCATATGGTTTTGAGTGCTTTTGAAAGTGAGATACAATTATACTTCTATAAAAACCTGTATAAAGATATTGCAAGTATCACTTGACATCTTCGTTCTTGTATCTGAGGTTACTGTGTAATGTGCCTTATGTATTAAATTTTTATATGTGAAAAAATTAAGACAGGCTCATTATTTCTTATCTTATTCATGTAGCAAATAAATAGAATTACAGTCTGCTAATTATTTGTATATTTAGATAACTATGCCACCCTTTCTCGATTAATTGATCTGTTAAGAAGAGCCGGGAAATTAGAAGAAGTCCCAAGATTTCTTTTAATGGCTGAAAAACATTCTTCCCGAACAAAGCTTGAACCAGGATTTCACTACTGCAAAGGACTGTATCTTTGGTACTTGCAATTATTATTAAGATAAGATCTATTTGACTATGAAGTATAGATTTAAATTAATTTTCTTGTCATCCATTATCATTTAAAGGTGCTATGTTGATTTAATTAAGGTGTCAGGCTTTAAGGACATTCTCAGTTTCTCTGAATATCTCAGTATGTTCTTCCAGGTTCAATAATGCAATTCTGTTTATCTTCACATTTTATAACTTGTCAGACCATTTTTAGTTTGCGAAAACAAGATCCTTGCAATAGTATGCGTGCTGTCCAAACCTTGCAATATCAGTATGTGCAAATGGGTCATCTGTTTTTAAATACTTGGGTTTACTGGGATTTGGGTGGAATTTGGAGAAGACAGTTTTACTTGCCCAGCTTTAAATATTTTAATTATCCGTGTAGGTACACAGGTGAACCGAACGATGCACTGCGGCATTTTAATAAAGCTCGAAAGGACAGTGACTGGGGACAGAATGCAGTCTACAACATGATTGAAATTTGTTTGAACCCAGATAATGAGACTGTGGGTGGAGAAGTCTTTGAAAATCTTGATACTGACGTAGGGTAGGTGAATTAAATAAATATTGCTTGGGTTAATCTGTCATCTTCTTCTGCTGCCCCTTGACTATGTGCGCTAATTTAAAGTGCTAGAACTTTGAGATCATCTAGTGCTTTGAGAATTCTGTGTTATTGTGAGAGACCATTCTATACTGTAATAAGTGAGTCTCAAGCAGAAAATGTAGTAGATTTTCTCTGGAATGCTGGTCACTTGCAGTGTTACAATCAGCTTGTTGGATTAGAATTGCTGTTGTTGAGGAGGATCAACGTAGAATGCCTGTATACCAGAGCCATTTTTCTACAAAATGGCATATCTTTAGCACAGAAACATTTCTAACTTGTAATTAGTTTGTTGTGTATTAAAAAAATAAGCTTCTATGAACTTTTTTTTTCTGATAATAGTAATTCAACAGAGAAGCAGGAGTCTGTGCAGTTGGCTGTAAGAACAGCAGGAAACCTGCTGAAGGAGCTCAAGCCTCAAACCATTCAGGGTCACATTCAGCTGCGAATCATGGAGAATTATTGTCTCATGGCAACCAAACAAAAATCACGTGTTGAACAAGCACTGAGCACTTTCACAGAAATAGTTGAGGCTGAGGTTAGTAACCTGTCTCATTTCCTCACTCTTCCCTTTCTTACTTACTACATTTTTTTAAACTAGCCTCACGGTTTACATACAACAACAGTGGCACGTGTTGGTGCTATTTGCTCTAAGGATTATTCTCCTATCAAAGAAGATTTATATAAAATTTGAAAAAGGCATTTGTTTTTTTTTTTTTTCAATGCACTATGACAAATGTATTTACAGCACAACCTTAGAAAGAGATGTAAAGGCAGAATACCAACAGTGAGTCAGAAGCACTGAGAAGGAGAAGCAAGCATTTCAGTTAGGTCCTGATACAACTACTCTCTGCATGTAGGAGTTGCAGTTGCAAGATGTGACCCCCATTCTCATCCTTTACTAATGAAGTCAAAAATTGCACTTATGCCAGGAGTTCTTACTGCTTGCTTTTGAGGCTCTTGCCTAGAATGATGGCTTTTATGAATCCTATTTTTTTTATAAAGCTTGGATGCACACAGTTTAGACATTAAAGTTTTAGGAGCTGTACACCTAATAAGAGGAATCAGAGTCCCTTTCGCTAATATTTGACAGGCAGTTCTGCAAGTGAAAAATACCATTTTTATTGTAACTTCCAATTGACTCCAGATTTTATCTGAAGTGCTTATTTGTATGTAAAAAGTATAGCTCTTAGTGGTATCTGATTTTATTTCTTGTGAGATGAAATACCTGTGGATTTTTTTAGCATTTCTTGTGCCTGGTGGTTATCATGATTACAGAAATAATTGTAGCACTAGGTGCAAAACATGTCTGTAAGATTAGGCACTTTATCTTTATTTCCTGAGATTTAGCTTTCAGTTTAGTTTTTAGATACCTGATGAAAGTCTTACTTAAAAAAAAATTAAAATTAAAAAAAGCATCAAGCAGTTGCTGTATGTTTTACTGCAGAAGGATCATATACCAGCACTTTTGGGAATGGCCACGGCCTACATGATCTTGAAACAGACTCCACGAGCCAGAAATCAGTTAAAACGGATTGCAAAAATGAGCTGGAATCCCATTGATGCAGAGGAGTTTGAAAAGAGTTGGCTTCTGCTTGCAGATATATATATTCAATCTGCCAAATACGATACGGCAGGTGAACTTCTAAAACGGTGCCTTCGTCATAACAGGGTAAGTCAGTGCACATTGAAAGTAACCTTAGAACCTTTCTATTTTAATTCATCAAAATATTTACTTTTCCTCTGAAAAAAAATTTTGAAATATATTTATTTGTTCATTTGCCTGGTATTTCACTTATTAAGGAAAAGTGGACCGAAACAGGACAGGAAACCAGCAACTTCACACTGGAGGGTGGTAAACAAACCTGTGACTGCTGCTTAGTCATTTTTGTTCATGTTCTATAGCAACTTCCACAAATTTCAGCTGAGGGGGCTCTAAAAGCTTGGATTGTTTATGAATGTCAGAGATGCATTTCACAGTCTCACAAAACTGATGAAGAAAGACGTGGCTGTGTAAATTTTGGAGACTTGCTCCATTTACTGACATACTATCTTCATATCTTATGTTTCTAAACATTTATGTTCATAAGCCTGCTACAGTGCAGGATTATTTTTTTTAACGCTGGTATTAATCTTTTTCCGTGGCAATACTGTCTGGTAGATTATCAAGGGACAAGGTCTCATGTGTTGTTTACCTCAGGGTTCCTGGGTCGGCAAACTGCACAATACCCTGCTTTGACTATGGGAATAAGCATAGATCTTAGCTTCTGCTTATTTTTCATTTTGATCAGCAAAAAGGTGATCATGTTTTTATATCTTGACTTCCCTTCATGTGAGGCAGTCCAGTAGGCTGGTGTTCCATACACACTGTGCTGCAGGTTTAGGGTACTGTTATAGAGCACAGATTTGGTTTAGAAAAGGACACAATGCTTATTATACTTTTTTTATTAATTCAATAGTATAGAAGGTAAGGTTCATTATTCGATCACATTTTAGCAGCTTCTGAGAGATGTTTTTTGAACACGATTTCTGAACAGAAAATTGAGAGACAGCTACCACAGTTCTTGGTATAGTGCTATTATGTACTTCTGCAGAAAGGCCTCTTTAAAATAGGGTGTGTTCCATTTCAAAATCCTTACAGCTGAAGGATAAACACGAGTCATCTCCCAAAACAAGGCTTATCTTGAAATAGATGGTCTGTTGAGGAGGTGTGTCCCATGAATGCTGCTTTGTTGTAAAAATTACCAAGTGTAAAACATAGCCTACCAAGTAATTTATTTTCTTCTAAAAAGTTTGAGACCCATGAGTGACTCAGATAAACAGGCTCTGCTTTTAGCAAGGAGGATGGCAGATTAGAAGTGTGTATATCTGGCTCCCTGCAAAGCAGCACAGGAAATAGAGGGACTTCTCTCCAACTTGCATGCAAAGCTGGTAAGCAGGAATTGTGCTATACAAAGAGATGCTGAGTGGTTTACATCTTAACATATCTTGTCAATCCACGAGACAATATTTTATGTGGTAATCTCCAATTTGGAAGACTTGATTGGATTGAGAAAACGTGTCTGTGATTCGTTAGTTCTTCTGTTAGTTTAACAGAATTGAATGACATACATATACAATTTAAGTAAGTATGTTGAGTGAAAATTTCATAAAAGCCTAGTGTAATTTAATAAGGATTTTTTTGATTTTGGAAGATTTGGGATTGGTTAGCAAAATGCCAGGGAGTAGACTGTTTCTATGAAATTGAGGCTTCTTACTGATTGCTCCTCTTGATTTTGAACTTTTTGGTTTGTTTATTATAAATGAGAGGGGAAGTATATTTTTATTCTCAACTTTCAAGCATTCCCATACCGATCCCACTATGCTGTGATTTGAAAGCTTTTATCAGTAGATTTTGAAAGCCTAACTGGAAGTAGTAAATTTCAAGATGGAAGGTAATTTATATATCAATATTGTTTTGCGTTGTCTTTGTAAAAAAGTTGCATATGTTTTTCTCTTGAAAATGCTATACTATTTGCAGCGTGATAACATAAACTGTTCATGGTAAGGTTATGCAGTAGTTAGGTTTTTTATAAATTGTTTTCCTGAATTATGAACTAAATGTAAGATTTCTGCAGGAATTACTGTATCTTTTATATGAAGTTTTATGATGGAGTTAGATCGATGTATATGTGTGTATCATATAAGCAAAGCTAGTATTTTCAACTAATGCTGTATAGTTTTTTGGAACCTACTTTTCAGATGCTTGTGACTTACTCCTTGGATTCATAAGAAATTTAATACTTAATGGTTGATTTTTCTTTTTAGGTTACTTTTGACTCTCTTTAAGCTTTAATTGGAAAATTATAACGTTAAACCATTTCCAAAACAAAGCTATGAACATACTTTCTTAAGAAAAAAATCCAAACAATGTTGGTGGAAGGTACAACACTAGACTTGAAATGCAGCTGTGTGGGGTTGTTATTAACTGAGAGAGATACCTATTTTTATAGAGTTGTTGCAGTGGTCTCTGTGATGAACTCTGTACTTGATCTGGAGTAGAGCATAATTCTGTATAACTCATTTATAACGCAGATACTTTAAATCAAGACTATTGTATCATCAAAGTTAGAACAAGTGTTACTTTTATTTTCCAGTTGTATGGATTTGGAGTGTTTTAGCAGTTAATTTGTCAGTATTACTATATGCAAGCTTACTTAAATGAAATTTTGAATGAATATTTATATTTTGCAGTCATGCTGCAAGGCTTATGAATACATGGGATACATAATGGAAAAGGAACAGGCATATAAGGATGCAGCAATAAATTATGAGATGGCCTGGAAATATGGAAACCAGACGAATCCAACAGTAGGCACGTATATATAACCTATAAAGTACGATTTTGGGCACTGTGGTATGAATGAAACAACTACCTTTTACTGGAAAGGCTGCTTTTAATTTTCCACAGAAATAAAGTATCACTGGTTTTCCTCACATAAAACCACAAATGTTTAAAGGTGTACTGAGCATGGAAAGCCCTCATGGCAAGAGGTAGCGGCTTTATGATACTTCAGAAGTTTTTACTTACTGTTTTAGTACAAGGTTAGATCTGGAACAGTTGCAATTGACTGTTTATGAACAACTTTCTCTATGTGTACCACTTTAATAATGTATTTATAGTAATCTACTGTATTTAGATTTTTGTTTACTGTTTGTAGTAGAGAGTCTTTTATAATTCTATATATATACATGTATATGATGTTGGCAGGTCACTGATTTGTTGATTTCATTTTTGATTCAAATTATCTATATGGATCAGGTTTTATGTACATGAATGAGGATTTTAAAAAAATTATTTTAAGTGTGTTTAAATATATCTATTTTAAAAAGGATGACAAACTGAAAACTTGAGGCACTAGTCAAGTTTCAGTTTGGATAATGAATTGAAATGTGCACTAAATTGTCGCGTATTAAGACAGTTTCAATGTAGGAAACCCTTTGTGAAAAGGATACGTAGGATTAAATGCCATTTTCTTACTTAACACCTAGAATCTGTCCTTAGGTCTCAAGACCAGTGGTTGAGACAAATTCCCTTCCAGGTTCTGGGATATGTTTATTGGAAATACATACAACTTCTAGTCTTTCATCTGTGCTCACTCTTTGTGCCCTGTGGCTTTTTTTAGTGTTAGGATGAGACAGTCTTTGGCATCAGCTGAAAAAACAGTAGTTTTAAAAAAATATTTTAACTGTTATGTGCATGGACTGCCAAACATTTTGTTACTTTACCTGTAACTGCAGTGGTTTGCTTCATGGTTTTATCTAATACGATCTGTAGATTAAAATAGTGACTAAATGTTTGTGGGTTAGCTCCTGCTTTTATAACATAGTTTTGAAAATGCACATACATGGATGGATTACCAAAACTGAATGTGTTGTGAGTCATATGTACTGTGAGTCAAAAAATTAGGAGGGTTAAATCAGAGGAAGGCTTATATCAAAACAGAAATAAAAATAACGGATAGAAATCTGACTATAGGTTAAATGGAAAAACCTTTATGTATCTGAGTTCGGGTGCAGTAATTTTTACTAGATGTTCCTTCTCTTGTAGACCGAGCCATGGTGTTGTTGCTAAAATATTGCAGTTGTTAATCAAATGAAATATATTAGAAAGAAGTTTCAGTAGTAAAGAGTTGTGATTTCTTGAGTTTGTATAAAACATAGATCAAGGCTTTTCATTTTTTCATTTTGAAACCCTCTCGAGAGTGGTAATTCAACAAATTACAAAACCCTTTGATATCTAGATGGGAGAGTTCCTTAGTGAAATTAAACTGTGAAATAATCCTGCATACAAAAGAGAGTATGATATTGAAGGTACTTTGTGCATTTGTTTCTAGTTTTGCATTACATCATTGTGAGGATTGTCATGCATTAGAACAAAAATGGTTAAAGCAGCAAATTTCCATCTGGGAAGTAAAGCCGTACGAACTGGTATCAGATCCTGTATTTGCCAGTGAGGATAAGTTTAAAAATGAAAGATATAAAATTTCAAATTTTGAAAATTGCATGCTTATAAAGTTTTTTTTTCTCAGGCCTAGTCTCAGACCAGGCTGATATACTTGAGCTTTACCTCTTAGGTTGCAAGTATCAGCCTGGCGTGTTGCTATGCAACTTAGCTATTCCATGTGACTTTTTATATCAGTGGTCTGCTGACACTGGTACTGAATAGCATTTTAATTCCCTAATTCGTTGTCCCTTTTTTTTCCACTTTTTTCCTTTAATAATGGAATTACCTTTACAGAGAGACAGTGTATTGCAGGCCACAGTGAGAAACTCTGTGGGATACCATGGTAATTGAAAGAACACTGCCATTATGTATTCTCTCTAGTAGCACATGCTCCCCAGAATAATGTCTCCTTTTGATTCAGACGTAGCTATCAGTGTGTAAAGGACTTTTATTTACTACTTGAAGTGACTTCCAGTAGAAATTTTGATCATTACCAGGCTTATATGAGACAACAGTAGAAAAAAACCCAACTTTAGAAACACATGATGACTGAAAATAAATTCAAATGTGATATTTTTATTATTCAGTACAGAAACTAAAATTGTTGCTTTTCCTCTCCCCCCTCTCCCCTTACCCCTTTAATTACAGGCTACAGGCTGGCTTTCAATTACCTGAAAGGGAAGAGATATGTTGATGCAATTGATGTTTGCCATAAGGTAGAACTTGCCTATATATTTAATACTCTGTCTCCTGTAGCAACGTTCTTTACATAATGACCCTTCTTTTTGGTTGAGTTTACATTTCTTAAAATACATACCTTAATGCTGGAAAAGTGCCCTAAAAAGTTAAATATCCTCTTCATAATTGCTCTGTCTTGAGCTCCATGGAAGCAGATAAATGAAAGTGACTGGCTATCATATGTGAAGGGATATTCAAATGGCACTGCCTTCTTTTGGCCATGCCATTGCAACTTGGTGAATCCATACAGAATATAGATGAAAAAATTTATGAAATCAAATATTAGTATCAGAAAACACTGTTAGAAAGTAACTTGAGGTATTAACTTTTTATGGTCCAAACATAAGCAGAGCGAATGCAGAGTAAGAGGAAGGGCTACTATTAAAGAAGTAGAGGGAATATTATTAATTAATAATTATTCATATTAATAATAAAATAAATTAAATCTGCTCTATTTGGGAGAAATAAAGATAATTAGGAAGGGCAAAATGAGTGGAAGGGGTAAGAGAGAAGAGGGAATTGAAGGGGAGAAGATGAAGTAGGCAGAATATGCTAATAAAGAGCCAAGGGAATGAAAACATAAAGGCAGTTCATCATTGCAGAGAACGTGTGCTTAAAACCTCAGAAATGTCTCCAAAGGTGCCTTCATGCATTTCAAGCCACCCAGAGGCTTTAGCCTTTGACCCCCATGTCTTCTGCACCAAGCTGAAAGGACAGTGGAAATGAAGCAAATTCTCTTTGATAGAGGTGGTTTTGACTTGCCTGTGTGGTGGTCTCTATCCACAATTAATTAAGTAAAAAAAATTAAATATTTGTGCGCTCTTAAAACAAACTTGTTGCTATTTTAGTTTTAAAATATGTCAGCTCAGTGATGAGGGGGATTACCAACTCAGAACTTCTGGATTGTATTGTCTTTTAACAGGTCCTTAAAATACACCCAAACTATCCGAAGATCAGGAAGGAGATACTGGACAAGGCCCGTGCATCTCTAAGAAACTAAGAATTTGGTTTTTGTATGACTCATGGAGTTAACCAGACTTTGGAAACTATGAATGGAATACTGCAGTGACAGAGACCACGTCAGAAAAAAAATACTGTGGATATGATGAATATAACTATATCAGAGATCTGGATTATTTTTATGAAAAATCTGCAACCCTGAAAGATACTATATTTTTTCTTATTCAGGATAGAATACCGCTCCCACATGTGTTATGTAAAGTGTTATCGGCATTATAAAAACGTTATAAACATATAACTCAGTATTTTGTTATGTTTATTTGAAACAACACTAAAACAACAACCTCTCTCATCTACTGGAGGTGCATTGTTAAAGGTGTTGGATTTTAGTTCATGTAAACCATTATTTCATAATTACAGTGTAATCTTTATTAGTACAGGTGTATTTTGAAATTATGAGGGGGTTTTATTTCTACATATATTAAAGATGTGCTTTATTTTTAAAAAACAGCTATGTGCATTGTTCTCAATTAAATTTATATTTTTAAAAGAAAATATAACAGTTAAAATTTAGATCCTATGTAAATACTGAGTAAAGACTTTCATAGATCCTGCAGCTCTTACATAGAATTTACTTTCTGCTCATGCTATTATCCACCTGTCAGATTACCATGAAGAGAACTGTTCTTAATTTGTAGTGGATAGTCTTTGAACACTGTATGTGTAAACAATATAGTCATATGCAGAAATTGGTACTCACTTTGTTTGATCTCTATAAAACATCTTTTTAGGGAAAGAATTAATACAGGGGTTATGATCTTGTCTCACATACAGAATACACCTGTGAATCTTTAGGGGAGCAGTAGCGTGTCATGAATGAGTGAAAGCAAGAAGAAAGATCTTTTTCTTTTCGTTGATGGAGAATTTTTGAAAAAACCCTGTTGCACTGCTGTATTTTGTTTTCAAGCAGCACTTGATGTGGTATGTGTCTTAGACATACCACATCAAGTAATGTTTTAAGAAAAGTAATGTTTTGGCATGAAAAGGGAATTTTTAATTGTAGTGATGAAGTTTATATATTTTATAAGCAATTAGAGTTTTTGGCTTTTCCTGCTGACATTGTGTAAAGTGACTTTCAGTTTGATTTTTGGGTTTCTTTTTAAGACAACTCAGTGTTAAGGCTACCAAAGGGAGCCTGTTTGCTGTTGATCTACTCTTGCTTATCAATAACTGGGTGCTGTATCTTGGGGAATTTTTAGCCTTGTTTTCTGAATACATCGGGGTGCATCACTTGGACAATGATGCTGCCTGCTGGTGGTTGCTAGGTCCTGCATTCCAGTGACTTTGGAGCTGTTGGTCAGCTAAACTAAAATGAATAGATGTGTCTCAGGACTATAACACTTCTGCAAGATTTGTGTGGATATTAGAAGGGAGAAGAGACTTAAATAAGTGGGCTCTTCTTCCCTAGCAGTCCTTGAAACTTAGAGTGTGGCTTTGTCCTTTCTGTTTGAGCACTAACAGTCTGTGTGTACATGACTGCCCCCTGTTGCTTTCCTGTAAGTTTGCAGCATGACAGAGCTCAGAGGAGGAAGATTTAAGTGTACTAGGGAAAAACCGATGGTATTGGAGTGGAATGAGGAACATGGAAAGATCTGGAGAATGCTGAGGATGGGAGAACTCTAACAGGCGGGCTGTGGAGGGTCAGTATGTTATAAATAGGTTATAACCTATAAATAGGTTAAACTATGCTTGTTGGTAGGGTTTTTTTACTATTAAAAGAATAAGTACTGAGGCAGCTTCTAGTAAAACAACATTTCTTTGTACACAGCCTTATTCATGCAGGATCAATGTGTTGTTACTTCCTGGATAGCATAGGAATAACATTTAGCTGAAGTTCAGAATGAAAACAGGTACAAGATGTTTTCAAAAACATCAAGACACCTGCATCTGATTTGCTTTTCTCATAAGATGGACATTAGCCTTTCATAAGGTGGGTGTGACAGATTAAGTCATGACAATGATAAGATACAGAAATTAGTTGATAGAAATTGAACTGAGACTTCAAGCTTTCTGTGGCTAACTTTTGGTGACGAGTTTTATGTATACCCCGTGCAGGTAGGATTTCTGAATTCCCATTAGCCATCTAGGCAGTGGTGTCTTTTTATACCTGAGGTTTTTAAAATAGAAGTACAAATGAGACATGCCTTTGGATTCAAATTCATTTAAAAAAAGGCTCTAAGTAGTCTTTCAGAAAAAAGCTTGCTTTAATATAATACCCTTTTGGTTTATGTAAGCCAGTTGAAGTTTTCCTGCACTTTTTTTTTTTTTTTACTTTATTTTACTTTATCTGCAGAAGAAATGGTTTTGTGTCATACCTATCAGCTTGTACTGTTTCTTACTTTAAAAATGCATGTTCTGGTAGTTCGTGGGGCGTTTTAGCTCCTTAATAAGTGGATTTGAATGGAACAGACTTCTGGGATGGAGGGGAGTCAGTAATGCTAATTTCAAAGCCCTGCACTCTTCAGTGTGATGTTGCTTAGCAACCCATCTTCCACTTTTGCCTTTGATGAATAAAAGAGGAGAGTGAAGCTGTGGGTTCTATTGATTCATTCAGTGGAACTGAAAATCTAAGCATCTTGTAGCTATAGCAACATAAGCCATAGGTGTCTCTTCCTCTTCTCTCTTGTCCCCCTTTTCATCTGCAGGTACAGAATGCCTAGAATATCTTCTAAAGGAAATGAAATGATTTTTGGTAACCCTGTGCTAAAAACTATTTTCTGTTTTAATTTGCAACCATTTTATTAGATTTGTAGAATGCTAAAAAGATGGTCTAGGAAGTATCATTAGGCAAAAATTATTAGCATAAATAGCTAAAAATAACTAAACAAGTAAGATTCTTAACAAAAATAGAGTGGAAGGAATTTGAAGGGGGTTTTTTTCCCATTTCTGGACTAGGTTTGACACTTGCAAATAATTTTTCAAATATGGCTACAGCAATTTTTAGAAAGGCTGTAGACTTCCTAAAAGCAGGCAGCTCTGGTTTAGTAACCTAAAATTTAATCTTGTTATTCTTTAAATGAGTGAGTAGTTTTATAAACATACTTTAAACAGAGCTTATAATGTTAGACAATTTGGTGAAGATTTTCTTTGAAAGGTGACATTTCAGGAAAGTCTCAGTGGCAGTGGATTCTGGCTCCTCAGAAGTTGATGATAAAGAAGTCATTAATGGGTTCCATATACAGTGCTGAACAGGGGAAAAAGAGTAAAATAAGAAAATATTTCACTAGCAAGTACTTCTCCATCAGCTTATGACTGTGCCACTTTTGAACGATGTTGACAGTGGTTTTGCTATCTAGCTTCATTTGCTCTGTGCTTTTACCTCTTGCTTTGTCTTTCAATGAAAATAGAACTCTTTGGTTTTTGCAACATTGACCTGCCATAAAATGTAGAGAATTGGACCATTACTGCAAAAATCTCATGCATCTGTCTCTGCTAAAAGTTGTTGGTAATTATGTGACATGGTGCTTGCTAAAAGAGAAGCTGTGTGAATGGTCTGTCTTGTTCCGAGGTGGGGTTTTCTTTGATGCTGTTCTTGATGGTTGGGATTGGGTGTTTGGGTTTTTTAAGGAGTCAGTATGCCCTGTAGTGCAGGCTTTATTTTGGGAAACAGCAGATTTTTTAAAAGTTCACTCTAGAAATTTGCCTTACTTGGATTTTGTGCTACCACAGTTGAGCACTGGCTGTGCCTGTCTCAGGTGCTGTAGTGCTTAGCATAGTTTAGGCATCAGCTGTGTTTAGGCATTAGTTTAAGCATCCTTATGTCAAAGTCATAAGGAAGGATTTTAACATTCTAGAAAGAACAGAACCTATGAATTGTGAGAGATTCTAGTCTGAATCTATATTAAGTGCTCCTGGGCAATATTAATTCCTAAAAGAACTGCCATCACCATTTTTGGCACTGCTGTGACACAAATCAGTACAACTACTGCCAACTCCCCTTGCACTTGCTGAGTGTGTTTAGATACCTGTGGTTCAGCAGCTCAGAGAAAGAAGTTGTGAAGTGCTGGAGTGAGACGGTGATTGTGCTGCTGTTATTTGGTGTACAAAGTAGGGGAGACTCTACACTCTGTTATGGGAGTGCAAATATTACTTCGGGTTTTTTTTCCCCCACATCAAACCATGCTTCTTTAGAAGAGTGATTTTGTACTTATCTCTCTGGGAAACTGCATTGTGAAGAGAGAGAGAGAGCCCAGTGTGCTATCCCCTCTCCCAGTCTGTGATCTCCCCTCAGCGGGATTTTGTGTTGTTTCCCAGCACTGGGAGTGCTTGGTCAATCCCACCTAGCACAGGGTGTCCCTTGGGCGGTAGAAGCGAGCCCCGCAGCGCTGCCGGGAGCGCGCACTGCCGGCCCCGTGTGTCGGGATGGGCTCCGCGGGCGCGCCCCCGGGGCCGCCTCGCGCACCTGGGCGCCAGGTGAGGGCGGGGCGCGGGCGCGCGGGCGCAGGCGCGGAGCCGGCCGCGCGCACCTGGCGGGCGCGGGGCGGAAGCCGCAGAGCCCGCCCGGCTCCGGCCTCCCGGGGCTCCGGTGCCGCTCGCTCGGCAGCGCCTTCGCCGTCCTCCCGCCGGACGAGGTGAGTGGGGGAGCCTCGGGAGGCACCGCGCGGCTCCGCTTCTCCTTGGCCTCTCCAAGGGCTGTAGTCGGCGGCGGGGTAGCGTCCGGTGCCGCTTCTCCTCCGCTCGCCGCAGCCCGTGCGGGTGCGGGCGCGCCCGGCGGGGCTCGGCGGGCGGGCGGGAGCCGTGAGGTCCGGGGGCGATCTTGGGGGGGCGCGGGGCCGGGGCTGCCCTGGGCCGGGGCTGCCCTGGGGGTCCCCCTCAGGCGGCCCTTGGCGCGCACGCCCCACGCGCGGTGCCCTCAGTCGCAGCGAGGCCGCCGGGGCCCTGCCCGGGGCCGGGCCAGCCCAGCCCTGCGAGCTCCGCTCCGGGGGAACGGAGAGTGGGCGAGGAGCCCGGGCTGCTGCCTGTGCGGACACGGGGCTCCGGGAAGTGCCGGCCGGATGCACTGTCCAAACCGAAGGTATTGACCGAGGGAGGTGTCTCTGCCACGTACGGATCCCGCCCAAGGGTTTGCCCACAGTAGCGCATTGATTCGGGACGGCAGGGTGGTACCAGTTGTGTACACCGCCAGATAACTCTGGTCTATTTCATCCTGCTCCGAGAGCTTTTAAAGAGTTACCGCGTTGTCTGTCCCCTCCGGCAGTTTGTTAGTCTTCTGCACAGCAGGTGACTGTACTTAGACAATGTTTGCTTAGGTCTGGAAACTGACAGAAGAAGTGTACTTTAAATTTAGTAACCTCAGTGTCATGGATTTTAAATTTTTTAAAACTTTGTGTACAATATTCCTTTACGAAGAAAAATCTGTTCATAAAAATTTTAGTTGGTTAAATAAAAAATCTTAGTGGAAATACAAATATGTATGCATCTCAGTAGTGTTGTATATTTTTAGTCTTCTGTAACAAAAAAGACCCTTGTTTAAAAGATTATCAATTCTATTGATCAATTCAGTCTTGACTAAAGGCAGTTGGTGCACTGCTGAGCTGCCAGTCTTAGAGCCTAAGACAAAGCAGGCAACTTAGAGGGTTTGGTTTCCTTTTTTAGCCAGGTTTGCTCAATGGCCTGGTCAGTTTGGCATCTGCTACTGTCATCTTGAGGCTTCTCAGTAACAGAGCTAAGTAAAAATTAAGTTAGTTACGGAGAGCCTGAGTTGCTATTTTTGTTGCACTGTGGGAAGGAGCAGAAGACCAGTTTTCCTCCTCATAACTGCCACTTAACTTATCCCTTTTTTGGGGTGGGGTGGGCTGATACCAGAAGCAGCTCCGATATCTTAAGCCCTGTCAAAATAGGAACAAGGTTTAATTGCCCTCTCTGTGACATTTCCCCAGTGACTGTGGTTCTAGGTAACACGCTGTGTTGCTTTGAGACAATTTTTTGCTTTGCCATGTTTGCTGCCTGGTTCGCCTGTTTGAAGAGCTGTTACCTAGTCCAAGGTTTTCCCTCTTTTGGAATCAATGTAGAGAATCATGCTCATGATATGAAATGCTGATCAGTTGCCTGCCAACATGAGTTTCTTATCCGAATCTGCTCATTGTTGTGCCTGTCTCCTACAAGATCTGAGAGTGCCTCAAGTTTCTAAATTATAAAGTGCTAGATTTTTTTCAGTCATGTTAAGCATGGATTTATTCACTTACTGTCTGTCTTACTCTTGCCTGATTTTCCCTAAGACTCACTGAGATCATGTACCATAGGAAATAGTTCTGCTTACAGAGATCATATCGCATAGCCACTGACAGTGATTCAGCAATTAAATTTTAGCATCAGTGACTAACTACAGTGGACTAACACAATTCAGCAGTGAAGTGTATCTGGAAAAGAGACATTGAAGTGGGAAGAGGAGCAAAGTGAAGGCAGCTATGGAAGCTTCCCACAAAGATTAGTTTAGCAGTCAGTAACCCAGTAAATCTCCCATGAGGAAACTCTCTTTGCTTTACGCTTATCACTTCAACAGAAGTTTAAGGCCAGTTAAAAAACTGTGATTTTACGACCTGCACTTGATACTTGGATGTTTTTGTTATCTTAGAAATGTTGCTACAATCAGGAAAACAAACAAAAGTCCTCTAGGTATGGCCCAGACATTATCTTCTGGTGCTTAAATGAAAATGAGACGCTAATCCTTCTAAGTTAAAAGAGCACTTTACAGCTGCTATCATGCTCACTTTTCATCATGGCATTTTTAGGGACGATCTAAAATAATTTTAACAGAGGCCCAAAACAATTTGACCAAGGAGAAAGGGAAAAGAGAGAGTTGAGTGAAATTTAAATTTGAGATAAGTGCACATCATTTACGTGTCCCAGGTCTGTAAAAATAAGCCATAAATATTTTTATAATATATGGTTACTGTGTATTTTTACTATGCTATCAATTGTCAAAGGGAGCTGTCTGTCTCTGCCTGTCACATGCAATGCTTGGCTGTAGGAAAGTGGTAGTAGTGCTAATTTTGAAAGAGCACGTGACAGATTGAGTTTGAAGCACTTCCATCAGAATACACAGAAGGAGGTTTGGTGATGGTTTATTTGGGGTTTTTCCTCATGTATTTTTTTTATCTAAATGAAACTGCTGAAGGAGATATTTGACAAGGTTTGTTTCAGCAAGCTGTTCTGTGCTGCTATTGCTCAGAACTTCTTCAGCTTCTTCAGTATGCTCCTCCAGAGGTACAGCTTCTCCTTTCTCTGTCATAATCAGTGAGGCAGGTTACATCCAGTATTTGCTAGAATAACCTGTGCTCTTAATGTTCCTAAAATGAAGGCTCAGGAACTGAACACAAGCAGAATTCCTCCAACAACTTTTTTTCAGGAATAGAACCACATTTCTACTGACTGAGCTTCAAAGAATGTACCCGGAGGAACAGCACCTGAGGTTTGTGAATTTCTTTTAGGTATGTGTACCCTATTAGGAGTGCATTCAGTAGGAACTGACTGAAACAGATAAGCAAGTGTGCAGATAGGAACTAAACAGCTGATTCCGTTTCTCATTTTCATGTCTTTAGTCTTTAACTTCTGTACATTTCATTTGATCATTTGTTCCTTTATTTAAATAATGAGCTAATATTCTTGTAAAGAGTAGCACATTTGCTAAACTTAAGCAACTTGTTTAATTATCCCAAATTTCTGAAGTGCTTTTGAATGGTTTTTATTCTGTGAAGAATCTTCACGTTCCATCATAAGCTAGACCTTTATGAAGGGTTCACTCTGAATTGGATGTTTCTTAGTCTGTCACCAAAGGCACTTATGTGATTGGATGTTCCTCTGAGAGGAACTTCTAGGAAATGCAAACAGCTTTGTTCAGTGATTTTTTTTTAATTTATTTGCCAGTAGAAAAAAACATCAATTTCCATGGTGGTAGAAGATGAAAATATCATTTACCAAACTGATTATTCAGTAACTAATGTTTTAGTAGCACCTACATTGATACTCATGCAAAGAAAACAAAAGGCCCTGTTTAGAATTTTAGATTCAGAAATACCAGTAGGGGAAGTAGCACTTCTTACAGTTAAAGTATCCTGAATATCTTTGTCAGACTTTTGCTGCTTTGGCGAGAGCACTTGATCATCATTGTCAAGTTTGTTTGGTTTTTTTCCTAAAGTATTTGCTCAGTGTTTTTATTCACACTCACCTTCTGATTAAGGGGACTCTACGGTTTGAGGAAGGGATTGTATGCTTTGATAACAAGGAGAAATATACAAACTTTTATAAGACTGTGCTTCTTTAATTATAGAAGAATTCGATCAAGTTGAAGCCAAATTATGTAGTTAAGTGGTTTTGATTAGAATCATTCTGAACCATTTTTTCGCATTTTTTAGGATTTTTTTTTTTTTGGTTTTAGTATTTTTACTCTTTTTTAGATTTTTATGTTCTATGAGCAATACTGTCAGGAAACGTTTGAAACCTGTTTAACATTTGGGTAGAAGAAAAGTAGATTTTAAAATACTTTTTGTAAAAACACTGAGGTCAAGTATATTGTTGATACCAACGCCAATGAATTTTGTCTTGCATGACTGGAAAGAATTTCTGCTGATTTGGGTTAATGATACTTTCACTTTTTTTTATAAAAGATTATTCTCTACAGTGTTGTTTAGATCAAGCTAACAAAAAATTCAGAGTTTTCTACTTGTCGGCTACATTAGCAAGGCTTTCTTGTAAGAGTTTTTGCAGACAGTCTGACATCAGAACCAGTGGGTGGCATAGTGTAACATAGACTGCATTGAATTCTCACACTGCCCATGTGATGTGGTTTGAAATAGCGTGGCAGCTGCTTTTTGGCACTTTTAGAAGAATTTAGTAGTACATTTTAGTTTTCTGGTTATTTTCTTCAAAAAAATAAAAATCCAACTTCAGATGTTTAGGGCTAGTTTTTTCAAAGTGCTGTAAGAATCCAGACTACTATTAGTGAAAATAACACTAATGAATAGAAGATTAAATGCTTTGCTAAACAGTCACCCCAGGGAGTTTAATCATGCCACATATTTCTTCATCATGTCCTGGAGGATTGAAGAGTAGCTTGGTCTGTGTTTGCTGACACATTGCTATGCCATGAAAATGTGAGAGGCATTTGTGAGGAATAAAGATTGTATTTCTGACTACAAAATTATCCTGGTAAAAACCCTAAGTAAAATACAGCTTTCATGGCAAAAGTTCTTTGGACAATGCAGCTTCTGTTCTGGAAACTGCTACTCTTTTGTGCAACAAAGAAGTCTTCTCTTATTGTAAGCAATATCCCTATCAGATATTTTGTCAACAAAGCTATGCCTAGCATTTGTCTATATCAAAAGGTTTTGCTGTATACTTGTGGCAATCAAGCCTCTGTCCACCTGGTGTTTCCTGCACATAATATTCCAGGACTGTCACTTGATCCTTTCTTAAAGAAACATCACTTGCACTTGTTTCTGTGCATGGCCTGCTGGTAGAGTGTACTAATCTACACTGAAAGGGTTAAGTTGTGTTGCTGTCTTCCACAACCCACCTAACTCCAGAGAAGGTTCTTTTCTAGGGACAGACACATTTCATACGAGTGTTGTGGCAGCATTCTCCACATGTCTCTTGTTTCTAATGCCTCTTATGGCATCTTGCATTTCAAATATATGTATAGATAGATAGAGGTATATATATGAAGATGTTTTCTTTCCATTTGAGGAAGATATATTTATATTACTTACTGATTTCTAAGCTTTCAGATTTACTGGTATCTTATGTGCCTTTTGCATGGTGTACTGTGAAACAGTAATGTGATTTTCTTTTTGATGGTGTTAGGAAATCATTCCTGGTTAGCAACTTGCAGAGGCTGTAGTCCCTGCAATGCTGAGTGCTGATCTGTACATATAGTTAGTATTTACATTGTGTATTGCATTTTCATGGGAAGGTTACAGGGTGAGCATGACTGCACAGGTGGCCTCTGTGCTAAGAGACGTGGGGCTGCCCTCCATCTCCAGTCTCATCCCGGGCTGAACACAGCTGGTTCCAGCCAGCTGTAGAATAGACCCACTGTTGGCCAAAGCTGAGCCACCCAGTGTAGCAGGTGGTGCCTCTGTGATGAGGTATTTAAGAAAGGGTAAAAAATACTGCACAGCAGCTGTGAGAAAGAGGAGTGAGAAGAATGTGAAACTCTGCAGAACCCAAGGTCAGTGAAGAAGGAGGGGAGGAGGTATTCCAGGCACTGGAGTAGATATTCCCCCTGCAGCTCATGGAGAAGACTGTAGTGAAGAATTTCTCTGCAGCCCATGAAAGGACCACCCTAGAGGAGGTATCTGCTCTGCAGCCTGTGCAGGACCCCAGGCCAGAGCAGGTGGATTCACCCTGAAGAAAGCTGCAGCCTATGGAGAGCCCATGCAGGAAGAAGATCTTGGCAGGACCTGTGACCTGTGGATGTCCCATGCTGAAGCAGTTTATGCTGAAGTACCTGTACTGCATGGAGAGAACCTCTGCTGGAGCAGGGGAAAAGTGTGCAGAAGAAGGAGTGCTCAAGTCTTACAAGCTAACCACAGCCCTTATTATTCATTCCTTCTGACGACTAGTCAGAAAGGAGAGAGAAGAATTGGGAATGAAGGAGTGAAGCTGAGCCAGGGGAGGTAGCTTGAGCCTTTGTTTCTCACCATCCTACTCTATTTTAAATTGGCAGTAAATTCAAATTCATCATTACAAGTTTGTTTTCTCTGTGACAGTAACTGGTAAGTGATCACAGTGTACTTAGCTCAACCCATGTGATTTTCCATCTTACTTTGTCCCAACTGTCATGCTGAGGATGGAAAGCAAGAGAGTGGCTGGGTTGGTGTCTGGCAGCCAGTCAAGATCAACCCACCAGACATTGTGAGAAAACAAGACATTTTTCAGTCTGGCAGTTTGGTAATTTGGTTGCAATCCTTTCATTGGGAAGAAAGTTTTTATTTGTAGTGTTCCATATAAAAAGGTATCAGTATTGTAATTCAAATGTTTCAGCAGTAAGGAAAAATGGGAAAATAATACGTGACACAGAAGTGGACTGGTTTGTTTGGTTTGGTTTTTTTGAAATTTTGTGAGTTGAGAAGCATGGCTTTGGTACCTTTTAGTGTACTAATATCTAATATGCTTCCCCTCTGCATTCTTTTAACAATAACTCCATGGTAAAAACACTGTAGTTTGAATGTATGGGTTTATTAAGCTGACACAAACTTTGAAAAGCAGTATAATGTAAAGAAATCTAGATGCTTAGTTTGTCCTGCTGATTCTTGAAGAAAAGCCGGTAAGGGGTGGGAGTTTTTGTTTTCTCTGACTTACATTTGTTCCTGAGTATATATTACTCCATTTAAGATCTACTTGTATTTCAGAGGAATATATAGAAAAGTAGTTTTTTGCAATTTTGTGCTCAGTAGTTAGCAAGTGGGAAGTGTGGCTTTTAGCTAGATGCTGTTTATTTCTCTTCTTGATTCACTTGCATGCAATTTAGACAAAAATGAAGCTATTCCCTGAATAGCTATTCCAGCTATTAAGGCTGATGGCAGAAGGTATCCCCTTGTAAACTGCCAGTTTGGCAGAGAGAATTTATTTCAAATCACTTGGATTTTGGTAGTCCTCAAATGTCTTTCATAATTTCATCTTTGAAAGTGAGTGAATAATTACTTGTCTGTGGAAAAAAAATAATGGCAGAAACTTGAAAATTGTTGATATAAGTTGATTGAAAAGTCTTTCCTATATTTTAGTTCACTTTCCACATGGCTCTTTCTGACATGCAGCTTGAACTAATGTATTGATGCCACCTGTTCTTCTTCTGTCCCATCATTTAACTAAAATTCCTTGCTTCTATAAGACTTTATTCTAATTTTAAACAAACTACTTGGAAGAAAATAACCTTGAAGTAATGGCACTATGTAGAAATAATGTTTTATTCTTGATGGTATGCCTGATTTCTGGTTCTTCTATATGAAGTGTATTTAACAAATAAAACCCAAAGCAAATGGCAGGGAAAGGGCATTTTGGGTATCTTATAGATAGGTTTGATGTATCTTTAAGTGATGTAGCTTGCATAACATTTGACTTTTGGGAGTTGTGAATTAATTCCTTCCCAATAATTTCTTATGGCTTTACATAGTTTAATATACTAATGACGTCTAAATTAATACTATTTGTTTTAATTTACAGGTATTATAATTTCAAGAAATGCTGTGACATATTTGAAGAACAACACTTACAGAAACTTCTGTTGTGTGAAAATTTTTAAAACTAGAATGGCCTTGAAAAAGACACCTAAACTATTTAAGACATTTTTTCACTGGAAACTTTGGAAATTTAGCATTATTGTATTTGTCTTTCTGGTATTTTTATTTTTATTACAAAGAGAAGTGGGTGTTCAAGATTTTAAGGATGAAGCAGGGATTGAGCCAGTTGTTGGAAAGAAAAGTCATGTATTAGGTCTTGTGTTAAATGCTATGAACAATATCAAAGGTGCAAAGCCAAAAATGCAGATAAAAGCACCCATTAGGCAAACGAAGGTTCCTGGAGAGAGACACTGCTTGCCAGGGCACTATACTCCAGTGGAACTGAAACCCTTTCTAGATCGGCCCTTTCAAGATCCTAATGCTCCTGGAGCTTCTGGCAAAGCATTTAAAACCATCAACTTAAGTTCAGAAGAACAGAAAGAAAAACAGGCTGGAGAACAGAAACACTGTTTTAATGCATTTGCAAGTGATAGGATTTCTCTACACCGAGATCTTGGACCAGACACTCGACCTCCTGAGTAAGTTGAAATGTGTATGTCCTGATAGTTGAAAAACTACTCAGAAATTCAGCCTGCAAAGTGATTTGAGTTCAGCAGTGGGTGACAGTTTAGGAAAGTCTCCTAGCTATACGTAATGATGGCTGTACATAGTGATCCACAGTGCCAAAGCCAAGAATGTTTAGAAAAGCTCACTTCTTTCATGGTTTTGAATTCAAAGTAACCATATTTAAATAAGGTGTTCTGATTTTGCCTTTAAGGCTAAAATTTCTGAGTAACTTTCAGGAAGCCTGCTTAGTTTTACTTAGAATAAAACTAAAAATGTGGTTTCAACATTTTTCCAATTAAAACACCACCCCCCCTTTTTTAGCATTCAGTGTTAATAAAACTACATAATTTAATTTAATAAATTAGGAATTTAGGCATAATTTAATAAATTTGGATTTGTGAACTGTTGAACAAGGGAATGGAAGATCTCAGCAGCAATCTTGTAGTATTGAAGAATTTTTAAAATGTTTTTAAGTGTAGACTGCAGGACTTGGGAGGGTTTTAGTTATGAACAGTCTCTGTCAGTGTCAGATGAAATGTTGTCAGCCATCTGTGCCAGAAGTGGCTGAACTTGCTGAACCTCTGCTGATACACACAGTGCAGCTCACATAACCTCTCCTAGAGCATAACTGGGGAGGCTTTGCTTGTGTATTTTGTGAGGCAGTGACTCTGGTTATTACCTTGGGGTGTCCTCCAGGCCCTAAAGCCATCAACATTGACAGGCTATCAACATTTGTGTGCAATTTATGAATACAGCATTGTCATCTTGACTTGCCATTGGATCTAAAGTTATGTTTAGCATATGTCAGTCTTGAAAAACTGTGGGTTTAAAATTGTATCCCTTGAATGGGACATGCTGCCCTAAGCCTTACATAGCACTTCTACAGAGCTTTGAAATTTGAATTAGATAGGTTATATTTTCCTTGCAAACTCTGATTTTTTTCTAATAAATATTCTTCTTTGTATTCTTAGGTTTCAGCAGTAATGGTGACTTTTGAGTTAGCTCAGTCAGTACTTGCTGTTCTCAATAAAATAATATTTTTTCCAGAAGAAGGCCTGGATATTATATGAAATGTACTCAAATGTGTGTGAGGCGGAAGCAAAACTAAGTTGTTCAGTTCTCAACCATGATATTAAAAAAAATATTCTGAACAGCTACTTCAGTTGAAGTACCTACCTTTGCATTCCAAAGCTAGGATAGAAAACAGAAAAGCAGGACTATTTAATGTCCATAATTACAAAGTTTTGTGCAAGAAAGAAAAGTTTAAGAGTTTGAGTAAAAAATTGTTGTCCATTTTGTAACCCCTGACACTTTCTAATTTGTAGATGTATTGAACAAAAGTTTAAGCGCTGCCCGCCATTGCCAACCACAAGCATTATCATTGTTTTCCATAATGAAGCGTGGTCAACTCTGCTCAGAACTGTCCACAGTGTCATGTACACATCTCCTGCCATACTGCTGAAAGAGATTATTTTGGTGGATGATGCCAGTGTAGATGGTGAGAAGTCTTCCTGCTTTTGTTTTTAATTGAAAAGGTTACAATTGCAGATCAATTGGCTAAGGTCTCTTTACCACTATTGACATGTATAACAGTATTCTAAGTGGTTTTGTTTCTTTTTTTTTATATATATAAAATAGCCCTCCCCCACCATTTTTCCATTAGGTAGTTAAATATGAAATTCCTGTGCTCTTAAAGGTTTTTAAACCCAATTTCTGTTTTTTCCAATTCTGATTTACCTGCGTAACTGCTTGCATGACAAGTAGTTTTGTAATTTTTGTTTCAAACCAATTGCATTTGTAGAACAAAGTATCCAAGTATAAATTGGCCCAGACTTGTAGGAATTTGCATTTTATCACAGTGGTTGTCTTTAGGCAAATAAAATTCATTAATATGAAGGGTACTGTCTTTATTAGAAGGCAAAATTATTTAATGGCAAAATAATCTTCAGCAGTCAAGCTGAGTCTCAGAAATAATTATATATATTCTTAGTGTAAGTTCAAAAACCTTTGTATGCTTAGCTTTAGATGAACGTGTTTATCCATACTTCTAATGTATTTACACTTTTTTGCAAGTCTGTATTGAGTACATTGAAACGCTTGGATGTGAAGTCTGTTCAGTAGTGCAGTTTAATACTTAGAATGGGCAGAATAAAAAAGATGATGTTTCATGAGAGATATGGGTTTCTTTCTCAAAATCTGAACATTTAAATAGTTTTTTATATGGCTTCTGTTGCTGTTGTAAATACTGTAGCCTTTGAAAACTGTGTAAATGTGGCATCATTAAGGAAAGAATTTACATTTTCTGCAGATAATGTAAGTACGAGTTCCATTTACTCTGAAAATGGAATTGGTATTCAAATGGTTAACACTGCAGCAGAGATGTACTAGCACGTCCTTTCTTGTTCAGAATTATTTTAATGTTCCATCTCCCTGTTCTTTGCTGGTTACCTCTTCTTGCACCCCTACCCCAAAAATACTCAGGCCCTAAAAATAACCTTCAGCAGATAGGAATTTTTATGGCTTTGATGTTGAGATAATTTCTGGGTAAGTGTGAGTTGTTTATCTTGTTCGCTTAATAGTGTAACATTTCAGGCAGTGGCATGTGTATACTCTGAATATATTGACGCTGATTTCTCTTTCTAGAGTACCTGCATGATAAACTAGATGAATATGTGAAACAGTTTCAAATAGTTAAAGTAGTCCGTCAGAAGGAAAGAAAAGGTCTGATCACTGCACGGTTGTTGGGAGCTTCAGTAGCAACAGGAGAGACTCTTACCTTCCTGGATGCTCATTGTAAGTGTAACCTGTAAATATGTCAGGTCTGGTTTATAATGCTGTTGTCTTTAATTCAATGTTGCAGACTTTTTATTTATTATAAATGTTAGCAATATATCATTTTTTCTATTGCTATTTCATATTATTGAAAGTATAATTAGCAAAGGTATTTAAAAATAGTCCATATTGGCTTGCTGGACATGTTTAAATATACCCTGTGTACTACTTTATAGCCAAGCAAAAATTCAGTGTTCCCATTTTCTCGACAGGTGAATGCTTTTATGGCTGGTTAGAGCCATTATTGGCAAGAATAGCTGAGAATCCTGTTGCTGTTGTAAGCCCTGACATTGCTTCTATCGATCTCAATACCTTTGAATTCAGTAAACCATCTCCTTATGGGCATAGCCACAACAGAGGAAATTTTGATTGGAGTTTGTCATTTGGATGGGAGTCTCTTCCTAAACATGAGAATAAAAGAAGAAAGGATGAAACCTATCCAATTAGGTAAATTTAATTTAAATACTATTTAAATCCTTCTGTCTTCACAGAGTTTATCTTATGAACAATAGTTTGTAAAGAAATTAGTTCTTCTGATGAGTCTAATCAGACATCTTAGCATCTTAGATGTTTTTTGTAATACTTTCTTTGTGAACCACGTTTTAAAGCATTCATAACAATATAGCCTCATCAAGATAGTAATTGCTCTGCATTACTTCTTCTATATACAGTAGAAATTACCTATATTCCTAAGGGGGAAATGCAGAAGAGGATTATACACAGTTATTTTCAGAGACAGTACAATGATTCTGTCTCCTCATTCATTTTACTTGAAAGAATGACAAAAAGGGTCAGAGCACCCAAATACCAGGCTGATACAGTAGTGATTTGATAATTGTACCTGCTTTGTCCACAGACAGGTTATTGTCTGTAGGAGTTGTACTTTTGCTCGATTTCCTCCAGACAGAGAAAATTTGTTTATTTTCTCGAGGCTTTCTTTTATGCCAGCAGTTCCTAGCCTGAACAAGTTCTTAATAAATGGCAATAAGCTGTCAAATGAGACTTAGATATGTGTGAACATATTTAAGAGCTAGAAGTATTATCTATGCCCAGAATGTGCAGCAGTGTAGTGAAATACTAACAAGTGCATAGAAAACTCCTAGAACAGTTGCACCATGATTTTACATCTATATTTAAAAAACCGTTCTGTCTTTCTCAGTAAAATTTTGTTTTTGCAGAACACCTACTTTTGCTGGAGGTCTCTTTTCAATATCAAAAGAGTACTTTGAACACATTGGAAGCTATGATGAAGAAATGGAAATATGGGGAGGTGAAAATATAGAAATGTCTTTCAGAGTAAGTTTAGCTCCATAATTAGCCATTGCCTCTATGCTGACAGTGTACAGGGGATTTGAGAATAAATTAGTATTAGATATTGATTCATTTGCTCAATCAGCCAACTAGGACAAGGAAAATTGAATTACTAATTACCTATTAAATAAAATGCAAACATGCGCACTAAACTGCTTTTAATTTTTTTTAAAATGCTTTTAGGATTGCTATCTGAAATGTGTGTTTTCAGAGCTTATATGATTAGGAAATTCACTAATGGTATGCCTGATATACATACTCTTGCTAGTGGTTTGATGTGTTCTGGCAAACAATAGTATTACTGAATTTTTTTCCACTCCCTGAATTCTAATTGCAGTGTACTTACACACCAAATGTTATTATTAGGTATGGCAATGTGGTGGACAGTTGGAGATCATGCCTTGCTCTGTTGTTGGCCATGTCTTTCGCAGCAAGAGTCCCCATACTTTCCCAAAAGGTACTCAGGTGATCACACGTAACCAAGTTCGCCTTGCAGAAGTGTGGATGGATGAATATAAAGAAATATTTTACCGAAGAAACACAGAGGCAGCAAAAATTGTGAAACAAGTAGGTGGTGGTGGTGGTATTAGAAATCACACTTGCTGCGGTGAAAGTTTTGGTGAGCAAAAGTTATTTATTGACAAAGTATGTAAGGATTCTAGATATTTTAATGAAAAGACTGTTTAGTTTGCTTAATGCTGCAGCCCCAACAAACATGAAAAAAACCTAAAGCGTTTGGGTGATGAATGTTGATTTTGTATGGTGAGGTTTTTTTTATTAGTGTTTTTTTTCATACATTCTCCTGGGTTGTTTGCATTGTGCAGGTACGGGAGCTACCAGAAGAACATGAGAGAAACTAACGGGTGTAGACAATGTAAACTAATTTATCTTCTGGAGTGAGAAAAATCTTTTGTTAGTTTCAAGTTGCTTAGTATTCTTACTGAAAAAGCAGGTTTTGTGGTTCTTTAGCAGCAGAATAAAAGTTACTTGATGATGGATAACCATCCTGTCTCTATCTGCTTAAAAAGTCAGTTATTTTCAAGTAAATAAATACTTGGGGTTGAGGTTGGGTGTTGGGTTATTTATTTTGTAAGTTTTCTGCCCAGCTAGAATCTAGTTTTCTTTTAGAAGTTGTTTTTCCCCCTTCATGTGATAAATTTTTGTGACTATTGTATCACTGAAAGCGTTACATTTCCGAGGCATGTCCAGCAGCTAAACAACTGAATTTTGTTTGGGAGATTCTACATTGTACTGGATATTATGCTAATTATTTTATTAATCCAGTTTGTTGCTTCAGGTTTCACTTTTAGTGAGATCAGATAGCTTTATGGCTGTAATCAGTATGTTCTTACTTGCACTTTCCCACTTCATGGCGCTCTGTTAAAACTTTCTTGGGACTAAAGATACTTCTATGTTTTCCATCTTGCAATGTATTTTTCTTGCAAGTGCTTTGAAATGCTGCAGGCAGGATGTCAGTGGTGTTACGACACTGAGAGACAGCAGTAACTATAGTAGTACAGCATTAACAAGAAAAAAATCAACAAATGAAGCTTAAAACTTGCCTAGTACTGCACAGAATATCATAGCTTTATAAGTTCAAAATTAATGTTAATATATTTATATTCCATCCTTCTTTACCTCCTTTCCTCTAACAGAAAACATTTGGAGATATATCAAAAAGACTTGCTTTAAGGCAGCGCCTGCAGTGTAAAAATTTTACCTGGTACCTCACTAATGTTTATCCAGAAGCATATGTGCCAGACCTGAATCCTTTGTTTTCTGGATATGTAAGTTTAATTGTAATTATTTCCTATGTTCCTCGTAGTCCAGGAAGTTTGCTAATCTCTTGTACTATCTTAGCCACAGCTTTTACACTTTAGCTATCTTTAACTGCTTTAGGGTTTTCTGTCACTACTCTGGACAAAGAATCTCTTCTGCATCCCTTTTATAGCTTTGTCAATAGCTGTGTCATTTTCATTTTTCATTTATGTCAGAAGTCATTTTCCCTGCCAAATAACTTTAGACATTACATTGCTAAAATAAAGTAATAGCTCTTAGCTTGAGGTGAACATGAATTTTTAGCGTGTATTTACAAATAAAACTTTCCCTTCTTCCTGTTTTAAATATTTTATGTATATCTGTTCAAACTCTGATTTTAATCACAGTAACATTGTACAGAGCAGGCTAATAAATAACTCTATGTGTGACTGTAGTTACTAGGCTTTTAGTTAGAAAAGATTTCTTGAGGAAACAGGATTTTTAAATTTGAGTATAGCAGAAAGTAAAAATGAACAAACAGCTGTAATTGTTGTTAAACTAAAGGTGACTTTTGTCTCTGACTGAGACAGTTTGAGTTTCTGTCATTCCACTGAGCTTTTTTATCCTGACAACACCCTTCCTTTAGTTAAAAAATATAGGTAACCGCATGTGTCTGGATGTTGGTGAAAATAACCATGGCGGCAAACCACTGATTATGTATTCTTGTCATGGACTTGGAGGAAACCAGGTAAAATATTTAATACCTGATTTTTATTCTTTTTTCTGTTGTAGCTTTTCCGTATAAAAACTTTAATTTTAGAGAAATTGACTCATTTTTAATACACAATTTCTCTCTCCTTATCTCTTTTTTTCCTTTATTTTCTTTAATAGTTAATTCCTATATAGATATTTAAAGAAAAATTTCCATACCACTCTTCATGTCATGTCCTGTTTCTAATGTTTTAGCTTCAATATACAAATTCAGATTTCAAACACACTTGCACTGCTTCACTTGCCTTCTCTTTTCTGTGCAAAATCTTTTCATGCCACCCTTACTCCTGTCTTATAAGTGTTGTCTCCTTAATTCTTCCTTTCCTTATGCTTCCTCCTATTGCTTCTTTCTCTGTCACCAGGACTCGCAGTGTCAAGGAAGATGTTGGTTGGAATCCGGCCACTGGGAGACCAAGTGTCCAGGCCTGAGCCACCTTCCCTATCACGCTTGCAGCCTCACAGTGTGAGGTCCAAGTGGCCTATCCTGTGCTAGCTAATGCAAGTGAATAACATGATTCCATTTGTTCAAGAGGAGCTCTCTTGGGTCCATAGCTCTTGGAGGCAGCCATGGTGCTCTGTTCCTTCTGCAATAGGACATGCAATAGATGTCAGATACTGAATCGTTCCATCATTACTGTAATACTAACAAAAAGAACATCTCCTTCCCTGCCCAGAAATGCACACTTCTCTGTTGACTTTAAAAGTGATCCTTAATAATTAAAGGTCAGCTAAAGTCTAAAAGTTTTTATTAAAATATAATTGTTATCTTATGGGAGGGAGGGTGTTAATAATTTTTTTTTCAATCTTAAAAGACATCCATTGATGGCACTGTGAAAATTGAGACACATAATCCTAGTCAGGTGATACTTTCTTCCTAATCATTTTTGTGAGACATGACATGCTGTCTAGATTAAGAACTACCCTATTATGTTAGCTTCTTACAGGATTGAATTTGGGGTTTTATTTGATTGTGGATTAATACTATTAGCCTTTTCACATTGTCAAAGTCATTAATTTGGGAACAGTGTAGAAAGACATTTTACTAAGAGATCTGCTATATGTTTCTATTGTTCTCTTAAGTTATCTTGGGCTATACTAAAATTCTATTCTTTCAAGTGTTATGTTTTTTGTTTTCCCTCCTGCTACAAAATAACAGTCTGAATCCCTTTAAGTGCCAGCCTTCAGAGAACTGATTTTGCTGATAATGCTTAAGAGATGCATATTTGCTTACTTAACCCTTCTCATTACAATGCTCTGTTTTCAGTTTCCTCTATTCTTGACCAGACTTTCAGCAGTGTAGGCTGATGGTTCCCATGCTGTCATCTTCATCCATACATTTGAAATGGGAATATAAAAGAGAACCTAGTTTTCAGAATTGTACATCAGTTGTGTATTATTCTTCCTTGTTAGAATACTGGAGGCTGGAAACATGCCCATCTCAGTATCCAAAATTAATAAAGTTCTAAACATAGCTTTCAAGTCATTATTTTCAGGGCTTGCATAGATGTTGAAGTTCCAAAAATAAAAGGACAGATTAAGTCAGATTACCAGATAAAGAGTAAATTACTATGTCTGAGAGCTAAATGACGTAGCAGGTCACTCCTTCACTACCTGTTTTGAGGACAAACGTTGGTCCTAGAGTCTGCTTGTTCCTCAGTGCTGTTCCCATGGTTTCCAAGGTAGGGAGGAGATGATTGCTGACCACTGGAAAATGGAGGGCCAAGGGGGGTAACTGAGCCTGGCCTTAATATTCAAAGGAAAGATATGATGAAGGTGGCTGACATCCAGAGGCAACAGTAGCAGTGAGATGTAATGTCAGAGACTCTGCTGGTAAATGTGGGAAAAAAGGAGGAGACCTGATGTTAGGTTAGGGCTGAAGGGGTAAAAGAGCAGCTCTGTCTGTAACTTTTAGAAGTAAATCCCTGTTAGGATCAGAATTATAGCTGAACCTTAGGAGTACTCTGCTGTCAGGAAATCATGGTAAAATGAGCTCACAAAATACATGCTTATAATTTTCTAATGGTTCCCTCACAGGAGGCTATAACAGCATCCTATTGTTCACATTTATTGTTTAGACCAAGCAGCAAAAGTTGGCATACAGCAATCAGCATTGTTTCGTGTGACAACTTTTCCTTTTGGTTGTTCTAAGAAAAATCAAAATCTAGCAACAGAAGTGAATACAGATTTTTAGTAAAGAAATGCCAAAATTTAAGTTATCTTAAACTATATCTACTCTTCAGTTTGTCTCTTTGAATTATATATGGTCTGTGTGGGAGTAAGATTTTACATCATAGTACACATGCAGCAAATATAATTTCCTATTTACACATACAAGTATAAATTAGTATTGCATTACTACTAAAAACAGCTTTTAGTTTTGTGAACACTTTTGAAGTGTCTGTGCTAAAAATAACAGGAATTATTCTGTAGTCTCAAATTTTTGAATAAGGAAAGAAATTCATTACTTTGTGTATGGGAATTTGAAAGGCTTAATTTAGTTTAATACTTTTATTTGTGTTTGTTTACCAACTTGTTTTTTAAATTATTTAAATAGTACTTTGAATATTCTGCACACCACGAAATTCGCCATAACATTCAGAAGGAGCTTTGTCTGCATGCTTCCAAGGGACCTGTGCAGCTTCGTGAGTGCGCTTACAAAGGCCAGAAAACCTTTGCTGTTGGAGAGGAGCAGTGGCTGCACCAGAAGGTACATATCCTGTGCAGTGAAATGGCATTTTTATTAGTTAATTTTAGATTTTCAATAAAAGCAAGAACGCCAACAAGCAAAAACTCTGAAGCCAAAAAACTGTAAGTTTAGTTTTGGATGGAAAATGGACATAATTTCAGCTTGTCAGTTGCAGATCAAAACTTGATGTCACTAGTAGGAATGTCACTTAAAAAAACAGTTGATATCCTTTTAGTGTGTTTGTCTAGACATCTAGACATCCACCTGGAAGTCAATTCAGATGCTTTGTATAGTTTGTACATCTGTATATTCAGATGTTTTTAAAATATTCAGATGTTTTAAAAATACTTTACAAAATTTTCCTAACAAAGCAAGTTGGCACTTACATACTACCTATGTATTTTCTAGCCCCCTCTACATCACCTGTATGAGCTTACCCTTTAGCACCCAGCTTGGGGGAAGAACTGTGGGGGGAACTAGCATGTTCATTGTTTGTTCACTTTTTTTCCTTTTTTTCCTCACTTTAGGATCAAACTCTGTACAATGAAGCTCTACATATGTGCCTTACAGGAAATGGAGAGCATCCGAGTTTGGCATCCTGTAATCCATTAGACCCCTTCCAGAAGTGGATCTTGGGCCAGAACGATTAATATTTGATATTATTTGCCACAAGCATTTTATTAAAAGAAAAGAACCATTCTGAACTGTGATCATATCCATATACTGGATGTTTTTGTGATAGTTTAAATGCAAAATGTTTAAACAGTTTCTTTTCCTTCTTAAGTTGGATATAAAATGTGTCATAAGAGATTCCCTGGGAGTCTGGTATACCAAAGATCATTGGGATCCTGGTATTTTGTTTACAATATTTCTATGATAAGACTTTATTTGTTGACCACTGATTTACGGATCCTATTAGTTCTCTTATCTTAGGGGCCATATGTGGGGGGGTTTTTGACATACTGTAATTACTTCTGAAGAAGACTAATTTTCTCTGTAGTGTCATGAGAAATTATTGTCTACTGTCTAAAACCCAATACACTTTATATGTATGTTTTTATGCTCAAATGGCTGACTTTATTTTTTTTATAATTTACTCAGTGAAACTTTCTCAATATTTTTTTAGTTTCTTCACTTAAAAAATTAGCCCATCAGGTCAAAGCCAAATAGGATACCACATTGTGCTCAGCTTCTAGGAAGTCAGTTGTTTTTTAGAAGAAAAAAGTAATTTCACTAAAATATGTATTTATGATTATTTTAATGGAAAATCTGCTTGTTTTGATACTAATCTTTTGTTTAGCCAAAACTTCTTGTATAGGTTTTTTTATATTTCATGCACTTAAAAAATTATTATAAAGTTTTATTGTAGTAGGCTCCTGAGCTGCTTAACATTCACACATTTTTTCAGTATTCTGTTCATTATTGCTTTTAAATTACATGTTTTCTAGTAAACTTCTGCTCCTACCTTCTAGTGTTTTATGCAATATTTACCTCAGAGGTTTCTAATATTATCCATATGCAATTTCTTGTGCCAACACTTGCATATTATTTTTTTTTCTTGTTTCTATCTCCTGTTACAAAGGACTGATCTCAGATTTATCTGTCTGAATGAGACCTTGGCCTTCCTAACTATTCTGCTAATAGAAAATAATATAGCAAATAGAAATTCTGTATTATAGAAAATAATATAGCATCATCAAATATATAATCAACTTTTTAAAATTTATAAAGTGAAGACAAAAGTATTTGGCTGCATGATCAAATATAAAGCTGAGAATAAATTTGAAGTAGTGGGTATTAAAGGCTGAATAGGACAAAACTACACTAATAATAAATCTGTTCTTTTGTCCTAGTAAGTAATATCTTTACAGATAAATGCTAACTTAAGTCTGGTGGGTGAATGGATGCTGATGTTGGGGTTTTTTTTACTTCTGTGGTGGGGGGGAGCCTGTTTGTAATTTATTGGTACCTAGTTCCATTTCTGAATAAAAGCAAGAAAAATTCTTTTCAGTACTTATAAGTCATCTAAAAGACAAAAAAGTGTATAAGCAAGGACCAATGATAATTTGCCGGAAGGTTTAATGCTAATTTATTTTTCAGGCTTGATAATGCCTTTGAGTTGTGTCTCAGCTTTTGTAAGGCTTTTGGAGACACCTGCTGAGAGTATCCCAGGAAATTAAAGCTGTACAACTTAAAATAACTTGATACAGAGTGAACAGAAATTGTTGAAAAGACTGTACCAGGAAGGGTTTTTTATGCCCTGAAACTGGAAGGTTGTGTAGAACAACACTGAACAAAGATTTGCCTGTGTCCTCTGATAAATTTTTTAATTTGGTAATGGAATGTAAAGTATTACTCCTTTTGCAGATGAAACCAAGATTTGAAGGCCAATACACACACTTGATAAAATGGGGGAGTTGAGGAAAAATATAACACAGGTCAAAGAGAAAATTGTGGAATATGAATAGAGGATGGGTGTTACACAGAGAGCAACTGTGTTGTGTTGAACCTTTGGTATGGAATGGAAACTCAGTGTCCGAGGAACCTGTTCTAGAAGACAGGATATTTAGCATACCAGTTTAAAAGTTCTTGTTCTTTTACTTCTCAGTTCATGTTATAGAGAAAATGGATTATTTTTAATGTCGCTAAAGGATCATTTCTTCACGCGACCTGTTTCTCTCAGAAGCTTGTCATAGTGGGATGTGCACATATGAAACATAATTTATCTCTGCATTATCAGTTGGGTTTTTGCCATTTGTTTGTGATTTTGTTTTTTTTTTTTTAAGAGCTAACATTTCAAACCAGGGTAGAATTTAAATTGCAAGGAAACGAGTGTTTCCTTGCAATTGGAAGTACGAACATCTTCCTAAGCAATGCCAGAAAAGCTCCACTTTGTATTTTTTGGGTTTTTTGCAGGTGTACCAATATATGTAGGGTTTTTTTGCAGAGATTAGGTATAGCAATTCACCTAGTTATTATATTTTGTATTTAGTTCTAGATAAAGAAAGGGAAACTAATTTTGTGATTTTAAAATGGTCTTTTAAAGATTTTCCTTTCATTTTTTGAGACTTCTTTTCTGGTCTAACATAGGTCACTAGTAAAAAATACATATTATATATACTATTTTTATGGTATGTTAACTATCATAGTTCCTTAAACGGTGACATTTTAGTCTGTATTTTGCAGTACCTAGTACAGCAGTTGTCTTGGGCTCTCTACAAACTACCAGAAAAGAGGGAAGCAGATCTATAAGTAAAGGAAAATTCTAAATGACTTTTTTGTTCTGTTCTGTTCTGTTTGAAGATGTGAAATTTTAGGTCACAGTGACTATTACACTACCAAATATTTGTGTGTGTGTGTGTGTACACACATATATAGGAATCATATAATAGTAGGAGAGCAATAAGAGATCTGTAAATATGACTAGAGGTTTAGGAAGTTGGATTTTGGGTTTGGTTTTTTTTTTCACTAATAAAAAAGCAGCATTATCTTCTGGCTGTTGATAATATTCTCTTGAAAGTGGCTAATAGTTTTTAATAATTAGACTTGCTGAACAGCAGTTTGTTGCAGGGGGGTGCTCTGGCTCTTTTATGTCTTTTGGTGTTTTTTAGGCCAACTGTCTTTCAGTAATGTTATAATGACCTTCTCTGCCCCTATGAAGGGGACAAAGGTGAATATATTCCATACACAGCATGTAAAAATTGGTACTTCCATCAGATGGATGTATAAACTGCTGAAGGTTACTGGAACAGCTGTCATTAGTGTTAACCTCCATCTCACTGTGCTCTCTTACACATCCAGGGAGTAATCCCAAGTGCTGAAGAAGGCTTGACTTCAGGCCAGGCCAGTTGAGCCACGCTCCCAGCAGGACGAAGCAGGTCCTAAACCTTTTGGGACTTCAGGGCCTGTGGCTCCACTTGGTTATGACACCTTTCACTGCACTGGGAATTTGCCAGCCCACCATACCTAAGGATTTTTTTTTTTTTTAATCACTCTTGGGAGTAATTGCTGCTTTACTCTAGGGTGAGTATAGAATAACGTGAGTACTATTAACAGATCAACCTACAAGTGAAGCTTAAGAGTTAAATATTCCTGAATGGGCATCCTGGGATCTTGAATTAGAACCAGTGTTGAAAGATGTTTTATGTTTGATTGTATCAGTATGGCTTAGCAAGCCCCGGAGCAGCCCTTTTAGCCACAGTTCACAGCAATGCCAAAAGCAGTCTAATAGCAAATATGGGACTCCCAATAGACTACAACCAAGTGATACCCTAATTCCTGTGAGAACTTTCTTATAATCTAGAGCACAACCTCTCATCTTTATAGTTTTTTTTTAATACAAACAATTTAGCTATATGTAATTTATCATATAAGCAAACTTAAGGACAACTTTTTATAAATGTGCATCGCAGTTTGAATAAATATCAGAATAAAAAGCTAGCAGAGATTGTGCTGTGATTGTTAATTATTTTCTTAATGAAGCTATGTTGATCATCAATTTTCGAAATAAGCAGTTGTCCTGAAATTTAGCAGTATTCTTTGAATGCTGCCATTGAAATGATCTGATGTGTAAAATTACTGCAAATTGTCCACCAGAGAGAGCTGTTGCAAAATTTTATTCCAACAGCTGTTGAAAACAATTGTTTCATTACCTTATTATGAATCAGGTACAGTATTTCCCTGGCCACAGAAAATTGTAGGCAGTAGTATCATTAAAGGGCAATTGGATATACCTAAGAAGGCATTTCTGTTTATTTAATTTAATTGGCATACAAATATTTAGAAACAAAAGAACACACACACAGAAATTCCACACAAACTGCTTCTCCTTATTCTATCAGACTATCAGGAATGGGAGAAATGCTTGAAATTTCACAGAGTGCCTTTGGAGGCTTTGCAGGTGTCAGGGAGGAGGTGCAGTACTGATGCCAGCTCTCTTAGCTGACAGAGGCTCCCTAGTGACTGCAGAGCAGAAATGAGACGCACAATGCACTGGCAGCCAGGATGTAACGTAGAAACCTGGTTTACTTCATTGCAAACAAATGGACAATATATATTGTACAATATATAATAAAAATACAGCTGATACAAGTGCCACTAATTAACAAAAAAACTAATATTAAGACTTAAAAATGCTCATTTTTGATATATATACACTGCAGTAATAAGCCACAATAAATACATCAAATTTCATATCATTCATAATAAATACGGAAAATATAAATACAGAAGAATACAGTTAATTTGAATAAATTATTACAACATAAGATCTAGGTTAAGTTCTGTTGATTATTATTGTAGCTTATATTACCCTTTGGCATCTTTGATGTTACAACTTATTTTAAAAAAGGAAATTAAGGAAATGTGTAGTTCATGAAGCTTAAAATTATTTCCATATACAGATTTTAAGATGAACTTTCTTTCCCTTTGCTTCTTCAAACAGTTTAAAAGCAGCAGTCCAAATAAATATCTTGCTTAACTGTTGAGACCTCCATAATTTTAGTATGCAAGATCATCTGTAATGGAAAATGTTAAGTACATAACAATTATTTTTCTCAGAAATTAGTCATGTTAGAAGTAATTTACAAATTTTAAACTAATGGCTGCAATTATGCATTTTTACTAGTCCCATCTTAATGGATTACCTGTCTGAAAGACAATCAACTTAAGTGCTTTTGAGTTTATGCCATGGTTTACTATTTACCACTTGCCAACAAAAATTTCAAAAGCAATTTTATATTCTTGTGGGGAAATATATATATGTATGTATACAGAGAGAGATGAACCTGCTAAAAGACAGGGATGGACTAGACAGTGTGAATGTTAATATAGTCTGTTAAAACACTTTAAACATACAAAAGGCAATGTGTTTTTTACACAATTTCTATTAGTTGGAGATTGTAACAAATCAAAAGAACCAACTGCCATGTTTTATGTTAACAGGTATTAACAAGTACATTTGTATTAATAATTTTATTTGTAAAAGGTTATTACACCAGAATGCAATGTAATTTAAAAAATCAACTTTACTAAGACAATATTACAGGCTGAGGATCTTAGGAACAGTTTTGTAATCTACAGATTTTGACTATTTTTGCACTGTTAAATGTCTAGCGCTTATTTGACATCAAACACATTTTAAACATATTTCACAAACTACATTTCAGACATATTTCCATAGAAGTGCCTACAATCAAGTCAGTTAAAAGAAGTGCCCAATTTTTAAGCCTTGTTTACATGGGCATTTGAGACCTGAAGTTGTGGTATTTGTGTGAAATGGCTTGGAAAAAACCAGCATGCTTGCTTCTGGTTTTAAGAGAACCAGCTGCCAGTGCACATCATGATCTTTTCAAGAAGATGAAAACTGGTGCTGAATCTATATCTGAGACTCACAAATGGTTCTTTACAGTGATTATTCCCCCATTACCCCAGCAAGGTTAACCTTCATCCAAAATCCAACCCAAAATTTCATTCTTAAGAATGTATTTTAGAAGTTTAAGATGGAGAAACCTAAAATAATTACCTGCCATAATGTACTAAGCCTCATTTGAAAATGCCAAGATAAAATGCTGATAAAAGGACATTTTGTCTTTGCTTTTAGCATCTCCTGCTAGCTGAGAAACTGGCTATATAAGAATAGGTGCCTGGGAGCAGAGTTAACTAAGATGATTTTGAACTTGTCTTTGAAACTGCCATCAGCAAAGAGTGACATAGTAGCAATGCTTCTAGGGTGCTGCTTTTTTGTTTTTTTACCCCATGGATTTGGATAAGTCTTTTATTTAATGGCCACCTGTATAACTCTGGTCTGGAAAAAATGCCAGTTCCTATTTCCACTGAGTTCATGTTTGGTTACAGTATATTAAATAACAGAAACAATATTTCAGTCTAACATGGGCAAGCTTGTAGTGAATGTCCATATACTTTACCATCCTTGCTCTGAAGAGATCGTAATTCACCTTTTTCCTTCTGTTGGTTTTTTTCTAATATGCTTTATTTTTCCCTTAATAGGAAAAATAATCCTTATCAATCTGCCTCTTGCCTTCATCTTTCTTTTCCTCTAAATTGTTCTTTCTATCCTCCCTGCACTCACTCAAGTGTTTGAAGACAAAGGATTATCTTGATCCTTTTATTAGAACAATTATGCACATTTGTATCTTCCACCATTTTCCCTATCAAGAAAAGCTAATCCCATCTTCATGGTATGTTGGAAAAGTGAACTTAGAGAAGAACATACATGAGAGACAAACTTTTTTTTTACTTGGGTCTATTGGACATTCATTCATGAAAGAGAAGTGTCATTGCTAAGCTCCATATTAAAATAATTGCGTTAATGAAGTACAAAATCTACCTTTAGACTTTTTTTTTGTTCCACCCCAAGCCTTGGATGAAGGACTACGATCTCAATTAAGAAGGTGCAACACAGAGCACCAAGAATATGGTTCTCCAGTCAGTGGGACCTTCAGAGGGGTGGGTGTCTGCCAACCTTAAAGACAGCAATAGGGCAATATATATTTTAACTCTAGAATCACGGAATGGCCTGGTTAGGAAGGGATCTGAAAGACCATCTAGTGCCAGCCACTAGATCACATTGTTCAAAACCCCACCCAGCCTCGCTTTTCAAGATCTCATTCTCAGCACTAAGGACAGTAGAGTTGCCCTTTTGCTTGATTTTAATGAAAAGTCTTACTGTACAACCAATCTCCCAAACACCAAAAGGGAGGAAGGAACTAAAAAGAAATTACTAAGGCTGCAAAACAGGTGTTTCATAAAGTGGATATCCATATAAAGTAAAATCAGCTATTAGGGTAGCAGAAAAGTCCTCAAAGATGTCACAACTTTCCTCCTTAAGTGGAACCCATACTCTTGTTAGCCATAAAATTAAAAGCTGCATTGGATTTAGGGGAGGAAAGAGACAGTGAAAAGGAAAAACTTGTGAAGAACTCAAGTGTGTGTTCATTCAGATATCTTTAAAACTACACTGCACTTCTTCATCACTTCGCAGTATTTGTACTTTGGATTTGACACTTCTTGGAGAAAATGGACAATAGTTTGCACATGGACAATGATTACAGAGAATAGCAAAATCAGGAATATTAAAAAAACTTTGAAACACTGAAAAGGCAAATGATGAGATTTTTCATACCAAGGAACACGTAAGTGAACTAGACTCTGTTTTGAAAATAACAGCTTTCTACCATTTTAAAAAAATAGTAATCACATTTAGTATTTTAGAAATAAATTCTATAGAATATATTCTCTGAGTTAATTCTAGATTTTCAAAGTAATTTACATCAACTGTCCTGCAACCGTAATAAAGCAGATGACAGAATTACTCTTTAGTCTCAGCGGGAAAGCGTAACACCCCCAAATGCTTAAGGATTTTCCATATCATCCTCTTCTGTTCCTGACTGTTTCAGGAAATAAAACAACTGCCACAATGAACATCGGTTTATAAAACTCACCAGCTGTAACAGTGCCCTTATTTAACAAATGCCTTTTAAAAGGGTATCATGGGTCTGTCTTGCTTTATGTTTGAGTAGGAACACTGGCATTGCTACAGGAGCAGCCTAGACAAGGAGTTTCAACTGAGAGAATTCAGCTGGCAAAAGACGACAACATGCAGAGGAGCAAGAGCGCTTGTTGCTGCCACGTGTGGTGTTGCAGAAAACTACAATCTTGCTGCTCAAATGTTAAGCACTAGACAGGTAAACGTTGTGTATTCAACACAGTTTTTAGTCTAATTTTTCACTGTGAAATTTACTTTTTAACTTCTGCTCATTAATCCAGTCAAAGGAAAGGAGAGCTCATTTCAGCTGTTTTTCATGTTCGTGAAAAACTTCTCGTCACTTCTGAGCTGGGCTGGGCCTAATTTGGAAAATGGCATTGTCTGCAGTACAAATATTCCGTTATGATGCCACAACATGAGAATAAAATGGTATTTTGCCTGTTCTATAGAATTATGTTTTACCACAGTATCTCCAAGTACATTACAAACCAGAGCACAGAGAACATGACACAACAGGACAAAGGCAAAGTCTCCTCTGTCTGAGCCCAGTACTCTCTATCCAGTGTATCACATTTCTGTCAGGAACACCTGAACTAATAAAACCCTTTATACACACTCAGTTTTGCATACAAATACATGTATACAATCTTCAACAAAGCAGCTGTGTTTGTGAAGGTACTGCCTGGGAGGCAGGGAAAGCAACATGATCAGTTTATTAGCAGATTTACTGAAATAAAACAGCCAGATCAGGTCAGAGACCGGATCTGGCCTGGGACCAGTCAGCAGTCTAGTGAGTAACAGCACCACTAATATCACACAGGAGTCCTGCAGCACTTGGACCAAAGGCAGGAGCCCACTGTTAACAGAGCAGGGGAGCAGCTGAACCTTATCTATAGCAAGTGATAGTTACTATGGAGTGGAACCAATGGCCTTAAAATAAACAGATGTCAACTCAATTACGATTCACTAGCAGGAACTTATGCAAATGAAAAATTGTAAAGCTTTACAAATCTAGAATTTTCTAATCGAAGTGGCATGCAGCTCAACAAAGAATATTAGAAGCTCCTCCTGATCAGCTTTTAATTTTAAGAATGTTTCAATGGGCATGAGTTGGTGCTCTTAAGCAACAACTGCAATTGCTGTAATAGTGCCAACAAAATTCTAATTTCATGTCTAATATCAATTAAAGCTTTATATATATTTAACAATGCACCTTTTTCCAAGAGAGGTGAAGTTCACCTTATAGGCAAAAGGGCATCTGCTTTTAGGCGCTGTTCCAGTAATGGTCTCTGTGAAAATTCCAGTTTCTTTCAAAAAAGGGAAATGCCTTTGTTATGACTCATTTCTGTGAATGATGCAATATAATCACAAATATATACTGGGCTTCTTAGGAGTGTTTACCAGTAGCTAGATATCTTGGAAATGAAGCTGATAAAGACTATCAGTAATATAGATATTTTCACAAATAATATACTGTGTTGATACAGAAGCAAATACTGCTGGATATAATTTAGTAACATAATACTTTTATCACACAGAAACAGCCTACCCAAAATGAAAGGACTGGTTATCAACATGAATTTTAACCAGCTGGTAAATGACACACAGCATGTTAATACTTGTGTATACTAGCCCAGAAAATAACATGAAAATATTTTCCATCCCATGACTTAAGCCTGCTTTTCCTTAAATGAAGAGTATGCTTTTTTGTTCTAAAAAATAAATCAAAGTTTAAACAAGTGATGGGAAACTTGACTCTCACCTGATTTCTACATCCTACTGTAGATCAGAAATCTGTGCCAATGGAAATAGTAAATAACCATCACCTCAATATTTAAAGCTAGCTGAGAAGTATTTTATAAAGTTGATCACTTACTGTGCTTGCTGATATTATTAAAGATACTTTTCATGTGAAAGCACAGGGGCCAAGAAAATAATTTCTTATTGCTCAGTAAGGGCATGAATAACAAATCAAAAGATTTAACTTTCCCCTGAGAGAAATACCCCAGTAAAGTGTGTGGTTCTCCAACACACTGAAGTTCAAGAGCCGCTACTGATCCTCATCTACAGTCCCAGCTCAAGCAGAAGAGATTTGTGCTTTTGCTGCTGGTGTTAAGGGAGTGCCTAATTTAAGCCTGCTGTTAAAGCAAGACCTCTATATATACAGAGACTTGTTATATTTGCCCTTAGAATAGCTTGAACAGAATAATTTATTCTTAAGTGAAGAACTTTAACCACTAGCACATTTCTCTTTAAAAATCACAGGTATTTGCTGTATGGCATTGGAGAACACAGGCACTTACCTGGCTACTCAGCCTTAGAGAAAGAGCCTAGAGTGGTCTGTGACTGCAAGGAACAGAGGCTGTGGAACTGCTGAGCCAGATAACCAACATGAGTGCGCTCTCCCAGGAGATGAAATACGTTGCAAGTTTGGAATCCAGTCCCTAGAGAACTAGACTTTTCAATGCAGTTCATATAAAACATGTAGGACTTCTTGTGGAAACAAGTAAATAAAAAATCTTTCCAGCTACTACATGGAGTAAAAATATTTTGCTAATTTAGCATAAATACGAGGAGTCACTTTGCCCAGATTTCATATAAAAACAATTAAGTTAGCTCTTTTTTTTGAAAAGCATATCTTACATTGGCAGTTCTTCTACTGAGTACTGTACATGATGTTTTAAAGAGCTTCTAACCAGAAGAATCACTGTTACAGAGATAAAATTTACACTGTGTTTACATGCACACTGTTAACCACCTAGATTTGACACAGATAAAAACTAAGATGCTGATCTGTATTTTGACAAACAAGACAGGCCTACATTTCAACTACTTGATGTATAATAAATGAAATCTCAGTATTAGAAGAACAAAAATGCTGAAATAGATTTTGAAGTCAAAATAAGGCAGTGCAGAATTACCAGTGCAGAGAAAAGCGGATTCCTATGCCTCCTTTTCTAAACAAAAGCAAGACTGTTTCATAAATTAAAGATAGTTTCATTCCCATTTAAAAACAAGTGGATCACAATGTAATGGATATCCATATGATGCACATGTTCTTTTGCTTGCAGACTTTTGCAGATACAAAATTTCTGAAGCTATTTTTCCTCACTGAATGGACTGTTTCCTAATAAGACCAAATGGTACTAAATTTGAGATACAATCAGAAGTTCACAAAAGCCAGTCATATATAATAAAAATTTAGGCAATCTAAACACTTCCACATTTTTTCCCATGCTTTATTTAAAGTTTGATCAGTAAGGCTCTGCTTTTATAAATTGCATACTGACATATTCATAAACTGGCTTGGGAGAAACGTACAGGTTTTGTTACAGTGATTTTTAAGCTCTTACATTGCCTCAGGGTCTGGAGCTATGGCATTTCTCAGAAGAGGTTCACAGTTCCTGCAGTTCGTACAGTACTGCAAAGTGGCACTAAAGTGCGTAAGGATCTGAATGGTGGCTGGGCTGAAGGTGCTGTGTGAGCTTAAGCTACTGCTTTGCCATTATATACAAGATCATTCTTCTTTGGGGAGGGGGTACTAGTTCTGGAATGCCACTGATTTTAGTTTTAAATGGAGGATTGTCTACCTTTCTCTATTCTAGAAGATGTAAATGCCCCCTTTCTGACTCTTCTGTTTGTCAAGAACAGTAAAAGAGAAAAATAGTACACTCTAAAAATGTTTCAAGATGATTTATCAGAAATAGTATTAGGAAAAAATAAGGAAGAATACAAGGTACTCCAGATGAAAAGTGGCCATGCTCTTTGTAAGTAACTATGGATCTTCTGCTCAAATGAACATGCTGTTCATTTTTATCAAAACATGAATCTTAAACTACCATAAATAAAATACAAACAGTACAGAACAATTAAAACTTTTTTTTTTTGTACAGTAGTTATTTTTACATTAAACTTACCATCTTTTCAGATATGTTGAAAATTAGGACTCTAAACATGATTATTTCAAAGTATCATTTTTAACAATCTTGCACAGGCCCGACAGTCAAAAACATGAAGTTTTGATTCAGATAGCTTGGCAGGTTTCACATACGTTCACAGGTAGGCTACTTTGAAATATGTTGGGTGTGTTTTTTACTTATCTGTTTTATTTTTATCAAAAAAAGGGGTTCATTATTTTTATTTAAATCTTTACATGAACTGGTTTTGTGCAATACCACTGCCAGTGTAGCTTGAGAAAACAAAATGTGTCTGGAACATTGACTATAGTCCAAGTATTGTCTACCTCTTAGAAAAGTAAGTTTCTAGGAAAATCCAATTGGAGTGAATTTTAACACAGGAAGTCAGTCCTAGAATAATTTAATTTTAAACAGGCACCGTCTCTACCACTGGTGATTTGATGCACTCTTCGTGCAGTCTGCTCTTCTCTGGGATGTTTAGTGAATTCTCAGCAGGGTGCTCCTGCACATGACTGTCACCATTCAAAGCTGAGACAAAGCCATCTTGAGAAGGACCTTTCAAGTATGAGTGAAATTCCACTGGTGGGTGACTCGGCCTATGCTCAGTGTATAAACTGTTACAGGGAGCACTGCCATCCCCTTCCGAAGATGAGCAGCAAACAATCACTGAGGGGTTTGCAGAAGGGTAATGAGGGCTGCTAAAAGTTTCCTCTGATGGCCGTGTGTAGTCAACAAACTGTTCTGAAGTCATGTTGTAAGGCACCAGAGAAAGACTACCATTCTTGACAGCATCCCTTTCTGAGTAAGTCTCACCCATCTGGTTAGCAGTGCCAGCAACGTGGTTCTCTATTTGGTAATACAGAGTTGAAGAGTTAGTATAGTATGAGGCATTTTTAGAGTGGTTTTCATGCACAGCAGTTCCATCAGAGTAGCAAAGGACAGAAGGAAGAGGCACCATATCAGCATGGGAGCTCATACTTTCTACAAAATCATCTGCTTTTTCTTCCTCCTCATCTTCCTCCTCATCTTCCTCTTCCTCTTCGTCATCATCTGATTCACTAGGGGCTAAACTCTGTGTACTAGAATCTGTAACTCCACTACAAAAGCTACTCCCATCTTCCTCTTCCTCCTCTTCCCCTGGGCAGTCCAAGTCCTCGGCTGACTGGGAATGCATAACTGTAGCCGGGGGTTCGGTTTCAATCTCAAAATTTTCTGCAATCGAATATTCAACTGGATGGGGTCCTGGACTCATGGAACTACTGTGTGCACTTATCTCAGTGTGACAGCCATTGAGTGCTGGAACTTGCTGCTCTCTATTTTTCTCCAATTCAAGTTTCATTATCGTGTGCAAAAAGTGAGTCCGTACACGGATAGGGTTAAATTCGATTCTACCTGCTGTATTGCTACACCCTTCTTTAGTGCAACCACATGGAAAAGACATACGATCCACCTTTTAAAAAAGAGAATACAGATTAACAAGTAGGAAGCAAAAGCCTGGTGACATGACAGAGCCTAGACAGCCTAGAGAAATACAAAGGTGAAGTGGAATTCACCTTGAGAAATGCTGGTAGAATAAGTCAAAGCTAGCAATCATTCAGGGAGTCAGCCCTGGAGTTTAGCAGTACTGAGAGAACAGTAAGGGGCCTGGACATGCTCCACTATTGCAGAGAAGGGAAAATTGATTCTGTTCCATAGGTAAAAGTATTACACGTTGGAACAAAAAATAGGTAGCTTTTCAATTTCTTGATCTGCTATAGCTTTACTGCATTTTGTGCTCAAATCCAGGCAAAGTGTTACCAGAAACACCTTAAAATTTGGTAAAAATCATTGAAACTAGACACCCATTGAAACAAAATTAATGTTGTACAGAAACCTTTATAAAGTTTCCAATGGGGACACCTGATCTCAGAAAACAGTAACAAAAACTCAAGTGCATTTTCAAAGGTAATCCAGCCAATTCTAGATGCAATATTGTAAACTCAACAGACCAGGCACAGAACTTCTACATCTAATATCTTAAAATTTTGAATCCATGTGTTGGCAAGTTTGATTAGACAGCCTAAGGTCTGTGACTTTCACCTGCGCTGTAACGCCGAAACATCAAATATGCGCAGGAGAACCACACAACACAATCCAGTACATCTTCCCCACATGTGGAGATGAAAACACCAACAGCAAAGTGAGTATATTATTTAAATAGCAGAGAAGGTTTAGCTTGGCTTCATGAGATGATGAAAAATGCATTCAGGAAGAAAACTCAGCTGCACAACAGCAGCTCAGCAGAACTAGCAGAATTATCTTTTAGGGAACATTGTGGGACATGTACAGCTGACACTATGCAAATGTACAATATGAAATACCTCTTCAGTCTGCAGAGGAAAAACCTGCTATATTAGCAGATATCTTTTTACTGCCTACATGCAAATTTATCATGCTCAGACTTTAAGTATCATGCATGTTACATAAAGGACAGCATTGCAAAATGTCATTTAGTGTTTCCTATAGAGTTTGGACTATAATTCACATTTGGAGTGTCTGCTAATTGTTTCTAAAATAAAAGGTAATATCCCTTCTGAAATCTGCAGGCTACTTATTCTTCTGTTGTCTGCATCTGCCTATTTAGATAAAGGCCTAAAAGGAGTATGAGGAGCAGAATACTTGTGTAAGAACAAAAAAATCCCCTAAGCCATGTATGTGCCTAAAACCATACTGAAGATATTCTGGGAGATTGCACTGATTGCCCACTATATAGCCTTAAAACAGAGCATTAACAAACAGGTTGGACATCCACCAGTGTTATTGCCCAGTACTTAATTTCCAACAGTTATAACCTCAAGAACAGAAAGTACACACACGTGCACAGACGCACAACCCTCCCCCTCCCCAGACAATTAAATAATGACAATAATGTAGACATTTACCTGACATTTTATGCCTGCAAGACTACAGGTGCAAGTTTCTGGGTCACAGAAGACACGGCAGTCACAGCCACAATCCTCTCTGGACAGGCGGATGGCTCGCAGCTCGTGCTTTTCTTCCACGTCAATCTTCTTCACTCCAGAAGCTCGCAGCAGTGCCCGCCGCTTTTTTGTAGGCAGGGGTTGGAGAAAGAAGTACTCATCTACTTCAGTGTTGTCTAGATCAATATCATCATCAGAAATGTCATCCAGAGTCAGTGTATTGGCTTCCTCAGATTCTACCGTACCGTTCTTGGTCATCTGTTGCACAAAACAATTAATGAAGTCCTTAAACGATGCTCACACGTACGTCATGTCATAGATGGCAATATGTGAAATCATTACCAATTGCAAAAAAGCTGCATGTAAAAATGCTGCACGACTGCCAGGAAGTTCCAGAAAATGATCACAGGTAGGGTGACCAAGCATTTCTTTCACATTTAGAATATGAATTAAAACCACATTTGTAATACCAAGTTTGTAATGAAGGCAAGAAATTATCTGTTCTTTATTTACCTAAGTTTACTGTTTGCCATTAGCTGCTAGATCTCATGCCATTCTGAAATCTAGTCTTTTCTGTATTGCTTCACAAGATAATTGTTGAGACCTTAATTGATTCCTGTCTCTGAGCTCTCTGAAATTCTTAAATATCCCTTTTGAGATAGCAATTATACTACTGACATAGGCTCAGATCATGATGCATCACAGGTTTGTAAAATGGTATATTTTAAGTACTACTCCACTTTCTGTTACACATTTCACATTACACTGGTAAAAGGGGGTAATAACTCCCTAAACAGTTCTGCCTGGCCCTGGGCAACGGGGAGATTATTTACACCAGGTATTTCAATGTATTAGTTCAGTAAAGTCGAAAAAGCAACAATAGAAGTCATCCTTTTTCCTGTATATTCTACAGAGAGAGAGAGATAAATCTACACAGGGATTAAATGCATCTTGAATTAGCTGCCTGAAGCCAATACCTCACCATATACACAACTCAGCCTGAATATTTCCATCCAGAATGGCATTCTTGGTTATATCTTTTCATTTTACGTTAGCAAGGTAGCACTAAGTAGTGTGTATTTATGTTTCTTTGATTTATTTGTTTGTTTGTTTAATATGCAATAGCGGAATGACCTACCTAAGAAATCTGATTTCTCTAGTTTTATATACACAAGGTTCAAAACCATTTCTTAAGCAGATCACTGTTATTTAACCTAAGTTTGAAACTGTGGAGGGAGAAAAATTCTAATCCCTGCTCCTGTAATTAATTGACTATTTTATTCAATTACTGTTTAATAAAAATTAACTTTTAGGGCTCTTACCCATGAGGTGAATGCTGTAACTGGCCAGCACACAAAGGCACCTACAGAACCATTCCAATCCTGACACGTATTTCTCCTCCTCCTGCAAACCTTAACTACTTTGTTCCACAGCAGTGGAGCATCAGGGACTGGCCTGCAGTGATGAGCTGAATGCCACGTGCATCCCACAGGCTGGAACATCCAACATGTCCCACCAGCCAGCAGTTTGCCTTTTCAAAGCACCTCAGCTCCTGACTCCTTTGCAGGATGATTTCCTTCTTGTCGCCTCTAACTTTTTTTTCCTCCATTTTGCCACACAAAGAACAAATGAATTAATAAAAGCAAAGAGTCTAAACTTTCTCAAAAAAGTAACTTGGTAACTACAGAGGGAGGAAGATTATCAAAAACTACCAAATACCTTTTCCAGAACTTCAGGGGAACATTAAGATCTCTTGATTGTCATAATATTGCTCATCTGAATTAAACTTGATAGTAGATGGGTAAATTTCCTCATAAATCTAAAGGTCAATGTCATAACCACAGAACAAAGGCCAATGAATTTGTGAAGCCGTTGGGTGAAATTCAGTCCCACTCAGTAAAACAGGAAAAATGCAGGATGGACATCTCTGCCTTGCCCTAGTTGGAAGCTATTCCTTATGATTTCCCACAAAGGGAACCTACTGTGTCCACAGACCAGGGAGCCTTAACACCACGGGTCTCATGCTAATAGTGTTAATTTCAGGAGACATTATGAGTAAGCAATAAGGACTCTCTTAGGCAATTTTTTGTGCTTACTCATGCTTTCTCAAATGATTACCTTGTACCTTTCATTTGATAAGATGGCTTTTACATCCAGAATTTTCACACTCTGCTGCTAATAAGTGTTTATGCTACTGTCAGCAGTGTTTTCATCAAAGTGCTGGTACTAAACAGCCAAAGTGACATGAAAATGATTTCACAGCCTTTATCTGCTTTTAGTTAGAGGTGTTTTTTATTTGGCATTTTGCTTTCAGCAACAAAAACAGTACCTAATATTATGGAAACTCAATTTCAATATATTCCTGTATTTTTATCCTTTTTTAACAGGTTCTACAGGAGCAAATACTTTCTACTCACCAATTTGTATATTTTCATGCAATTAAAAAAACCAAAATATCCCAGAGAAACTGAAATTAAAAACCACACCGAAAATGTTACTTTCTATTTACATAATGGCTTTCAAATAAAAAACCACTGACTAAACTTCATTCTACTCCATTTTCTCATTTTCTTTATTTTTCTGTGATGTAATTTTTTAATGCAAATTGTGATTAGCACATTTTCATTAAATGAATAATAGTTTTGCTGACATAACTGCTAACGCTGTCACCTTAGAATGCCACATTTCCTTTTTTATTAATTTAGAAACTATGTGAATGACCAAGCAGCTCTTCCATCTCCGTAATAAAAAATCATCAAGGTCCTGTTTTCTTAAGCAAACAAAACATGCTCAGTACTTTACAGTGACACTTCACTGATTCAGCAAGTCCTGGATTTTCTTTTCATGTTTGAAATTTTCTTTTTTTTTTAAACCCAAGCACATAATCAGGGATGCAACTAAACTGAGGTTAATGGACTAGTCAAAACAGGAAGATTTTTGTTGCCTATGTTTTTATACATGCTCCAGATGAATAGGAATATTTCACTCTAGTAAAAGATTTAACACCAGCAAAATGAAAATAAGGAATGCAAATAAGGCTCTTCTTATTCACTGAATACTTATGAAGAGATTTTGCAGAAACTTAACAATCTTAATAATCATCCACTCAAACAAGTGGCTGGGAAGATGGAAAAATATGTATTTGGAAAACAAGTAGAAAGCATGATCTGTGTCCCCAAAACAGACTGGGGGGAAGCAAAACAAATTAATTAAGAAAGGAGATACATCCCAGCCAAGAGGACGCTTAGGAAAGGATGAAGAGCCAAGCTCCAGTGCATAAAGGCTAAAAGGCCTCATCTACTGTTTCAAGGTAAATAAGATGTGTGATTTTTCTGGATTTATTTTCTTGCTAAGAAAAGAGAAGTGAAATATTTGTGTGCTTGACTATTCTTTACTCACTCCACAGGGGATTCCTCTCTTTGAGCTGATTCCTGGAAGTCAGCCAAGGGATCTACAGCTAGTCATCAGTTACACAGCACAATTCACACTTGCTCTGAAAATCCTGTGATGTGAGATGTTACAGGTATAACCTCTATCAAGGGATAAGTCACTAGCATTCCACTAGCCTTTGGTTTCCAACCTGTCCAAATATCTGTCTGTGATTCACCTTCATCCTGAGTGGTTTTATGTTTGTTCTATGACAGTTCAAATTTTATGACCTTATGAATTTATTTAAGAATCTATTTAGTTATGAAAAAACCCCAAACAGTTAGGACACTGAAAAAAGCTCAGTTACAATTCTAAATATTGTTCACTTTTAATTGCAGGATTCATCTGAAAAAGAGTCAAAAATACATGCAGTGCAATCCATGACACAAAAAACCAGAAGTTAGAAGACTCATTCTCTTCCGGGCACTTCCAGACTTCTGCTGGACACCTCGTTAAAGGCTAACTCCCACCCCTCTCTGCAGAAAACAGGGAGTAAAGAACAACCTCCCTGTAAGCCCTTGGAGGAACATGGCAATGACAACTGCAAGAGCACTTGGTGTAATCAAACAAAAATGCATCTTCAGTAAAATTAGAAAACTCCAGGAAAACATCTATTTCCAACTAAAAATGGAGCTCATAGAAGGCAATTGTTTTGTTTAACACACACACCTTGGGCCCCTATAGCTCTGACACTGTTCAGTTAAATTAGGGCAGAGATCAAAGTCTTAGACAAGCTTTACCTTTAACTTTAGAGAATTGAGTTTCTCCTCCCTTAGGTGCTCTCTCAGCATCTCTCGGTGGAGCCTCTCCTGTTCCATGGCAAACTCCCCCAGGGTGTACTGGCGCACGCTGTTGTGGCGAGTGGACATTCCCAGCGTGCTCCCTCCTTGGCTGGGAACGCTGGTGAAGCCTTGCCTTCTCGTGAAGTAATACACAGTGACACAGTTAAAGTGGACATTCTTTGTTCTCTTGCGCTTCTCCCTCTTCAGGATTGAAGACGCTGGAACAGAGGCAGATTTCAGTGTGAACGGTGACCTGCAGTCAGGCAGCAGATGTGTTCAGACAAAGGGAACCGCGCAAGTGACAATACCTGACTACACAGACACCGTATTCCAAGGTGAGAAGGACAAGAAGGTAACGTTAGAAATAGAAGCCACTACAAGCTGTTACAGTCATGAACACCATTGCCTACTTCAGAAGATAAATACTTGGCCAGGAAAGTTTTTATTTCCCATCACATCATAAAAATGTTTTATCCTTTAACCAAGAAAGCAATCAAATCCCAGCAAAAGAAACCTCCTTCAGTGTCACCACACAGATGGTGATCCAATGACTTGTACCTCTTCCAACTCCTGCCAACAAAGTTGCACAAGGCAAGAGAGATCCACATCACCACAGCACAGGGTCATGCCAACAGAAAAGATTAGAATATCCAATTACCTAATTTGTGAGAAATTGATGTTGGAGAAACTATAAAAGAAGTATGTTTAGTGTTTTATACGGTCTCAAAAATTCATACCATCATCATCACCACTGAATGATAGAGAAATAATTCTGACTAGCAGTCAGACAGACTTTGTTTTTCTTTACCTTCATCCGTCTTTCTGCTGCCATCCACTGAATACATGTGTGTATATATAGTCTAATATGTAGAATTTTTACAAAAAAATTAAATCTAGTATTTTCTAACTCTTTTCTGATTCCACTCATACCTGTGCTCAGGTTTTTTAGTAAACATATGCAGTAATATATGAAACGTGTTTTAAAAAAATGCCAGTTTTTAACTATTAAATATTCTTCTTCTTTTGATTCTGCAGACACTTAGCAACTCCTTCCCATGATACTGATCTATTGTTTCTCACTGATAATAACTGCATGCCTTTAGAGGAAATAAAAAAAGACACACAAACCTTAGAGAAAGGTAAGGGACACTCCTTGATTTTTAAGATGAGCAGTCCAATTTATTAGATTTGTTGCAAAATAGCAACAGGCTGTTGAGAATGCAGCTTGTAAGTCACTGCTTTGCAGTTTATAGGCAACAACTGCAGGTGTGTGCAGGTATGAATGAGAGGCCTCATTGCCAGAATTCAGGCAGTAAAATGATTTAAAGGGTGCCTGGCCACTCTTGAATGGCTTGGATTATTTCTATAAAAGCAGTAAGAACAACAAGATGTAGACTGATAATCTAGAATTCCACCATTTCTAGAGATGGGACCCACTTGGCCTTCAGGTCTGGCTTTGTAACAGGTCTGATTTATTGTCACAGGTAAAACATAGTTCAGCCTCTATTACTGTTATTAGGTTGTGAAATGTTAATCACCACAAACGTAAATCCACAGACTTCTACATGAAGTAAAACTGCCAAAACACCCAGCGTCATCTACCAAACTGTGGGAAAACCAAGCATATTAGAAAATAAAGCCCTGTATCCAAATTACAGGCAGTGTGTCCTACAAACATTATCACAGAACTTTGTGGCTCACTGAAACAGGATTACTTCTCCTAAATACTAATAAGCTGCTAAAAGTATGGTAAAGTATATGGTTTGCTATATAAATAACAGACCTCCTGCAGGTGTGCTGGATTATAAACACAAAATAGATAAATATCATCAGGTCCTGTTACTCACATGCTGCTCGTAAAGTGTGTTACAAAAAAAGGTGTAGCATGTACAAAGGGAAATCAAAAGACAAATTCTGTTACATTAGGCATGTTTAACTTGCATCCAAGTTGAAGCAAATCTCCTATCAACAGAGCTTGTCAAAAATATTTATAGGAAGCCTTTAGTGAGGGAAGAGGGTATTTCATTAGCAGACTAGTTGACAGGAATGTGTCATTTTGCACGATATTAAATATGGTTTTAATGTGTTGTTCTTTTCCATACATACCACAGCTCCAAAACAAAACTGCCTTTAATAAAACCAATTTCTGAGTGTTTGTAAGATGGGGTAATTTTCATACTGAAATATTCTCTTTCAATGTAGCACAAAAGCAAATACACTAAATCAGAACCTGCACTGCCAATATGCTCTAATACATAAGAAAGTGCATATTAAAAAAACCCTTTTTCTGCTGAATGAGGTATCTGAACCATTCTGGGGTGTATCCAATTTCTGATATCAGTATCAATGTTATTTGGATCTCAACTGGATGATGCCTCTATCTCAGAATAAATATTGGCAGCTACTGAAAGGCAGGCAGCTTTTTTGCCAAATAAATGAACCAGTCACAAATGAAATGAGAAATAAAACTATTGCAAAATACTCAAAGAAAGAAAAGTTGCTCTTGAAAAAAAATACATTTAATGAAGAAATCGAAGGTAACTGCACCTGTAAATCTCACAAGTTGGAGAATCACACAAACCTTTGAATCCTCATCTGTAAAGCTGAGTATCTATGTCACAAGGTCTGTGTTGATAGTAATCTGGTTTAGATCTTAGCTGTGGAACTCCTGACAGGGCTGCTTTACTGGCAGGAATGACAAATGCTGCAATAAAAGCACTTCTGTTTTTTCAAGTCTCAATCTCTTTATGGTACAGATACTACTTTCATACTAATGGCTAAACATAAATAATGACCCCTTAGGTTTTATTCACATACTACACACTAACATTAATAGCTAAATGAAGCTAAGCAGTTAGCTTAGCTAGTTACTTCCAGATGGGGGAAAAAAAAAAAAAAAAAGTAATCTCTGATAAAAACTAGATATCATGAATGAGCTTTTATACTATGTGCATTTTTGCCCATGTGTGTGCATCAAAATTCAGAACATGAATTTCATGCATTGCCATACATTTATGCCTAATACTTTGGTCAGCAATCTCTCAGTTAAGACTGCAGATGTCATGGGCTGTCTTAAAGAACCCTGTAATGCACGTCTTCAATTTTTTATAGTTCTTATCAGTTTCAGTAATTGAATTGTCAATGCCACACCATCAAAGTTGCTTGTTTGTGGGATTCTTTTGATATATCACTGATTAAAACTGTCAAAATAGAATTAAGATGAATTTCATGAAAATGTTGACACACGGTAACTTCACTGGCACTGGCACTGTAAATTCAGCACTAGATTGAAGACATGTATGAAGACAATGTGAGAGCTGACATGCATTTGTTGTAAATGCCATTAAAGTTTGTGCTGTTATTTATTAAGGTAATTCTGAGTCAGACAAATTATACAACAGTCTGTAATTAAACACGCGTGTAAACATTCAGGGCCCTCAGAATACACGGGATTACTTTTTCTGGAACACATCCTATCTTTTGGTAGAACTCATTAAAGGGCAGAGTTAAGGCCCTGTGAAGAACTCCACAGCCATCTCCTGAATGCTGCTGTCAGGGGGAGTTAGAATATACTCATATTTATATGAATTTTGTTTACAAGAATAAATCTGGAAGGAGCTGCAGGAGTTTACAGGATTGTATTTGATTAGTCAAAAGCACAGATTAGAATGTCAGCAAGAAGACATGAGAATTGTGACCACCTTAGCTACCAAGGACACAGAAAGAAGCACAGTCAGCACTGCAAAGCACTGTGTTCCTGCTCTATTACACTTCCTAAAAATCTCTGAGCAGAGGGCTGCCTTGATGTGAGCTCAAAAATACTATTAAATATTGAATGGAAATGTTGAACAGTTTCCAATGTCAGGGACAAAGTGTTCTATAACTGATTCAAACACTTTGCTTCAAACCAACCAAAACAGAACTACCACCTTATCAGGAGTCTGGGGAATTTTTTATTTTGCATGCACTGTACCTTACAGAGTATGTTAAATCTGCTGGAATCACTGCTAAGGGTACTGTTTAACTCAAGACAGAGCAGAAGAACACACAAAATACTTATGTTCTCATCTGTTAGAAAGCATGAATATACACCTAGCAACATTTACTGAAAATGTGAAAAAATCGGGTTTTATCACACTTAGTCATCATTTATTTCTTGTATCTTGGTTACAGATGTCATCATTGGCCCATCGAACTCCCAAATCCCATGAATAGATTTCCTCCTTTCTAAAGGGGAAAATCAGTATTTCCACTAGCAATCCAACCTATGCTTAAAAGAATCACCTAAGTCTCATTTGTATATTGAATAAATTATAACTAATGCAATAGGAAAGCAAGAGCAGTAATATTCTGGCAGACTGAAGCAAAGCTTTCCTGACTTCCTCTCATATGTCCTAGGCACTATGCATCAGCACTGTCCATTTGCCTTTCAGCATCCTCATTTTCCAAGTTGGGCACTGGAGCTACAGCAGTGAGAAACCTGTGGAAGATGCAGCCCCTTCCTTCTGCATGTTTAGCGGCTGAAACAGAACCCAAACCTCCCCCTAAGAAAAGCACCCACTGAAGCTGTGTTCATCCATCAAATGCAAAATCTGCTTCCTATTTTTATACAATCCTGATAGGAATGACATTTTAAGCTCATCATGTTTTTCTAACATTTTTTACCCAGAAAAATGGTAGTTCTTTGATTACAAAACTTAAATGATCTCAGTTCTGGCCGAACTCCAAGACATAAGCACTTTCTTCTGCTGTCTCAGCTATTCTTCTGATGTCAAAGACACATTAAAATAAATGTGAACCATATGGCTCCCCAGCAGATTACTCACACTCCTGCATCAATGAGGGTAAAGCAATGCATTGTCACCAGTGCAGAAATATCTTAGGCATGTGAAAATTTCAAAAGGCTGGAAAAAACATGTGTGGAGCAGCCTTTTGGATTAAAGCTCTATCTTAGACCAGTGGAAATGCTGCACTTGTTACATTCTACTACCAATTTGTCTGCTTTTTACATACTCAGTGTCATACAAACCATTATGGCAAGAAGGATTAGCACCATTCTCCACCTGCTCCATGACTTTCCATGCAGTGTGTCATCAAGTCTAACACCACAGAACAGCAAAGCCTAATCCCTCCTGGTAATTCAGGTCAGAATGCTGCTTATAAAAACCAGCTTGCTTCCCAACACTCATAGAAAAAAATCTAGGAAAAGGTTGTATCCAGAAATTGCTTCTACCTCTTTCTCTTACCTCTCCTTCTATCCTATTATCTTCCAAAAGGTATCTTCTAAGAGTGTCCATACACTCAATTTACAAGTTTCCGACCCTGAATGATAAAATACTTTTCCTACATGCTGGAAATCTACATTAAGAGGAAATCATTCTGTGTGAGTTTGAGCTAAGACACTGCAATACATTTCGCTGAATTTATTTGCATTTCTTGCTTTTTAATGCTCAGATGAACTGACTTATTTTAAAATCAAATACAAGAACCTCTCAACCTGTTAGCATTTCATAACATGAGTCAACAAATAGCAATAAAAACATATTCCTCATTAACAAGGAAATTCCAAGCCTGGCTGCTGGCAACATGAATAACAAGATGCCATGAAAAAAGAAATGCCTGCATTTACTTACACGTTTTCCCATAGTAAACCAGCATCACCACTTCTAACTCATTCAGAGTTGAAGTTTCTATCATTAACCAGCAATTAAACATAAAACTTAAGTTCAAAGCTCAGGTCATGTCTTGTGCTATTGACCTTAGACCAAATAAAACATTATCCCTCTATGAAGATAATTCAGAAGAAGCTACACCTTCCTAAGGATTTCATACCTTCTTTCACATTATGCATGGGCATATATGTAAGGCAATCTCAGTAAGTCAGCGGCTCTACAAAATTCAAAAAGTGCTTTACAGGGCACATTGAAGGAACTGCAACAGGGATTTTTTTGTGTTTTGCAAATTCCTCACTATCTTTAACAGCAAAATCAAAAGATGGCAAGAGCACTTAGAGACCAAAGGGCTTTCTCAGAGCCCTCAGTGACCTGTCAACTCCTAATGAACCAAAGTAGATCCAAAAGTACTCTAAAGACAGTACCCTAATTAGTGGAATGGCAGGACCTGTGATTATGGATAACCTTGCTCATGACAGGGATAATGTTAATGCCAATAGAGCGAGAACTGATGGAGGATATCACCAGACTCTATGATGGCAGCACCTCCTGTGGGTGATAATCACCGTATCAGAGAAGCTGCTGCTGGCCATCTCAAGTGACTCTGCAGGTGAGGACAAGAAGTTTCAGCTACAGGACACTGAAGTTGAAATGGCAGAAGAAAGCAGCAGCTCCTTATGTTTCTTAAGAGATGCGTCTGTGATTAATGTGCTATGGGGAGTTATTACCAGCACCAAAGCGCAAAAGACAGGACTTCACAAGGTCCCCACAGGTCTTCCAATTGCACACGATTCTCTAAGTTAAATTTGGGTATTCTTCTGTATCAGAAAAAAAACACCAAGCATTTAGAGGCAGGTACCTCACCAAAGCAGGGAGAATCACAGAATCATCAAATTACTAATGCTGGGAAAGATCTCCAAGATCATCAAATAATTTTTGACTGAATGCCACCATGGCCCTTAAACTGTATCATGAAGTGCCATGTCTACTCCTTTTCTGAGCACTTCCAGGGATGGTGACTTCTCCACTTCCCTGGGGAGCCTGTTCCAGTGTTTAACTTCTCTTCCAGCAAAGCAACTTTTCCTAATATCCAACCTAAACCTCTCCCGGCACACTTTGAGGTCATTTCCCCTTGTCTGTAAGAAGAGACCCCCACCTTGCCACAACCTTTCATGGAACTGTAGAGAGCAACAAGGTCTCCCCTGAGTCTCCTTTTCTCCACTGAACACCCACAACTCCCTCAACTGCTCCTCAAAGGATTTATGTTCCAGACCCTTCACGAGCTTCATTACCCTTCCTTGGAAGGGTATTGAATATTCCCCTATAGCTGAGCTGCAATGTGGAACTCAGTGTTCCTCGTGCACACAATACAGGAATGGTCAGGGTGTTGTACTGACATCCTCAATAGCAATTCCAGGTTTTTCAGCTTGCTGTGGAGCAGATTAAACACAGCAGTGGGGTGGCAGAACTGGACAGGGCAATTGAAAGGAGCTCCAATGGCATTTTGAGTGCTCCAGCCCTGTATTCTGTGTATGCCTAAGTCCTGACTAATACTGTACGTGCAACTACTTGAAGATGAACATCCTTCCTTCTGATATGAAGGCATTCTGTGAAATGGGACAGGCATATGGACTAGCCAGTAATACACTTTGGCAACCATTAAAGCAAATCTGCAATGACTAATGACCTGCTGAATCAAACTGAAATTGCTTCAATAGACTGAGAAAGGTAAGTAAAATACACAACAGGGATTATATCTGCCAGCAGTAATGAAGGCACTCCATCACCATTTGCTAAGAGATTTAAAAATGTGCACATCTGTAAAAATACACACACCTTATAAAGAAAATGCTAATGGTAAAATTTGTCTATTCTTTATGGACTGTAATTTTTGTTTACTGACTCAGTTGCCTGCAACCTAGGCTAGGGATTTAATAATTTCTTCTTGTTGCTGTCTTTATTTGTTTAAATGGATATATTGTTAAAGAAACTCTGTATTTATCCCTGTGTAATTGTCACAAGCAATAGCACTTAGGGCCATCTAAGTCATGTGTTTTCTGCCATCACACTACAGGGTTAATTGCTGAGAACAAAGTTATCTTCTGGTAGCTCTGCCCCACTTGAATGATCCACAGCAGCTGTGTGCCTCATTTAGCTGGCAGGTTAAACTGACTGTAAGACTAATTGAGCAGAATTCTTGCTAGGCTCCTGTTTATCTGACCCAATACATATAGTTTCAAGGGTTGTGTAAATACAGAGATGCATCAGCTGTGCTAGATGGATTCATATACAAAATGCCTGCTTCCTAAAGTGCTGAAGAGATTGTAGTTACAAGCAATTTAGAATTATCTCTTTGTCAGGTCAATTAGAAAGAAAAAATAAGACTTAGAGGACCATGTTAGCATTTCTTTTAATTCTCAATATAAGAATTAATTTATAGATCTTGATGTTGACTACAGGTCACACAACCCTCTCCCCCTTTTCCAGTCAGTAGAAGAGAGTTGATAGTCAACTCCATATTCACCTACATGAAAACAGAGCAGAAAAAAGACAGTACACAGGATCTGACAGTGTCCCACTAAATAGAACAGAAAATGGTACAACATGTCAGGAAGTAGTTTAGGAAGATAACCTCCATCAAGGAGGTATTCAGGCATGTAACAGAGGCAAGGAATCTCGACAGCCTTTTTTCTGCACTGGCTCTTTTCAGTCTGCTCACTGAAAAAAGTCTCACAGAACTCAACCTTATATTTAGATTCAAATATTCAACTTAGAAAAGCTCGTCTCTTTTATTGAGAAAGACGAATGAGTTTAAAGCACGAACAAAATCCCTTCCAATGAACACTGTTAACGGTTGCATTAGTACACATGACAAGTGCATTTAATTTTCAGGTGAGTCTCACTTAATAGCCCTTAAGTGATACAGGGGTTCTGTATTTGATTTCTTGGAATTTAGGCTGGTGCATCTGTATTAAAGACAATACTTTTTAAAAATGTCAATGCACACACAAACTACTTGCTCTTTCTACTTCTATATCACCAATTGATATACACACATGTATTTTTTCAAAAAATGTAATATGTACAATTTCTGTAGGTGTGAGTGCACACACAGATAAACATTTATTACTCTGGCCACAAGGATCTCAGTTAGATAAGTCATTAATCGAAACACTGAAATACTGTAGTTTCTCTTACAGAAAGGGAAGTTCCTTTAAACTAAATTGTTTATTATATCAACTACAATTAAAGCTTATTGTTACATGCATGTACTACAACTTCCAAGTTTGTCCCTGTTCATTGTATCACCTGTGCACGTATTCACAATAAAATTGTGGTCTTCTGTGTGGGTGGGAATGACTGTTTGATGTAAAAAGCCTGTTTTCAGTCTACAATGAATAATCAACTAACTTCTTCAACAGATGCAAATGTTAAAGTAGCAGTATGCAGATAATATTGTCCCCAAGAAAATTTTCTAAATACTAATCTAAATTTAAATTTCTAAATACTACCAAAGAGGTTTACTGGGTAACTTACTCCTCTGTGGTACTTCAATAAAATGGGTCCCCAACTAGCACTGCATCTTAAATATCATATAGCACCTCAAGAGTGTTCCATGTAAACCCGTTTCAAAAGTCATGCCTGTTCCTCCTGTGCACAGGAACATTCCCAACCACAGCAAAGAGGATTCAGACCCACACATCCAAATGCCTGCTCAATGGTAGGTAATGCAGTTAAAAGAACATTCATATCACATACTACAAACATGATTTCTAGGCACATCCACCCACTCAGTTACACGGAACACACTCTGTACGGGCTGCAGTGAGGAGCCTCACCTACTCCTTGGCTCACAGTTTTAAGGAATAACTCCATAGAGGAGATCTAAATGCAACAGAGTTGAAGGAGGCAAACCCCTGCTTTTTAGAAGCTGCAGTTCACTATTAATAAATAATATAACCACCTAAAACAAGTATCATAAACTGCAAACATAAACTGTAAATTTATCATTCCCAGAAATATATGCTGCAAATGTAGCTTGGCTAACTTAAGACCAAATTCTTATCTGTACACAAAACCATTGCAAAGTACAGAAATATCCTCTGGTACCTGAAAAAGAGAAACTATTGAAATAATATCTACCATACACAACATTCATCAGTTCCAAGTAAAAGAAAGCTTATATTGTTTTTAGAGAAGAACTCTCACCAATACTGTATTACAGAGAGCTGACAGCTGCAATATATTTAGCTAAGGAAAATAAAGTGAGCTAAAGTACTTTCCCTACAGTACCTGTTTGAACTATTTGGAACACAACTCCTAACATTAACTACAAACAGCTACATAATTCAAACAGCAAATAGGTAGGAGCTTCCAAGAGACTTCAAACTTTTACAACAACAGTCTAACAGACAAGAAGTAAAAGAATGTAAGAGTATTTTACAAAGTATTTTTGAGCAAGTCACAAACTGAACATCATGGAGAGACTGTTTCATGATCTGCTCAATTACAAATCATCATGCTTATCTAACCACAAAATTTATTTTATTTTGAGAAACAGGAACAATTCTTTGGGTACACAGAGTTAGTACTTACGGGTAAAATGATTAGAAGTGGATGGATTGACACTATCACCACTGTCAGCACTTTCACTGCTGGAAATGTCATCATCTGATTCCCTCACAGAGGAACAAGGTGAGGAGCCATCAACTTCTTCAAACTTCCTCTTTAAAATTCCACTCATTGCTGCAATGCTGTCACATGTACCTGTAACAGGAACAGAGGCAACGAGGCACTGAAACATCCAGCTGTAGAATATGCAATCATAAACTCCAAAGTAATTTTTATTTCAAAATAGCAGTAAATTGCCACTTCTAGTCTTGAATAATAATTTAATATTAAATTACACATGACTAATTAGGAGAGTGAAGCCACAGAGAAGAAAAAAATCTTAAGTCCTACTCTAACTTGACACATATGGAGGTGATTATTTCACTAGAATAATCTGTAACAGATTGCTTTCAGGGAGTATTTTCCCCACTATGTCAACAGCATCCCCATCTTCTTCTAGGTTATGTTGTGAAATTCCAAACCAAGAAAAAAATGACAGACCTGGTCCCTCCTTTGGCTGCCACAGGAGGAAGGAAAGCTCACAATCAGGGGTGAAATTAAGAATAAATCATCTTGAACACTACAGTTTCCAATGCTAAATATAAGTGACATAACCAGTGTTCACACCACCCTTTAAGAATTTCATTGGATAATTCCAATATTACAGACAGGTAAAAGACAGTGAAGGCACAAAGACCACACATGAATTTGTGCTCAATAAACACCTGGAGTTCTGAAGTTACACCAGTTAAAGACACCAACTGCCTCCCAAACGTTCTCCTCTCCCACCTACCAGGTCTATGAAAGGCAGGTCACCCTTGACTAAGCTGATCTCCTCTTACAGGGTGACCTGCCTAGTGGTAGAGGCAACGGCTGGGGATGTTGTCTACCTGGACTTTACTAAAGCCTTTGACAACGTTTCCCTCAGCATCCTCATGGAGAAACTGACTGCTGACATCTTGGATGGGTGTAAAAACTGGCTGGCTGGATGGCCCAGAGAGTGCTGGGGAATGGAATTAAATCCACTTGGTGGCTGGTCACTAGTGGTGTTTCCCAGGGCTCTGCTGAGGCCAGTCCTGTTTAAATATCTTTATCAATGATCTGGACAAGGGGATCAAGTGTCCGTCCCCTCAGTCAGTTTGCAGATAACATTAAGTTGGGCATGAGTCCAAAGAAGGGCAGTGAAACTGGGGAAGGTCTAGAAAGTGACTCACATGAGGAGCAGCTGAGAGAGCTGGGACTGTTCAGTCTGGAGAAAGGAGACTCAGGGAGGACCTCATCACTCTCTAAAACTCCCTGTAAGGACTTTTTAGCCAGCTGGGGGCTGGCCTCTTCTTCCAGGTAACAAATGACAGGACAAGAGGAAACGGCCTCAAACTATGCTGGGGAGGTTTAGATTGCGTGTTGGCAAAGATGTCTTCAACACAAGGGCGGTCAAGCATGGGAATGGGCTGCCCAGGGAAGTCACCATCCCTGCAGGTACTTAAAAGATGTGTAGATGGGGCACTTAGGTACATTGTTTAGTGGTGGACTGGTCAGGTTAATGGTTGAACTCAATGATCTTTGAGGTATTTTCCAACCTAAATTATTCTGTGATACCAAAATTAAGAAATGAAATGCCTAATATATTCCTGAGGCTGAGCAGAATATTATAAAGCTACGTATTCATTTAGCAGCATGGCCTGGTTCCAGCCAGGACAGGGGTAATTTTTCCAGTAGCCCAGAGGGGGCATGACCAGGACACCAAGGTTACTCAGTACCACCTCACATGATTACTGGGGGCAGGGGAAAGGGAGTCTTTTCTGGAGAGTAGAAGTTCTTTATGGCTCCAATTCCAAGGCAGAGAGAGCTGGTGCTGTCTGTTGTGGGTTTCCACAGTGAGCAGTAACATTTCTTTTCTTGTACTCTCTGTCATGAATATTGTTGCCCTTACTGTTCCTCTTCTTACCTCATTGCCATTTCCAGTACAATGTTCTTATCTGAACCCACCATCTTCACCTTTTTGCCTCCTATTCTCCTCTCCAGCCACTGCAGGGGGGGAGGGAGAGTGAGTGAATTTGGAGAGTTTCTGTGGGAGCACTAAACTGGGGAGTGCCCCCCTAAACCATGACACAGCAGAGGAGGAAATATTGCATGTAATTAACTAACTGAGGAGAGATCAAGAACAGCTGGAGCCTGCCCAGAGGACACACAGCTGCCACCATCCTGCCTGCAGCACTGCAAAGACAAATGCTCCTAACACTTATCCAGGCAAAAAGTTTGTCTGGGATTGATGACACACTGTACTCATCAGGGACACACAACCCAGCGCTTAGGGCTTGACAAAGGGTTCTGCTCAATCCCACTGAAAGCAAGAAAAATAAAATATTCATTTACACTGCTCATGAAACAGAACTATTGAAATCTCTACAGCTGCCTTTAGGATTCCTTAATTCTGGACCAGCCACATTCTGCTCCTTCCTGGAAGCTGAACTAGATATCCTCCAGAACTCCCTTCCAACCAACATTTCGATGGCTCTGTGTTTAAAACCCCAATATATCTGTGAGGAAGCTGGCATAAGCTGGGCTAAGTGGCTACTAAAGAAGACAAGGTTAAAGCAGAGATTCCAGTACTGGCCAAAATGTTTAACAATTAGCACATTTCAGGGTTTTGGCTCAGGCCACCTCTTGCTCTCCTCGATTATGCAGGATGAAGCAGGTGCCAGAACCATTCCCAGCAGGCAGGCTGGATGAGGGCACCTGGGTTTTGGCACAGGACTGACAGCTCAACCATTGTGGACAAGAGCTGTATCCTGTCACTTGGCAGCAGAAGCCAGAGAATGCTGTCCCTAGCCCGTGTCTGTCTTATCTTTTCAATTAGTACAGAGGCAGTCTCAGGGATGTGGCTGCTGTGCTCGGACCCTGCAAGCACAGCCCTTCAGCAGGTTCTCTGCTATCTTTGCTCACACTTGGCCTCATACTAAGTAGTTTCAATGTCTCCTATGTATTCTACAGCTCCCTTCAAGCCCCAGCACCAGTTTCTTTCCTGGAAAAAAACAAAACAACAGTGTGAAGAGAACTGCAACCTTTCAGCATGGTATGAAGTCATGGCAAGATAAAGGTGGGCATATGAGAACTACCAAAAAAAAAAAAAAAAAAAGGAAAAAAAAACCACCAAAAAAACCCCACCAAACCCCCAAACAAACAAACAAACAAACAAAAACCCAAAGAAAAAGTAGGACTCACCATCTTACAGAGTCTGTGAGACTAATTCCAGATCATAATTCCACAAACACTGAAACCTGTCTATATGAAATTCATGGGTTGAGGTGGCAAGAGCACAGTGGTTTCTTCCCAGTGCAGAGTTTAGTTCTAATTACTTGTTTTGCTTTGCTGACAAAGCATTTTACTTTGCCTGCCAGCTCCTAAGCACAGCAGGAGGGACTTATGAGCAGGTTTAAACTTGCCTTTGTAAGTCAAAACTTGGAATTGCATATACATTATACAACATTTTAATGATATTATTAAATTGCAAGGATTAGAACAGAAGTTTTATAATAAGGGAGCTCATTCACTTCTTGAGAATCAAAAGCTCTAAAAAACACACATGAGATTGTACCAAGTTTAATATCCTGTCTCCAGCAGTAGTCACTATTTAATGCTTCAATGGAAAGCAATGGGATGCAAAATCCTGCCAAACAACTGCAGATACACAGCTCTGCTTCCTCATCCTTACAGCCAATTTCCTCTAAGCATGAGACTTGAAATATTGCTATATGACAGTGCCCAGCCTCTTAGAAATTCACTTGACTTGGTCTCCTGAGGCAACAAGTTTCTTATTAGCTTTCTGTGTAAAGAAAAGAACCACAACAAAACACATCTTCTGAAACTATAGCCACACCCCCTTCAAAACCACTGCAGTTTCTATCTCTACAATATTTTGGACAGTAAGCAGCAGGAAGGCAGCAGTGTCCAGCAGCATGCTGTACTCGACAAAACTACACAGCTACTTGCTCAAAGTGGGGACAGCTGCGAAGTCACTGACATCTTGTTGCTGTATTACAGTGGTATTTCAGTAGTGATTACATTACACGGGAGGTAGAGTGCATCTGCTGATCCTGTACAGAATTAGGAAACACCTTTATATTTGGGGGGTGTGCAAGGAGGGAACAGCAATGGAGACACAAATGGAACTGCACATTAAGTCCTGCATCCCAAAGCTGGGGCAGCCGTCCAATGGCTGCAGCTGCTGGAAAGCACCTGGCATGTTCCTGCCTACACTCCCAACCTCACAGCTGTGCAACCCTTCACAGCCTGCCTGCCTGCCCCTGGGGAGCTCCCCAAAGCCACACAGCCTCTTGCTGACACTACTCCTCTTTTAATGTGGGAACTAAAGCACTCATCAGCAAGAACAAGGAGGAGAAAATGAGCAAGAAACTGTGCAGGTCTGAAACACCTGAGCACTTGTTTACTATTCAGATTCTTCAAATTCTGAGTTAATAATCCCCAGAAAAAGATGCAGAATTCCATCAGAAGGTGTAGCTCATGAGAATAGAGGGAGCACTGGTCCCCAGTACAGCCAACACATGCCTGGTCTTGGAACTGGTGCCATATTTCCTCAGGCTAGAAAACAAGAACAGAGGGGTGATGTGCCATCTCAACAGGTACGTTTTGACACCTCACAGCTATAGCTGTGTCCCACCTGAAAGGGCACAGGGACATACAAATACATACAAATGGCTGATTATTGCCTGCTGACAGTGAAAGCAACAGCTGCTTTCACTGGAGTAACCAGAAACTTTGAAATTACTCCAATGTCCTTGTCACTGATCGTCCCTCAGACCAAAACCCCCTTCCTAGAAGGCTCTGCCAATCTGTCACCAAATTGTCTTCTTTAAAGGCATGTGAGCTTTTCCAGGGTCTCACTTTCAAGTTCCCTAACATAAAGGCACTTCTGCACGTACCCAAAGTTACAGAGATTTGAGATATCTGAATCTGTTGAGGTCTCCCTGGAAGCCTGAAACTTCGTGTTCTTCCAAGTAAGGTGTCCAAGAACAAAAGGAAAATCTATTATGAGTGCAAAGCATGTTGAGAAGGAAAAGGGACCAAACCCATGAGCAATCGTTTATGTACCCAAAGGGTGGTAAATACAGTACAGCACTTGGCTGCTATCTGTGCCCACCCTCTTTGGACTATGAATCTTGGCATTATTTTCTATACAGCAAAATGGTCTCCACCTAAACAAAGGACTAGGATGCTCTCCACTAAGCTATAGCTTAGGAGCAGCAGGTACTGAACAACAGACTCTGCTCTCCAGCACCCGGGTGGATTTCTTAGCTGTGCTGCTGTGTAAATTAACAAGTGACCCATTCAGCAGCAGATCTTTACAAGAAAGATGTTTTGAGATGAAGAGTGACCTGTGCTCTGCTCTTGAAAGGGAAGGTCAGAGTACCTCCCTTCAGGAGGTACTGGACTGTGACTGTGGAGCACAGGGAGCTCCAACAGCACAAGCCATGGTTCCATGCTGAAGGGTAACCACATGGACACCGGGGATTAAAACATTTCTCTCTCCAGCATCTAACCTCCAAGTGCCTTGCTTCTTACTTCATTAAGCAAACCTGACTTAGAGACTAATCCTGAAACCTTACTCAGAAGCAGAAGACCTGCAGTCCTCAATGGCCACAGCCAAACCTCAGCACAAGAGAAAAACCATTCCTGCTCAAAGAGCCATTGGAAGGACAGGGAATTTTACAGCCATCTCCACACTGCTAGGAAACACGCACTCCTCCCTACACCTTGCACCTCTGCATCAGTAAAGAGGAGCTTTGCTGGCTCTGTAATTCTGCCTTGTCTTCAAATACAATGGGATTATGATCAATTCTAAAACACTTCAAAAAGAAATGTTTGATACACAAAGCAGATGTATTCAATAATAGGATCTCTGGGGGAATGACAGTTTGGCTTATTAATTACCAAAATTCTGTTTCTGAACATAAATTTCCCCCTTCTCCCCCCTTCAATAAAAGGCAACTGAATTCCTTTAATTCATCTTTTGGACTCCTTAAAATCAACTTTTCTCTCTAAAAGCTTTAATTACATCTTTAAAGCGTTACATTTGCATATCCCAGCCAACGTAACATCAAAATCACAATTTCAATATCTAGTCAGAACTTCCCTGTGAGGAAATACACCTTATATTACACAATGCTTGCTTTAATTGAGAAAGCTTTAGCTCTTGGGATTAGAGTTACACAGTATGTAGCTGTAGCCTACATGCTTTCTTTCAAAAGTATTTCCAGGCATTATGACTTCAAATGCAGAGGAAGCGTAGTGAAAGTGTCAACAGTGAGACTGCCAAGGGCATGGTCGGAAGAAATGGCTACAACAATTTAAATGGCTAAACAAATATAGGCTAAAAGTCAAGTCAAGGGTAAAGATATAAACTCATACTGCCTCTGGCAGGAATCAATTATGCTGGCTATTCTGACCTCTAAATGGCTTCTTCTGGAGAGGGAACATGAAAAGCTTACTCTCACTCTCTCGCTTTTTACCTATTTTCTCTCATCTTCATTACAAGTTACATATGTATGTTCCACATGTCTAAACTTGGCAAAAATATTTAAAAAGGAGAAAGCGATAAAGTGTTTTATCTGCATTAAAAACCAATGATAGTTAAAGCATTCTCGCTCCAAAGAACATTACTGAAAAGACTTGAAATTCTTAGTAGAGACATTTTGAGAAATGTCACAGATGTGCCTAAAAACATGAAAAATTGCCTAAATTAGTTGGGTTTTGAAAATGGTAATTCAGATCGAGTAACACCACAATGAAAGAGGCAAAACTGAAGAAAGAAAAAATCATGAGAAGGGACTGAAGCAAAAGGTTATGAAAAGATTCCTTTCCTACAGAAGTGGGACTCTCTCAGACAAAAATACTGGTTTCAAATTTCCTTCACTATTTAAAAGAAATATAAATGGAATAGCAAAGTCATGCTCTGTCATGATCACTGGAGGCCAGTTATAAAGAAGGTGGTATACAGAAATACAGGCGTCCTCAAAGTTGAGTGTTACCATTCAGTGGTGTTCATCTGTGCTATGTATCTGAACAGATAGCTAAGGTTTTGCATTAGCTCAGCTCACTTTGAACAAGCAGCACAAGCAGCAAAAGCAGATCAGCTGTACTAATATACACAGCTTTTGAGCAGAACTAATCTGTGGAGCAGAACACTGCCCTAACACAGACCATTTGCAGCACCCCTGTGAAATACATCTTTAGATTCAACAGGCACCTAGGAAGTGTAAATACACACTTCTTTGGATATCAAAATAAATACACAGTAGAGGGTTATAAGATAGAAAAATTATGCTATTTAGTAATTATTCTTTATTTAACTGAAAATTTTGTTGCTCTTCTAACATTGGTGTTCTTCTGTCATACACTGGTAAAATTTAATTACGTATATACATTTAACGTACATGCTTACTATGCTTTAACAAATGTTGATAATAAGAACTCACCACAGAAGTGGCATGAAAAAGGGTCTCAGCTTATTATGCACCAAATCCTGTGATATTGAGGACCTGCCTGTGCTCAGCCAGCAGCCATTTGCGTTTCAGTGCTGCTGCAGCGTTACACAACAGACATGCTCAGCACGTTCCCTAATGGACACTGTTTCAACTCTCCTCCCTTCAGCGCTCAAATTCAGCTTGGCAGATGATTTTGACCAACCTCATGCCTTTGCCTTGTCACATCCACTCAAAAAAAGGCACAGCTACAGGAATACCTTCTACTGTTCCTGTGCAAGCACTGACAGATCTGGGTGCTCCAGGAGTTTCCAGGTTCAGTGAGGGAACACATGAAAAAGAGTGTGGAGCCCCAGTACTTCAACAGTCAGATTATATTCTTTGGACTTCAGCAACAAGACATTTAAAATTTATTGTATGATCTTGGTTCTTTGCATCAAATGGCTTATAAGGAACCAATCAAAAGATTTTTGACTGATGGGTTTTTTAAATTTTTTTCCTTTTTTTCCTTCTCTCTTTTTTTTAAAACACTGAAAGCATAAAAATCTCTAATAACAGTTTGTTTTTATCTTTTTAATAAATGCTGACATTAGAAAGAACATAATTAACCCAATTCTCTAATAAAATCTGTGCTGTGCATATTTTAAAGACACCAAGTAAATATTTGGCACAGCTATTAGTAGTCATGTAAAGTTACAGACTGGCTTCTTTGGTAGCTCAAAACTCTGTTGCTATTTTTTACTATAAAGCTGAAAGAAAATGGTCGAAACTAAACAGCTAGGAAAATATCAGAAAACACATTATTTTCATCAGCAGAAGTATCTGAGGAAGAATAAAACAGGCCCTTAAAAACAAAAAAAAATTTGGTCACCAGGAGCCAACATTCAATTGCCACCAATGAAATGAATGTAGCTCCATGGCATGACAGTAAAATCATGACTTCATTCAAGGCTTGGCTACAAGTACAGCCAAAATTAGTAAAAATAAGTTTAAGTGCATCTTTCTCCCTAGACAATAAAGTCAATAAAACTATTCGTACTGGAAAATATAAATTATTAATATCTACTGGAAGGCTCTGATGTTTTGAAATTGCTATCTTCAAAAATAGCTTTATGGCTATAATAATTCAAGCTTTCTATCTAGATCAAGGACAATGTACAACCAAAATATAATGCTACAATCTGCACTTTTCATGCACACCCAAGACAGTCCTAAGTATATATTCAAGTCCACAAAAAAAATTACACAAAAATAGAAGATGTAAAATTGCTATTTGTTTCTAGGATTTGCTTTTTGACTTTGCACCATTCATGGTGTATCTATTTAACTCTGAAAAACAATACATTTATTTTTTTTAAAGCTGGATATTTTTAGAAATAATCTTATTTCACAATTAAACACTGAGGAGGGAAATTATCCAAAAAAAGCCCCCTTAACATACACAACAAATTACTGAATGCAGGAAACAGTGAATTCATACAACACAACCGTGAAGTCGTCTTCTGCCACTGACATATATGTAAGGAATTGACAGTTGACCTAATCTTCTAAGAAGGACACAAGGTAAAAATAAGCTACTCAGCTATCAGCTAAAAATGAGAAGAATTTAAAAAAAAAAAAAAAAAAAGAAGAAAAAATCAGAGAAACGAGTGGACCTTTACTATTTATGGATTTGTCTCTCCTGGATGGATTACCCAAGGCCCAGTATGAGGGCTGCTTCACTGATGCTCTTCCCCAGGGTCATGGTGTTTGGGCTTTATGTGGTTACTTTGATAATCAGGGTCTTAGCCACAGTGCAAATTGTTTTTTACTGGTGTGAACTAGCAATCTGCCTTTCCCATCTCACCACCCATTTGCACAATACTTGAAGAAGATTAACTGCTTCTGCTTCAAGCTCAGCTGATACGAGCTAACAGGTTAAAAAAACTAATTAGGAAAATATGATAGACGTATCGAACAATATGACAGGCACAGAGAAAGCATAACTGCACAAACCTAATTTCCTTACAAAATGAGTCAAAAAGATCAGTCACACTAAGATTTCAAAGTCTCAGATTTAGTGACCATGGTCAATAGAATGAGATTTTTTTTTTTTATGAAGAGGGACAAAATATGCATAATCAATAAAGTAAAACGTTTCTCTGTAAACCAGTAGTATTCTCTGTATTTTCAATAACTGAAAACCTCAAAAATTATTTTAAAAGCATATATTCAATTACTGGCAAAATTTCCAATAGTAATTTCATATTTGTGGCCAGCAAAAATTCCCCAGAGGTCCTTACTCACCTGTACATAATCAACACAAAGGCACCCAAAGGAAGGGCCCGTGGTGCTAACACAACATGACAGACCACAGTAAGACAGACCTGAAATTACATTCCCAGCTGTTAAAACTGAATGTTGACTCTCTTTACTTTTTTTTATGCTAAAGAAAATTTGGTTTATGCCTGTAGTGACTTGTATACTAATAAACATGTCTAAGAATTCTTTTCAGTTCCCTTTATAATTCAAAGCTGAAAACTTCCTTAGAAAGCTGACAGAAGAGCTGCAGGTCTAATAACAAGCATGTTCCCATGCAATTCCCAAGGCACTCTTGTCACTGAGACAATGATGAATAGGAGCTGAGCAGCGAGCCCACTGCCATCTCATTGCCTGACTTGTAAGCACCTTATGACCATTCAGCACCACTTCAGCCAGGGGAGTCTGCTGGGACAAAATTAATTATCTGCCCTACGCTCTCCTGAAAGCACTGCTGTGAAGGTATGTGGCTTACACTTCCAACCTGAAGTGGGTTCTTTTTATTATTTGATGTATTTCGCTTTATTACATCTCTGATCACCCTGTCTTTTCCAAAGGAGCTAAAAAGGTTAATACTGTGCAGTTTCCGCTTTTCCATTTTATTAATGAATAGATGTTTGTTTAGAAGCAAGAGTAGGTGAGAAGCATAATAGTAAACAACTGAGCAATTTAATTGAAAGCTACAAAGTTAAACCTCTGTCTACTCTGAAAGTGAATTCTTCCATAAAGACTCTGGTACAAGACAGGAGAACAATGGCAACTCTAGGAGTCAATTCCCCCCCGAGTCGTGGGATTTCCCTCCCTGCCCCTAAAATAAAATATTTAAAAGTTTAAAATGTTTGCTTGAGAATAGCCTGCTCAGCTGTCACAGTCCATGTTGGAAGTAAGCAGTGCTACCATTCGATGTCCACTCTAAAAACAATTAACAAATACATTTTGTGGCTTTCAGCATTTTTTGTTTACCCTATCACCCCCACACAATGGCATTTACTAGAGATGGCTATCGCTTAGGAAGTGCAACTAAAACATCTGCAATCCAGCTTCCTTGTTAACACATTCATGATACATTTAAAGCAGACTCTGTTCAATAGTGACAAAGAACAGATTTTAAATCACTAAGAAGTTCATCATCAAATGTTCACTAAGAAGTTCATAATATCCCTATTCCAAACGCCCGACCTCCTCCTGCAGCAGCACCGTGTCAGCCTATTCCATCATCCCAGGAGGAGCAGCCAGGAGCTCCTCAGGTGGGACAGGCCACGGGCACCGCACAGCCCGGCCCCGCTCACAGCAGCCCGGGCAGATGTGTTAGAGAGGGAAGCCTTGTTCCCGAGATGTGTTAGAGAGAGAAGCCTTGTTCCCGAGATGTGTTAGAGAGGGAAGCCTTGTTCCCGAGATGTGTTAGAGAGGGAAGCTTGTTCCCGAGATGTGTTAGAGAGGGAAGCCTTGTTCCCGAGCTGGGTCCCTTGTTCAGCTTTTAGGGGCCTGGGGCCCCGCGTCGGCCCCCCGCCGCACACACAGCGCCGGCCCCGCAGCGCGCCCGCAGCCCGGGCTCGGCCCACAGCCTCCATCCCCCGGCAGCACGGCCAAAATATCACCTCCTTATAGGCATGCACAGAAATGATGTGCCAGAATTGAATAAATAAATGTAATGAAGGGGCAGCATGCTAATGAGAGCTACAAATACCACAGAGGCTTATTTACTCTGCAGCCTCCCACTACATAATGGTATCGCTGCTTGCATTTCCTCATCAAAATCCAACAACCACACGAGAAGGAGAAGCTGCCATCGGTAAATGATGTTGTAGCTCCTGCCTGTATCCCTCAGAACGACTGATCAGGGTCAGGCTCCATACTCTGCAGCCCACATTTCCTACTTCACATTAGACAATGGAATAAATATGCAAATCCCTGCTGCTTATGGAAGACCAGGATACAAACCAGCCCCAAATCAATCAGGACTTCAACTTATATATTCCACGAAATTATTTATAAAGTACTAAACAACAGCCATGGATCTTTTCATCTGAAAGCCTGAATGCAAATTGTCCAATGCATTTGGATGCTAGTTTCTAAGAAGTATCCTTGCTTATATTTTGGCGTTTAAGCATAGAAAAACCTTAAAAAAATCAAGCAGCTCCTCTTCTTTTTATCCTTAACTTTACAATATTTAAGTTGTCCACTTACATGTATTAAGTGAATTTTTCATCAAATTGTTACAGCAATACAAGCTTTTACTCCTTTTCCCATTTTCCTTTTTTTTTTTTTTTTGTGGAAAAATTATTTGAAGTAATGGAAAACTGAAGCAGAGGTGCTAAAAATACAAACCTCTTTTTTGTAGGGTGGGTGTAGAGATAGGGGAGCTGTAGGAAAGAATTATATGCAAATGTGGGGGAAGAAAAAGGCTACAATTTTCCAGTTTGTTTTTTTTTTTTTATAAATTACTCACATCTCCCATTTATCACAAGTTTCATTAGAATACTGTATCCATATCTGTGGAGAGATGTAGAAATTAAAGACATGCTATTTATCCCAGAGCTGTTTTAACCCAGTAAATATTTTTGTTTTCTGTACATTTGTAGATAAATCGTTTCTGTTTTTTATCTACACTCAAACCCTTTTCCAGGGTCAAAAAAGCCTAGAAAAGAGCAATGAAGCAACAGTGATCAAAACTCACTGGTAGGACTTTAAGTGGTATCAGCATTTTAAAGATGTGATGGTGTTTGGGGATATTTTACTGAGGAAAGGGTACATCTATAATCCAGTTTTTCTCAGCATCATGTCCAGCCCAGAGCAAGAGAAAAAAGAGATATTAACAGACTGCATGTAAATGTATCTTTAAGACATCTTTACCAATGCTGCAATTTTATTATAGCTGCCTTGCTTCAGCCTGACTTTCCACCTGCTTGTTCAAAGGGAAAACATCTCTAAACGTCAAGGTTCAGTTACTAGAAGTACATTTTAAGAGCAAGCAAAAGTTTTAGATGAGACAATCATCTGTTGCTATCTCAGGGAAAATATTTAAGCTTTGGAATTAAGTTTCCAAACATTTGCCACTGTGTACTCTAAACCATGACTTACATGTCTTCAATTTATATTGAACTTAAACTTCATTCAGTCAACTACTGCATCTGTCTAAAGCAAGATAAATGTAAATTCCTCTTTCTGGTAAACAATGAAGACCAAAAATCTAAGATACACAGTTACCACTGCATCCTCAAACCAAAACACTGCACACCAGATTTGGGCTCCTCAGATCCAGAAGTAAATTGATATAGTGTAATTAACACAAAACTCCAGTAACATGAGAGATCAAAATCACGCCTCTGTCTCCAAAATGCCGGATACGTACATAAGGATTTGGTTCTATTAATGATTCTAAAAGAAACTCAACAGCCACCATTCAAATTGCAGCATAAAATGTTTACATAATCACAGCTTCAATAGAGTTTAGATGGGGTAAAGAAAAGTATGTCTTAAAATTACCATTACTTGGTAGCAACACAGAACACCTTTTTGCTTCAGGAATTTTTTCTTTAAGCTTTCTTAAAAAACTTGACCCTGGGAGTGTTTTAGAATATGAAGAGCCTAATCCACAGAAAATACGTTTGTTTTATTGTTTCTTTCCTATATATATAGACAAGACAGGTGTATTTCAAAGTTGTGATTCCATTGTAACAGTGGGAATGTTGCTCTGTAGAGACGCTCCTATTGTTATTTTACTGCACACTGTTAATTTTATCTCTGTATGCACTTACTGTAAGTACCTAACCACCTCATAAATTTAAATTTAAAATCCACCATACTCATTTTAGATGAATATAATAATTATATGATAATTGTATGACTGTATATTGCTGTATATTCTCCATTTAAATTAGCATAGAGTGACATGTTCAGTGTTATCTCATCCAATCTTTCAGTACATACTGCAGGTGTTACTGCGATATTACCAGGGTTCTCTGTAAAATAAATTAATAGCTGCACATAAGTACAGTGAAAAAGTATTTTCACATATCCTTTCTGATCTATTGTCTAAAACGCGAACAGGCCTGCGTTCTGAGATGCCAAGCTGTATCAGGATTGTAATATAAAATTACCTTTTATAGGAGAACCGTTTTAAAGCAGGGACTGCAAAGCACCTTCGCTTAGGTATCAGCGATATTTGCGAATGGAAAATGATGCCCTTAAAGCCAAAGCACATTTCCGACGGCCAAAGCGCGCGGGCCGCGCGGCCCCGGCCCCGCCCGCAGCGCAGGCAGCCGCGGAGGCAGCCGGGCCCCGGCCGGTCCCGTGCCCGTGCCCGTGTGCGGCCGCGCTGCCGCGGAGGGGCCGGAGCAGCCGCGGCTCCGCCGCCCGGCCCGCGCCCGCCGTACCTGCACGCGCCCTCCGCGCGCCGGCGCCCCGCCCCTGCATTTGCATGGCCCGGCCCCCCCGCCGCGGGGCATGCTGGGCACGGCCCCCGCCCCTCGCCCCGGGCCCGCCGAGCCGGGCGGCAGCGCCCGCGCCCCCCGCCCCGAACCGGGCCAGCGCCGCCCGCCCGGCGCGGCCGTTCCATGGGAGAGCCGCTGCTCCCGCCCCCGACTCTGCAACCGCAGCCCGGGCTCCCTTCCCCTTCTCCCTTTCTTTAATTACCGAGGGCGGGCAGCGCGGGCTCCGCCGTGCCCGCACAAAGCGAACCGGTACGGACGGACCGCCAGCGCAGCGCGCCGGGCCCTGCGCCTCCCGCAAGGCCACAGCCACAGAACAAACGGGCTCCTTATAAAGCACATTTCTCCCTTGGAATCATAAGTGCACATGAAAAGAGATACTGTTCTCTACATTTCGAGTTTTGTTTCTTTATTTCCCCAATCGCTTTTCAAGGGCTCCATCTCCTTCCTGCTAAAATACTCCCCAAAAATCAGCATAACCAATTTACGATCTTCAGCACTCAGAAAAGAAAGAAAAAAAACCCAAGCCCAATACTGTAAAGAAATTTAAGGAATAAAACTTTTACATTGTTAATTTCTATATGATGTGAAATCACCATGATTTTGCATCTATCCTCATTAAGAAAAATAGGCCACAGAAATCTTTGGGAGCAGTTTTCAAAAAATAAAATAATTATGTATAATTAACTAAGAACTACTATGAGAAATAATTACTTGCTCGAAAAATAATAACATATTTTACATTAACATTACAGTGAAATGCATGCAGAGGGTTATAATGTATCACTCCCATACGTATACAATTGCATTAAAAATAACACAAAACATCACTTCCAAAAATTTCCAAGGAGAATGTGGAGGGAAAAAATCCCATGTAAGTGCACTGTAAGATATGCTCTAATGTTACATTATGTTTAACCAAACACAAACACTACAGATCTCCTACTGAGAAAGAATTAGTCTTGAATACATAGCAGAGTAATAGATTGTTGTTACTAAATATTTTATGATATTGGTAAATGATCCATCTAGCATAAATTTAATTTTACTTGCTATCCCATTTTTCATGCACAATTGAAGTTTGAATTGCCTAGGAATAATGGTAAAAACATTTTTACAATGAATTTGATCACAGAACTTACACAATTTATTTAGCTTGGTATCAGACTATGTGCATCCTTCCAATTCCACCGTACAAAATGAAAAAACCCTGGTTTTATTAACAATAAAGAAATAGCAAAGAACCCATTTATATTTAAAACACTGAAGTGTGTGAAGAATCTATAAAAAAAACTGACCTGTTCAAATTGTTGTTTTTCCAATCCATGCACTGTTTTTATTAATTAGGAACCAAACCAGATTGATCGTCATTTTATAACGTTTGACATATTCACTGTCTTCCCACTTCCAGCAGAATCTTCTTAAATTTCCCAGCACTGTGTTTTATTGCTGGTACCATATGCTTTATTGTTCAGCCACAAGAGCTTCACTCTGCACAAAGACTCATTACCTACTGCTTGCTGAGCAGCTTCGGGCTCACTGAGGCTGCCTGTGTGATCACATGGGAGTTTTGTCTGAGAAAGCCAGGCATGCCACTGATTTCACCGGCTACGGATATTTTTATCAGCTGAGGTCTACTATGAGGAAGGAATAACAAATTCTAAGGCTTCTTTAGTTCATTAAGACAGCAGTTGTTATGGAAATCCCCTGAACTTTTTTTTTTAATTATTATTATGATTCCCACTGTAATGCTGGTCCAAGAAGAAATTCAAGAGATTTGTTACAAGTAATTTTTTCTTGTGGGGAGTGGCACAAGCCATGCATTGTCTGCATCACTCTGCACACAGTACACACTGAAATTAATATTCTGAAGAGGTAATATTTTGCCAACACTTAATCTGCCAGTGTTTATCCTTTATGTGGAGGACAAGCTTCCAAATGAAAAATTATACCTAAAAAACAGCCCCTTAATTTAAATTTGTCTCATCAGTCAAGGGCATTATCGTGTAATCTTTGGTCTTAAAATGAGTTTTGCTGGCTTCACTGAGGCTACTCAGGTGAATAAGAATTGGCCATTTGGGCAGGGATTACTCTCAAATCCAAATGACAAATTATGTAATACAGTGAAGTCTAATCTCTTCTTGGTAATATTTGGTGATGCTCTGGGGTTTGTTTATGTGTGTGTGCATGCGTGCGTTTGGTTGGTTGGCTTGGGTTTTCTTGTTTATTTTAAACAAAAAATATGAATTTAAATAACATTTTATAATGCTTAAAAACATAATATTTACCTGAGTATTTCATATTAGAGTAAGTGAATATCTAGATTCAAATTACAAAAGCCCTTACAGAAAAAGATAAATATTAATTATTTTTTTCACTGATCCATTATCAGTATCAGGGTTCCATGCTAGAATATTTAGTGATAGCTTGATTCCTACTGCAGAGTGAATTCCCTGAGTATTCTAATTTAAAGCTAGCTTTCTACAAACAGCTAGTGATGATAAATGAACATCTCTCCTCCGCCCTGAAAACTCGTATTGAACACACAATTATCCATAATATTAACATTGCAAAGATGCAGCTATTCTACAAAATAGTCAATTATCTCTAGAATAATTCAGAGCATTTTGATAACATGAGATAGCAAAAGAAACTGTTTTCTCATTAACGTTCCACAAATGAAATACCTCCTTATTCTATTTAAGATCTCTCTCATTAGAATAAATGACAGCTTGTAGCTCATGGTTGGCATTATTCTGGTCCTGTCAAAGTCAGTGGAAGTTTTGCTGCTGATTTGCATGGAAGAAGGGACAAGCATGACTAACAGATTCATTCGCCTTACCATGTCGTCATGCAAATCAATGACAAAACTCATTTCTTTATTGTTCTTGGCATCTCGCTCAGTTTGTATTATTATGGTTTTGTAACAGTTGATACGCAGTCTCTGTGATTACACTGAATTATACAAGATGGTTAGCAAAGGATTCAGAATTACCTACAGCTAAATCCAGTAATGAGTATCTTCTACACTCTCACATTCATTTCAGTTTTTTAAAAATGCCATTATCAAGAGTGAGTGTATTCTGAAGTGCTACCATTTTCATCTATCCAAAGACAAGGACTGAGCAGATGTTTTGTGGCTGAGAACCTTCCATGTCTCTTAGGCAGGAAACACTCTTGTGTGTACATTAATGAGAAGAAATGAAAGCAGACTAGAAAGATTGCTAACGAGCAGCTGGTTTAGCTACAGCTATGCATATTTTTTTCCCCTGGCGATACCACTGATGATGTCACAATGCTCATGTAGGAAGACATAAACAAAAGGCAGGCATTTTTGCTGCAGTGGCACTAGGAGAAAAAAGAAAACTCAAGCGTTTGACAGATGGAAAGAAAAAAAACTGGTCAGGAAAAGAGTACTATTGTCACATTTTTCTCTGTATGTTGTTATATACACTATGGAACAGTCCTCAAATCCTGAAAGGTGGTTAGAGGAAAACACGTTCAAGGACATGATACAGTTAAACCAGTTAGCAGCAATGAGTTGTTTCTGCAGGAGACAATAGCAGCAAGCAGTCTCCATGCTGAGAGGCACCCTCGGTTAATCACTTCTTCAAGGTTGGTGGGGGGAGGGAGGGAAGCTTCAATCCTCCATAGTGGAATTTTGAATTTCTTAAATATAACTTGACATTTTTAGGTAGCTAAATTATATTCCACCCCATCCCGTCCTCTCTTCTAACAGAGTTACTAAATAGAAGGAAGTCTTTGTCAGAGCCACATTGCTGAATTTCTGCCCAGACATACTACTGAGGAAGGGCATTTCTGCCACCACAAAAGGGATTATAGATCACCCAAGAGATTCACACAAGCCAAAACCTAGGCCTCCCTTGTCACTCCACAGAAGGAAGGGGTTCAAATGAGACAATACTTCCTGATATCCCTCCTGTAACAGCCAGGATTTCTTCAGGAGAATCCAAATTCACCTCTCCTTGAAACAAGAGAGGGAGAATACAAATGCTTAGCAGTCTCTTCCACCCAGGGTCTCCCATGGGCGTCAAGGTAAGCAAGGGCTCTCTTTTCTTAAATAAAAGGTTCTTTGTGAATCCAAATGGAAACAAATCAAGAACCTTCTGACCATCTGTAAATATGGGTAAACTGTCAGATCCCACATCTACTTTGTAAGAAAATTAATAGAAACATTCTTATGCTTTCCCATTTCACAGAAGCTACAGCAAAAGTGAATTGGTTAAGGAAATTTGGACTCTGAGTACTCACCATCATTAATAAGTAACGATTTTATAAATCCTGATTTATTCTACTCTATATGCATTTACACTCGAGTACTTTTATAAAGGTTATATGCATTGAAATACATATCTTGGACAGAATTTAAAAACAAATGAAAAACCCCGAACAAACACCCAAAGATGCACAATAACCCAAAGCCAGCCATATATCACAAACCAGACTAAGCCCATGATTTGAACTTCAAATCATTTCCACCTAATACAACTACATTATTTCATTGGGTATCAAACTTTAATTAGTTGTTCAATATCCTATATCATAGTTGAATGAATCACGTAAGAATCAAACTTTTGGGAAAAGCACTATTCATTTTCATTAAACAAAAAGAGACAACTTGCACCGCTCAATGCCTTGTTACTCTGCAAGTTGGAATCCTGTACCTTGCAAAAAAATGCAAGAGGTCTGGTTTCTTCAAGTACCCCAGAAATGTACTAACTTCCATACCAGTTAAGTAAACAGGGGGTTATGCTGAAACTTTTACAGTCTTCTAGTGACAAAAAATATTTGAAGTCCAGGATTTAGAAAATGTATTCAGTGGACCATGCATGCTCTACTCCAGCTCTTACAAACAGCATGGTTCATATGCCATGGCTTGCAGTTTATGAGCTACAACAGCAACAGCAGCAGCTCTAAATGCCTCAGCACTGGCTTTCAGGCTTGGAAATAGATGATTTGTGGTGGCTTCTTTGGTAAGATCTATAAACCTTGCCCATGCAAACTCCTCTAAATTGAATTCGGGATGAGGCATAGCTGAAAACTTCCCATGGAATTGTGCCATTACAGAAGTTCTACAGAGTTAAAAATGCTCACCTAAGGGAAAATAGTGAAATATTAATTAATATAAAGTTACAGTCAGTAACACTGGGGTAGGATAATCTAAAGTATAAATTCTACATATTTCTTTCTAGACCAAATATAACTTAGTCAAATAAATTTCCTCACCTTGGCCCCAAATGTCTTGCTTTCTATAGATCAGTCACAGCTAAACAATCTTCAAGCAGTGTCATGTTGACTGTTCAGTTCCAAATACTAGGGCTTGACAGATTTCCATAGCCTGACATGACAGGAGGAATGACATTCTTTGGGTTCCTGAACTGCATAAATATGAAAATATTACTCATTCATAAATGGCATTCTCAACAAAGAAATACAACCATGTTTTGAAATAAGAGTCTAGTCAGTGAAATGAATGGAAACAGGCAAAATCTATTTGAAAGGTGATATCTTCAGATCAACAGACAGGATGGAGAAAGCAGCTTATAAGTGAGGGGCAGGCCTGTGGCCTGATTTCTGCCACTCTAAAATCTCATCACCAAACTTCATACAGTGACTCCTGGCACATCAATGTAAGGCTGCCATTGCTGTCCTTCACTCCTACTTCTGGAATCCTTACCCTGCCATGCCAATTTAAAGGACACCACCTATAGTTTGCTTTTTTTTCTGACTTTTAATATGTGCTTGACCAGAGGCAGCCTTTTAAATCATGGGGTAAAAAACTGGCACAGAGTAAAAATTAATTCTCTTTACACTTATACTGTGGCATATAGCACAGCTTATCCCTTCCAAATGATTTTCAGCACAAGTCCTGAAAATCCTATTTTTAATGATACATTCTTGTTACATCTTACATAAGATACATTTTTCCAAGATAAAATTAACCTCTTCCAGGCTGATATCCCAGAGGAAAGCACACTTCCTTTCAGAAAAGAGAGCTGAAAGATACTATGCTTTAGTAGAGTTACTGTACACAAACAAAAATATTCCTCTGCAGTAAACACACAGAGTTTCTTTTTCCTTTCACAATCTTTCTCAAAACTGATAGTTAACTATCAAAATCAAAGACATTCTAACTTTGGCAGGCAAACTACTGTACTGTGAGGTATATAGCCAAGTAGCAAAAGAATCTCTTGACTGCTGCTTCTTTAGATGATGTGAATATTCAAAGCAAATAAATAATAATGTAAGGCTTGGTACAGCTATCATTCAAAATGCCAGAAGAGTGTGAATTCTTTCAAATAAAACAAAGTAAGTTCTATTTGAAACAGCAAAGTAGTCATTCTCTCAGGGGAAAAAAAAAGGAGAGAGAAGAATGCAGATACTTGAAAAGAAATTGCCTGTGCTGTCTGGTAATTCAGAACTACACAGAGTATGCTTGGTGTGGTTAGAAATAGTAAGACATAAACAGAATAAACAAAGGTGCCTTTTGGCTTATAATTAACTGAAATACTTCTTACTCCACCCCTTTTCCTTGCTTAGTCACTAAGCACACCTTTTCTCATAGTATCATTTTCTAACTCAAAAATTTCACTAGGCTGTTGTCCAGAAAAAGTTTCAAATTAAATAAATTAGGAGATATTTGAAGCAAGCATGATAGCTGGTATGTTCTCTCTGCAACTGTTTGGTTCTCTAGTTCCATTTTATTTACTGTAGTAAACCAAAAGCAGTTTACTGAGTCAATGCAATTGGAACAGGAAAAAAATCCAGATGGAACCAGATTGTCTTTCCTTCCTGGACTAGTCATCTACAGACCTTCCCAAAGCACCACTGTTGCTAAACCAGAAACATTCCTTCATTCCTTGTTTTCTCACCTTCCACAGTGAAGCAGACAAGCACTTTAGTTTTCATCTTCAACAGAAAGATATATTTTTTATTGTTACAATCTTCAAATTTGTTCCCATCTACCATAAAAACAAGTATTTTGAGTGGAGACAGATGTGAAAATATACCAGAAACACAGACATATCTAAGCAGCAATGTAAATAGGTTGTTACATTTTACAGCAGTTAGTTTATGAAGCATTCCAACTTAAAGCACAAGACATTTTCAACATACTACTTCGAATACAATACATAATGCTACATAGTGGACTTTCAATCTAATAGACAGGAAGATATCTAAATTCTAAAATAAAAGGTGCCTGCCTAGAATTGCTGAACATCAGCTTAGGATCTCATTCCACAGGAAGTGAATCTGCTACAACAGTTCTTCCCACCTTTGTACATCCCACATACAACACAATCATTTAAAGCTTGAAAAAACACTGAATTCTGAGTTGTAAGGTACTTTTCACTGTTTAAAATGACCTTTAAAGAATAGAAACTGATTCTTCTTTAATAATTCTGTCCATTTCCATTTGGCTAGCATTGAAAATAATTTTTATTTACTTCTTTGTTTGTCTACCAGCATCAGTGATAACATCAGCACAGCAATGGGAACTTTATTGCTTATGCTGAGTTTTCTCTACCAGCACAACACAACACAATTCTTACCCAGACGCCACCTCCCCCAAATATTCCATGGCAGCAGCCTGCATTAATAAAGTAAAAGTCTTTTGCAGGTAATTTCCCTTCTCCTATCCTAAAAACATGATTTCACTTGCCCTAACATCACTGTTAAAGAAATTAAATGAAAAATCTTTTCATATACTTTAGCATCCAAAATAATTTTCCTAGCATATATATATGTATAATTTCCATCAAGTTAAAAGCTGAACTGCTGTACTTTTACAGCAAGTTTTTTACTATGCCATTGCAACATTCTAAGGTTTCAGAAAGTACATGAGTCAGCAGTATGCTTTCACAGCCCAGAAATCCAAGTGCACCCAAAGAGGGGTGGCCAGCAGGTCAAAGGAGGTCATTCTGCCCCTCTACTGTCAGAAGAGTCCATCTGTGGAACTGAGGCCAGCTCTGGAGTCCTCAGCACAAAAAAGACACAGACCTGTTAGGGCAGGTCCTGAGAAGAGCCACAAAGATCATCAGAGGGCTGGAGGATATCTCCTGTGAGGTCAGCCTGAGGGAGCTGGGGCTGTTCAGCATGGAGATGAGATGACTTCAGGAAGATTTCATTGTGGCCATCCAGTACTTAAAAGGGGCTTTTGAAAAAGAGAGGGTCATTTTTTACGTGGCCAGAAAGTGACAAGGCAAGGGGGAACTGTTTTAAACTAGAACAGGGGAGATTTAGATTAGACATTAGGAAGAAATTCTTTAGTCAGAGGGTAGTGAGGCACTGGAACAGGCTGCCCAGAGAACTTGTGGATGTCCCCTCCTTGGAAGTGTTCAAGGTCAGGCTGGATAGGGCTTTGAGCAAAGGGCTCAAAGGCTCTGTTCTAAGTGGGAAACATCCCTGTCCATGGCAGAGGGCTTTGAATTAGATATCTTTAAGGTCCCTTCCAACCCTTACTATGAAAGTAAGCCAGTCCAATTCAGAAATATACTTTCTAAGGAACACTGACTGGCATTTCTTTCATATAGGAAGAAGATGGATAGCAGCATTTAAATAGCCACATTCATATTAGAAAATCAGTGGACAGTTCCAGGACGCTCTCGTATAACTTCAGAGATCAAAATGGAATGATTTTAAATTTGATAACACTGTTTTCAGCTGATGTTCAAAGTTCAAAACACTGTGGTTTTGGTCTAATTTTCCAAGAGCTTAAAGGGTTAAGTGTAGTAGCTACATGCTCTGAAATTGTGCAAGGATCAACATTTCTGCAACATGATCAAGTTTGGAAGTTCTTTTGTAGAAGTAGTTATGGAGTGACTGTTTTATCTAAGACTTCTAACTAAAAGGGATGAGAACTAAATAATGACTTTAATTAGAGCATTTTTATAGCTCAAATATCTTTCAAGATTTCAGCATTTCAGATACCATCATGATTTTTTTAAAATTAACTGCTTGAAACCTACCAGCTGAAGAACTCAATGTTTCAGTTAGATTTTTTGTTCACAATATTAAGTAGACACACTTATCACCCTGACAGTAGTACAATACCCAAGGGTTGAGGATGTCAGACTACAGTCCCTAAAGATTGCATCCTCTTGTGTTGGTGCACTTGCAGAGGAGGAATTTTTTTCCCCCTTTTAAAATCATTATTCAACATAATTTCCTGTGAACATCTTAAAAAATAAATTAGACTTTCAACCAGGATTACATTCAAATACTTTGCATTAGGATCATCAATTTATGGCACAGACAAAACCGCAGGGACGGCTGATATCACCTGATACAAAGTTGCATCATCTGACAGTTTCCTGTGTTGCAGAAAAGAAGCAATTACCAACTCAGTGTGGTTTTTGGCATCCCTGCAATGATTGTGACTTCTCAAAGGGATTAATTCTTTTGGCCTAACATCTTTAGGCACTGAGGATAATATTGTTTCCATCATAATATTCTCCCTTTTAGGAACATGAGGACCATGTTTATTTCTGCTATATTAAGTTGAGATAATACTAGGCTTGTCAGATATTTAGAAATAGTGTAGTCAGTGTGTCTGTTTTGACCTTCCAGGTCACAGCAAAGGTGCAAGCTGACAGCACCAGCTGTCATTTGCTGTTAACAGCCTTCTACCACATCAACAGCTCCAAGCTCATAGGGAACTCACTAGTTTTGTGACTGAAGAGCAGGAAGTCAAGATCCTTGGCTCTCTCTTTCCATCTTCTGGGGTGGGCAGATTTCAGTGACACTAGCACTGTTCTAGCTGCCAGCCTGGAATTGCTCTCCTGCCCTATGTCCACTTACATAGGCTCTAGGATACAGGATTGCAAATGCAACTTCAGTCATTTAAGGTTTCAAGAAATACAAAGATTTGTCGGTGCCAAATGTTCTACTTTTTCAGATCAAAAGATATTCTCACTGCCCTGGATGTCTTGGATTGAGAGACAGGAGTGGCCCATTTACATTCAGAAAACATATTCTGTGTCATTTACAATGGCAATGAGTTCATAACTGTGCAGCATGTATCCTGGAGTTTTTCTTATTATCTCCAGCACTGTGAGAATTCCTGAAAAGCTGTCACATTTAGCTTGCTACATACTTACAACAGCAAATTGGTACATGCTCTGTGCTGATCTTCTTACTCTTTTCTGTAGTTGCAAAATTGCAAACAACTCAAAAATTGCTTTATGATAATAATCACACAGGAACAGACCCAGATCAGCAACTGCCAGCCTTGTCGTGACATTCAGTGTGTCAAGCGATGACACAGGCACTTTGTAGAGAACAGCAGTATCTTGAAGTAGACAAACTGAGATGAGTAGGAAAACCAAACCCTTTGAGGACTTGAGAAAGGGGTCAGAGACACAAAAGCCTGCCTACTTTTCTAGCTGTAGAAGCTAATCTAATTAAAAAATGCTAATTTCCCCACAAACCTCGCCTGATGCCTTAAATTAGTATACCACAAGAATGACAGCATTTACAGCCTTAAAAGCTATATATAACCTGATATATAATCTTAGAAGCTAAGTATCTTAAATGTCAAGCAGGAAGCAGAGAAGGATTCAAAGACATTGCAGAGAAAACAAAGAGCTACCACTTGTCATCTTGTAGCAGTTATTTTTGCATGACAACTGACAATTTTATACACATAATGACAAAGGCAAGTTTTAAAAGAGATTTTAAAAAACAATTAAATACATTTGCAGGAACTGCTCCAAAACATTTGAAACAGCATGGGATTCAAAAATTTTTAAAGTTACCAATATTAGTGAACCCTAACTGGGAAGTGGACAGGAAAAAGACCAAAAACTTGCCTCTGTTTCAAGAGGCAGAGACAAAGAAGGCACGTTTATGACGCTAAAAAGTGATGCTAATGGGAATACAAATAGATACATCAGCAGGTCAAAGTAACATTGCTTTTAAAGCAATATTGAGATATACAAGAGAACACAGCAAGAATGCATTTTTTTTAAGGCCAGGATTTTGTGATATTGAGATAGAAATTGCTAAGAAGTTTGCATATGATTTTTCCTTTGCTTCACAGCTGAGTTCAGTCAACTGTCTTGGAGGAGAGACAAACTACTTACTGGAAAACAATCTTACAGTAAAAATCTGAGAAGGATACATATGTTGTTAGCACAGACATTATACATAAGCTTTTCTTTTTTTTTAGATTAACCAGAAAAAGTACAGATGGGAATGAAAAGGCCACTAAAAATATAACTTTATAGAAAGTTTAAGATGTGGAAGGAACAAAATGACTTTTCAAAAATAAACTGAATCAACAGAATTAAAAGAATAAAACAACCAAGAGGGGAAAAAAGCACAGGCAAGCCAAGATTTCAGAAGATGAAATATAGTAAATTCTTGAAGATGAACTGTGAAAGATGAGACCAAAATGTTTATTTTGAAATCTAAGAATTGTATTTTTATCTAATACATATGTGCTAAAAATAAGGCACATTGGGCCCTAAAGTAAATGAATGACAGAGAAAAACTAATTGAATGAGAATACCAGAAATACCATGTTGTGGCACTGAGGGCCAATTTATCCTAGGAACATAATTCTATCCATTAGAAAAGAAAAAGCAATAAAAATGAATTCCCTTGCATCCTAACCCTCCAGCAAACGCAGTGTCAAAATTCACAAAGTACACTGAGCAAGAAGTGCAAGATTTGAAAGGTTTCACTCTGCTATAAAAAAGCAGAGAATTTGGTGAAAATATACCAGTGGCCTCAGACTACTATCAATGGGTGTGGAAAATGCCAAAACCCAAACATTCGACAAGCTGACAGCTGAGTCAAATACAACCTGAACCAGAAATGAAAATTCCTGCCTGTCTGCACATCCATTGTTCTGTTCCATGCATACAAATAAGGTGAATCTGCCAGTGATACCCAACACTATGGTCTCTAGCCAACACCCAGTCACCGGCCTAAGTCAAATCTTCAGAAAACAAACCCTAAAGCTGAGATGCCCACATAATAAATGTCAAATAAAATGTAGAGGAATTTTTACTAGACAATGGGTAACCAATGAGGACTCTCAAGCCATAGCCAGACTGCATACAATTGAGCAGTAGGAACAAAAACTGGCAACAAATATGATACCAAGCACTTATTAAACACGACACTACTCTTATTTTCAGTACAAAGGTGTTATTAATACTTTAACTAATGGTTGTATTTCAAACCTTTTCTCTGGATTGTAAAAAGACGAACCTACTGAGCTGCTAGCACTGAACTAGCAGTAGAGATGTGAAATCAGTTTGCATGACCAGTTGCATCCTGAAATCCATTTGTAACGAGGACTTCTGTAGGGCTTTGAGCAGTTTAACTGTTCCATACCTAGTGTCTCCATTTGAAAAAATAAAATAAAATTTAAAAAAATGAATCTAATATCTTATTGTTACCCATCCCTTAACTGTGCTTTTAGTGGTTACAAGTAAAAGGCTTGTTTCAAGACCACCATTTAGAGAGAACCTGTTTCATTGAACAAGTCAAAACAATTAGAGGAAGAAAGTATTTTGCACTTTCAGCAATAATAGGTGGGGGGGAAGGAAAATTTTAGTGTCAAGTCTGGAAATTTAGGTCTGATATGAACTTCAGGATTCTATCTCTACATTAGATCCGTAAGTGGATGGGAAAGTACTATTTCTTCTGATACAGGGTGATATCCTGACACTTGAATTTAAAAGACAAAATAAATTCTCCACATGGGAAAAATTTAAAGCATCTAGCAGTATTTGAGTACACACGAAGCAGTTAAAAACCATTTATTTCTCCTCTCAAAGATAATCCCTACTAATTGCTCTAGTTGTGGAAATACATTTTGTGGGAAAGGATAATGAAGCCTACTTGTCAAATTGCTCATGTCATTATTTCACTGCAGATGGCAAATGCTATAGCCAGACCCATTCCCAGCATGCTGAATATCAGCCTACAGAAAAGGACCCTTGCATAAGCCACTCTGACCTTTCTTGCTAGTTTCTTCTGACCTCGCTGACCTCATTAGACTGGTATAAAGAAAATAAAGGAGCTGTTGGGTACTCTTGATGGATTAGAAATAACAAGAATGTGTCTAGGACTTACTTAAGTACTAAACCAGACCACTGAATTATAATGCTTTTCAAACAATCAAAAGGATAATAGGGATAGTGATGAAGAAATAGAGGTAGAAAGAAAGAGATTCTTAAAATATTGTGAATAGTATGCTTTTTGGAAATTGTTCATCAGCATCCTTAACTACTTATTCTGCTGCCATTTTACACAGTTGATTTTTTAAGGCCCCATTTGAGTGAGAACAAATATTAGAAAACAATGGTCCCAATATAATTATTTTGATTAACCATGAATCCAACTTAAGCACCTTGCTGAAAGAGGGCTTTAATCTCCTCTGGTCAGATGTATTTAATGAATTCTTCAAATTCCCAAAGGAAGGAAACTCTAGACGATAGAATGCAAGTCTCTGAATTCCCTGTGTCACATTTCAAACACTACATCATACTATCAAAAAAATCTGTGTCTTACCAGACAGAAGGGTAGACATACTATCAAAGTGTTTATTCTTTACATAATACATACCTTCTCCGGTGGAATTTCTTTGGGTTTTTAAACTGTCTCCCAGCCCTGAAATGGACAAATCATGCATTTCTATAGCTTACATTGTAAGAAGTACAAACTTACAAATTAATTTTGCTCTCTGGATAGTGGATTGTGTCATCCTCAGTAAACAGTTATTTATTTATTTTTAGCTAATAGTGGCACCTGAACAAAACTTGCAGAAAGGAAAACACAAACCCCAAGTACTACAGCATAAATTTTACAGCAATTGCAACATGGGTCATGTTTTTTTTATCTTTTTATTCTGTATTTCTAATTTCTAGGGAAAAAAGTGCTATGAGGGAATTTATACTCACAGAAATCTTCCAAGTTCCCATATATTGCGATTTAAAATTAAAAGCTCTTGAATTTAACCAATGGAAAGTATTTATGGGAAGAGAATTTTTTCTTTATATGCTTAACTACTCCTAAAAGAAGACACTAGTAGATAGGCTGACCTCAGCCAAAGGGTTCAGGCTTTATTATGCTATGCATTGAAATGCAGGCACCATCACATAAAATTAAATTATGTCCTTTTTAAAAATAAGACTATGCCATCATTTGTTCCTGAAACATCCTCTGTTCAGCTGTCCTGCAGTTTTATAGATCCTGACATGGGAAAACTGTTGCATTTGTGATAGTGGTGATTGTCCCCTTCAGAAATTTATAGCCTTTGGTAAATCTCTGTACGTCTCACATCTCTCCTGTGCCAAGTGCACAATCCAGCCCCAAGCCAGCACCACTGGAGAGGCTGCAAACATTGCATTTGTACAGGAACTCTCATCAGGCTTCATCCCCAAGAGCTAAAATGTCTTAAAGCAGCCACTGAATCCAGACACCCTCATACTACACACAGAGCTAAGTTAGATGACACAGTGGTTAAAAACAACTTAATCAGGTTGCTAGCACAGATTTCACAGCTGCTGTATCTGGGCAGCTGTTCTAGCACAATTGGATTAGTGATTTATGCTGTCTGTCCACTCTCCCCATTTTAAAACAATGGATTGAGATTTGAACATGTAAATTTTTCATCCTCATCACTCTTCAGACCTTGTGAATGCAGAGTCATTTCAAGACCTGTAGAAAGGTTTTGGTTTGTTTTTTTTTGTTTGGGAGACTGTTTGTTTTGTTGTGGTGGTAATCTTTTCCCTGGCTTTGTTGTTAGCCTGAGATTGTGGTGTAAAGATAAATGGCGGACAAGGACCTTGTGTTTGGATATTTAAAATAAACAAAAAGAAAAGCCCAACAAAAAACCAACTAAACAAAATCAAAGCAGAATTGCAGTCCACTAGCAATTCCTTCCTCTTACATGTGATATGGGTAAAACGTGTTTCTTCAAATTGTGTTTGTCATCTTACATTTCTATCATTTGTCTGCCCTGTAACAAAAGAGAAATTCAAAAGTCCCACCTATTTGAGGTTAAATTATTAATTTTCCCACCTTGACCTTGTTTTGGAATATGCTTATCTCTGTGAATTAGCTACAGCAGTTAACCTGCCGTTTAAAGAGCACATAGAGCAAAACTGCTCTTCACAAAACAAAGAGCAAGGTGAGCAAACAACAAAAAACCCACCATGCCTATTCTTTTATCATTTTATTTATCCTATTATCGCATGTATTAGATAGGTTACTTATGTTCTTCACTAAATAAAGCCCAGAAAAAGAAACCCTTTTCAACTAATCTCCTACGCAGACCAGAAACCTAACTTTGAGTACCAGAGGGAGAAGTGTGGAGGGGGTGGGAACTCCTTTCCTTCCTCCACATCTCAAATCAGAACAATATGACAAATTGTCACACTTAGAAACCACAAAACCCAGACAGGTTTAATGTCTGCACCATGGTTAACTCCTAAATAAAACAAACCCTTCAGAAGAAAGGCTACCTACAGTCGTGCTTTCTGATTTTTCCTTTATCAGTATATGCAACATTTAAAAATAATACTCTAATAACAAACAAAGATAAATACCCATTTTCCAGTATCCCAGTAAAGCTTACATGAAATTATGAATTAGTTAACCAAGAGAAGTTGCTATCATCGTTTTCTTGCTGCCAAGCATTTTAAGTTACTTTGCAACATTATTAAAGTATTTTACTGATTACACACAGTTCTCTGAAGACTTACTACTTGAGATGTGTTGGCCAGCTCTTTGTAGCTGAATAAATAATATCCCTTACTTCCAGTCTCTGGAAAAAATAAATCACATCATGATGTGACAATTAAAATAAAAGCCTTGAAAGTACCTCTTCAGAAAACTTGGTGTTTCTCTTTCCAAAATTTTAAACAGCAGATAGTTTTGCAAGCAAGTGACAAAGGATGTAAATATACAATAATAATTTATTTACAAATACAGACAATAAGTTAGGAACATTTTACCTGCATAAATCTAATTTCACTGGAAGTTGCTGATGTATGCTGATCCAATAGGTTTCAGCATGAATTTTAAGCATTTTTAAACACAAAGGTGGAAAATGGTTTTTTTTTAAACTCATGTTCTTCTAAAAGTGCTAATCAAAATCCCTGCAGAGATGTAAAATATAGCATCATGTTTTGTACCATCAAATGGTACAAAATGAAACTGGACTTGTATAACTGTAGAGATATATGCACATGAATAACTGCTACTGTACTACTGACCTTGTGATCTCAAAGAATGCCAGTTTCTCTCAGGAGATTTTTAGACTTCTGAAATCATGTTTTCAGTCTGTAGACATTTCCTTAATCTGTCCTTTAAAAAATGGAATTCATGTCTCATTACTGTTAAAACGATACCAACAAAGTCTTAGAATTTCTATCAAAAATGAAGTGATGCCACGTGCAAGCTCACAGAATAAACAGAAAATTCTGTTTATTTGCAATGAAGCCAGGTTACCATATCAGGGTGAAAAAATTCAGAAGAGCATATTGATATATAAAAAATAAATGATCATACAGCCAGTATGCACATTCAATTTCTTGTACACATGAGGTATTTCTGCTCTGACACATCAGGGAGTCTGAAAACCTTCCTGTATTTCACTGAGCAGGGCAAAATTCAGTAATTGCAAGGACAATTAAACATTAATCCTGCTTACCATGGCAGGTGACAGACTTGCCATCTGTTGAAGCCCTTAAAGTGAGGTTGGATATCTTTCTAAAATACGTTTTTGGATATAGTTTTTGGAAAAGCAAAACTAAAAACAAACTAACATTTAATCCAGACTGCAAAACTGTGGTCATCACATAGCGAGAAGGGGCTGATGGCACAAGGCAGTGACAGCAGCTTTGCCATCAGAGATGCCTGTTTGTGTCATGGTTTAACCCCAGCCAGCAGCCAAGCTTTGGGCAGCCACTCGCCCGCTGCCCCACCAGCAGGACTGTGAGGAGAATCAAAAGGTAAAAGCTGGAAAATTCATGGGTTTAACAGGGAAAGCAAAGGCCACACATACAAGCAGAGCAAAAAAAGGAATTAATTCACTGCTTCCCATGGATAGGCAGGCTCAGCCACCTCCAAGAGAGCAAGACCCCATCACAGGAAAGGTTACTTGGGAAGACAAACACCAGCTCTCCAGATGTCCTCCCCCTTTCCTCTTTTTCCCCCCAGTTTCTATGCTGAGCATGATGTCACATGGTCTGGAATGTCCCTTGGGTCAGTTGGGGTCCCCTGTCCCAGCTGTGTCTCCCAGGCACCCCCAGCCCCCTCTCCAGTGTGGCCGTACAAGGAGCAGAAAGGGCCCTGGCTCAGAGCAAGCCCTGCTCAGCAATAACAAAACATCTCTGTATTACCAACCTGTGCTCAGCACAATCCAAAACACAGCCCCCTACCAGCTGCTGTGCAGAAAAATAACTAACCCAGCCAAAATCAGCACAGTGTCCCTTTCCATTCTGCCCCCAACACTTGTGATCTGGCATTAAAATAATGCAGGAATCCTAACTTAGTTGGTCTTAGCTTTGGTACAGACTCCAGTTAGACCTCTGGTGATTTTCATATCCTCCTTCAGCACAGGCCACAGTTCTCTGGGCATACAGCTCTTACAAACTGTGTTAGCCATGATTTTGAGAATCAGGGCTGCAATGCTTGCTCTTGTAACATTCTGCTTAAGGGATAGGTAAGAATTTTTAAGATCAAAATGATTTGAGGAAGAATAGTTTTTGATCATGATACAGGAAGTGTAGGTGATAATTAAATTCGGCATCATAAAGGCAAACTACATCAACTCCCAAAAGCATTTAGTACTGGTTGTTTCACACAAGTAATTAATATTTCTTGCCAATACTACTTTAAAATGCCAACTACTGCTGCTGTTTGCATGTATCAGAGTGTACACAGATGGACATAGAGCATCCAACTCCAGCTTTCTGAAGCAGGAAAGAAGGTAACAAACAAAAAACATTTTCTTTTCTGAGTTATGCAAACAAATGAGTCTATAGCTAATATAATAACACATGACTGAAGTGCTGGTGCAAAGCATGCTGTGCAGTATGGATGAACCTGAGTGGGCTGCATAAACTTCAAAGCAATAAACAGGCTACAAAAGACGTGTGGGCAGGGAAGAGAAAATGGAAAATATAGGAGACATAGGGAGGTGGTTCCATTATCAGCTCCAGGATACATATGATGTTGCACATGGGAACAGTGAGGAAGGACTGCAAAAAATGGATCTGAATAGATTCACCTCAGCCCTTAGTAGTTCCACAAAATGCCATGATAGACTCTCATGGCTATGACAGGGTTTTAGTAATTAGCAGGCGATCCATTAACTTATGAAAAATAAAATCCGGTCTCAAAAGCCCCTATTGTCAATTTCTCTGTCATTCATTTATGTGAAACTAAAGATTCCTTCACACTACAAAGCACAATAAACAATTCAAAGTAGAACATTTTATTTATCTAAACACTACCAAAGTCACCCCAACGACGTTTCATGAAAATTCAGGCCTGGCTCATCTGCATGCCAAAATTCTAGACAAGTCACAACATTTAATGACTTCCTTGGGCACATGCTCTGACCCAGCACCTACTCTTCTGTATTAATCTCATTGTGAGAAAGGTATATTTAAAATGCCAACTCAATTTTTTATCTGAAATGTCACATTTTGTCATCTCTCCTAGCTGCTCTTCTGTCTGTCCGCAGAAGAGCCCCATTTTTTGAGAAAATTCTCACTTCCTTAAAGGCAGTGACAAGATGAATTTACTACAGCCAAAAGCATTTTTGATGCTTATTCAAAGTCCAAAGTTTAGGTAGCTTTATTCATACCATGGCCTACTGACTTGTGATGTTAGTGTAATAGATAAATTCACAACAAGTCTTTCTACTGCAAGCCATTATAAACCACACACTGATGGGCATACAAATAATACATTATTTTAATGCAACTGTAACTACTTAAATAGTGTTACCTTCTTCCTAAGAACATTCAGTTGGACATAACAGCAAAGGTAAAAATTTCTACTAATTTTAAATAGTAGTGTAACAATGAAATGGTATCTCTGCTCCAAAACTTTTTACGTCCATTTCACACTAATCACTCAAAACTAAGAATACTATTTAAGTAAAACAATGCGTAAAAGATCAAAAATACTAATAGAAGTCAATGGGTATGCTCCATTAAAAAAAAAACCATGATCACTTTTTGGTAAAATGTAGGTCACCTATGGTTGCCATAGTAACCACTGCTGAACTATTGCTCTACAGATGACCACTGCCTATGCCTGCTTTCTTTGCTAGCAGTCATACCTCAATTAAAACAAGAAAGAGTCTGGAATTGACATTAGTTTAGTTGCAAACAACACTGCTTAAACATTTTCAAAAGCATCTCCTAATATCCCTGTCTAAATAAAATACTCAGATAACCAGTTGACAACACACAAAACCTGCTTTTCTGTACTAAGAAATCTGTTCTTTGTCTGTATCTAAATCCTGAATTTTCCAAAACGGAGATAAACAACTTTACAAGAAGTTGCAAATACAAAACATATTTATACAGAGCAATTCACTAAAACATCAGTAACTCAACAAGTTAGTTGAAATTCAACAAGCACTAACATTAAGTTAAGCTTCAGAGCAAGTCCTGTGACAGTGTATTCAGTACCTTCACTCCAAACGGGGGTTAATGGCTTGGCACATTATTATTTTGCACACAAGCACCCAGTGAAAACGAACCATGTAACAAGGAGCCATGGATAATAACAGTTGAAACCTCACTTGGGATGAAGTCATTGAGTCTTCAATCACTTTGATGGTGAAACTTCCTTTCTCACCACTATTACTCTGGGGCATACATAGTTGATGATGAATTCATTAAAATACAAAAGACTCCACATTACAAAAAGAGTCTTAATTGTCTTTGATAGTGAACTGGGAAATAACAGGACTACAAGCCAACGTCCTTGATAACTGCTAACTGGTTTTCCCCTTCAGAACAGTCATATCACTATTACGTAAGTTCAGACTAAATGAGCTGCTTATCTTCTCTCCTTTTTTGTTTGGTTTTTCTGTTTGATTTTTTTTTGTTTGTTTGGTTTGGTTTTTCCTTTTTGGTTGGTAGGATTTTTTTGTTGGTTTTGGGTTTTTTGAGGGGTTTTTTTGCTACAGGTATTATAAAAACTCTAAAATATAAACTTTGAGGGCTGGACACTGCCCATATGCCTTAATGCTATTAGCACTACTAATACATTGTGGTAGGGTAGCATCAGTAGTCACAGAGTCAGAACACCAAAAATGCTGTTTATTTAGTGAACAAAATAATGATGATCATTATTCTTGAATACCATCTATGAAGAATCATATCCCCTCACTTGCTTTAAATTCTTGAAAGCTCAAAACAGACAGATGAACAGGTAGATAAACACAGGACACCACAGCAAGACTGCTGGGAAGCCAAACAGACAAACTGCCACGGGGCAGAGACAGCTCGTGAAAGCTTTAGAATCAAACAATTAATGTAACTGTTTTGAAGTCACTGAATTGGCAAATTCTAAAGAAATGATAGCTCGTTTATAGTCTCCCAACTGCATCACTACAGTAGGAGGGAGAAGACTGAGACTCAATTTTTTTATATTCCTGTAAGGATCAGGACCTTAAAAACACCTTCACACTCAGTGCATACCAGGGGACTGCCCTGGGCACCAGGACATCTCAGTATGAGTAAAACACACATGGGAGATGGGGCTGGTGTACAGAGGAAGAAGAAAGGAAGAAGTCAATACAGTCTCCAGCAAGCAGAATACTTTCCTTTTCCCCTAATGTTTCAATCAAAATTCATGAAATCTTTACCCTTGGGTCAGTAATTTCCATGGATTCATTTCTCCCTGCAGTTTATAAGACAGCAAGTACATGCATTTACTGTCTTATACTGGAGAAAATCAGTCTGTATTTTCTGTATATAGATACAGGCTTTCATCTTAAGGAGGTCCAGGTCCCTAGTAGAGCCAAAAGTCCTAGTACAATACAAATGATATAAGAAAAATCAGAATATAAAACTCGACCACCGAAGGCTGGTAAGACTGCAAACAGAGATAAAATATAGTTGCATCTTTCTTGTAAGCATTAGAATGGTTTCATTATGAAGAGCCAAGATAAAATACTAAGTTCATCTGGTTGTTAACTCTGCTTTGCAGGTAGAACTGCTAGTCTATTAAAAACAAAAAAAAACACAAAAAGACCAACCAAGCCAAATGCCAGAGAAGGCTGTTCCCAGCTCACTGCTAGAGACTTAAGCTCAGCATGTTCATACAAGCCACAGCTGTATCAACTGATAGATGAAAAACCTTTGAGCAGGCACAAGTCCCTGGAAGGAACTTCCTTTGGAAGATTTACTACCAACAGAATCTGTGCTTTTACGTTGGAGTTAACTCCCCTCAGTCATCCCTATTGCTAAGTTAGTGCTTAGCTAAATCAGAGCAAAGAACAGAGGAGCAATGTTCAGTAAGGAGAAAACTGCACAATGGCACCTGCATTGAGGGTGCTCCAGCCTGAAATTAGTTATAAAGGTCACTGTAATGGACCATCACAGAATGGTTTGGTTTGGAAGGGGCCTTAAAGACCATCTAGTTTCAACCTCCCACTCCTGGGCAGGGATGCCACCTATGAGGATGAGGCTGCTCAGGGTCTCCCCCGTCCAACCTGGTCACTAAGACAACATATTCTGTCAAAAGCACTGAATCTAACTTGGCTTTAAATTTCAAAACATCTTTAAAACCCTCTTTACACAGACTGGTTAGGAAACATTTTAAACTAGTACGAAATGAAGAATATGTACTGATCACAGCACTAGATGAGGAGAGAGGATATAGCAATAAACTTTCTGAGGCTTCATTTGCTTTGTAAGAGCACATAAAGCACTTCAAAGAAAGCTGCTGAAGGCCACTGGGACTCTCACTAGTAATAAAAGTGAGCATTAGGATACAGAAGTCAGGAGAAAGCAAGCATGAAACTTTTTTTCAGACAAAAATGAATCTATTCATAGTTATAAACTGGTAACAGAAAAATCAATTTTTCCCTTCTTTGTGATTTGATTCACCAATTATTTCCCTACAGAAGCTAGTGTAATGGTATTGGGCCACCCACAGCTTTCACTGGTATCCAAATGTTGTCATAATGCCTCCTTGTACCTGAAAAAGGGACAGCTACTTTTAGTACCCAAGACACCTTCAGGCTTTTTTACCCTTAGAAACAACATTTTAAAATTCTGATCTTATTTGACAAAGACCATGGAGCAAGTCTTCACTAAAATAAAAGTCACCTACTTCCCAATCTTATCATTTTTCCAGAGAAGGATTTTAGCTGAGACTAGCTCAAGCTAGAAGTTAACTGGAAAAACAAAACTTCTGAAATAATTTGAAAAACTGTGAGCTTAGGCATGTTCATCCCTGATTAGATTTTGCATTTCTAAAATTACATGCATCACTGGTGAGAGAAAAAAGAAACTTCAAATTCTTTGACTTTATAAATGAGACTGTAAAGTTATTAAAATTATTTTGCATATTGCAATAGCATCTAGAAAGAGCAGCTGCTATAAAAAGTCTAAAACCAGAGGCTAAGATAAGATCTGGTATAGTTTTAATTGTGTAGAACAAATCAAGGACAATATCTAACCATCATGTTTAATTTTTATCCAATCTCACAGACAATATTCGATCAGCAAATAGAATCCCATACATTGTGTTAGCATCATTCTGAACTAAGAATTGCTGGCAAAAGATGGTTCCAGAGCTGCTGACAGTGCACACTCCTGAATACAGACCAAGCCTTATACATATGTTCTGAGTGCAAGGTGCTTTTCTCTAATAAATGCAGCACAGATACAGACACAGATGTGCTGTAGAATCAAAATCAACATTTCCCAGTAATTTTCTAATTTGTTTTTTAAATATGTTCCATATACATCAATGTAGTGAAAGAGGATGAGTCACTTTCAATGACTAAGAATTTGCAAACTCCTGGAGCATTAAATTCCTTTGATCTTGATAAGCTGGCTCGTTCTCATTCTGTTCATTAGCCCCCCCTCCTTTTCCCAGTTTTGAGCTAGCCAATCTGTAGCCCTTTCTGCAAGCTGACATATTTACCAAGTAAAATCTGTTACCACTGCTTTCCTGCTCTTACTGAAAAACACCCTGTTGCTTGTCAAGCTCCTCAGCTTGGGGAACCTATTTCTCTTTTCCTTCACATATGACATAGTCCACAAGCTCTCTTCCCACCCTGATGAGCTCTGTATTAGCTCCTCTCTGTATTTCCCCAGTAACCACAAACTGTTCACTTGTGCATTCTGTTAATCTCTTTTTTTTCCCACACCCATCTAATGTAATTTCATCATTAGTTCCCAAGTACCATTTTGCTGATGACTCACAAAAATTGCCTAAGAATCTCAGAAAATAATCCAGTTGTGTTGCTTTGAACCATGTCTTATAAGTATCTTTCTCTAAGGGTTAACCTGGGAATGTCACTACCTACATGATTTGAAAAATACGAATGTCTTAAATTGTAAGCATAAATTATCATTAATTTTCCAGATAATTATTTGGCAACTGTAACAGGGCTATTTTCTCATCCGTTCTGTTTGAAAAATTAGTGTATATGGAGCCTGCCACAAACAGGTATCTACATTTAGACAGCAATTCAATTTCAATACTGATTAGTGGAAAGCATCTTGATATTTTCACTCTTCTCCTTTGATGGAAAAATACTTTACAGCTCCAGAAAATCCTTTAGTGCTTGATTCTTTACCAATCAAAAAAATCACAGTTGTCATAGAAACTGTAAAAACTGAAGTCAGTCATGACATAACAACAGAGCAATGGAAAATGTCTGCAGGCTCAGGTTTTTGTGCTGGAGATATTTCTATGAATTTAACCAGGGAGTCTACAAGTTTCCAAATCTAACAAAAATATTATAACAATAGGCATTATTATTGTTTTTAATAATCTGTTCGGAGTCTGGAGAGTAATAGCATTTATTGCTATTACTCCTGCTCTACACACTGGCTACATTAACAGCAAACACACTCATCTCAAAACAGTGCAAGCTTATGCTATAAGGCAACTGAATTTCTCTGATCACACATCTTAGATAGCCTGGAGGGGCTTTTGGTCAATGTTGTCAGCATTGCTGAGATCCCATTTTTGGTATTTTTAAGCTGACAAAAACCACTTAAAAAATCTATGTTGCCATTAGTTTCTGTCTCCTACAAATACTGTTCAGAAAAAGACTTCTATCTGCAGACCTCTGCCCCATACAAGAGAGTTCAGTTCCATTCCAAACATTATCTCAGGCTTTTCCCCTATGACATGAAACTCTGTAAAATATAACTCTACTCCTGACTAAGACAGGTTACAAGAATCTTCCCCTCTCCATAACCAAGAGCTAAAGCATATACCAACTTCAATTCCAGGGCTCTTCCTGCCTTTTATTGGAACCACTTGACACTTCATAATTACTAACTGACAGGGCTGCCTTACTGCAAACACTTGCCCTTCAAGTAGAGATCACCCTGCTGAAAAGAAAATAGTCATAATACACAGGACTGTTACTGGACTGGCCTCACTGCAGGTGAGGAAACTGATTAGCTGAACTGCAAGTAACATGAAAAGCAGCGATGTGGAAGTACTCAGATCTTAAAATAACCATCGCAGAAGCCTTGAATTAAGTTTTATGGAGAAATTTAAGGGAGTTCTTTTTGTTTCAGCTGGTTTCCTCTGGCATATTGTCCCTCTGAACCTTTAATATATTCTTTCCAGACAACTAGGTACCCATATTTTGAATAGAGAGCAAACAGGTACTTGGATTCCCTATGCTTTCCTAGAATTGCCTTAAATAAACTGTTTTATCATGAGAGCATCTAGGAATTTCCAGACCTGCTAAACAACTTCAGATGCTCACACCACACCCACATTCCCACCCTGCTTAAGTATTACATTTAATGGGAGGGTGAGCATACTTGGTGTGTAACATGCTTCAGCAGCCTACTGAAGTTTAACTGGCATATACACAGAGAAACTTCCAGCTGCACCTAAGACAGAGACGGCAAAATTTGCCTGTTAACTTCCCTAACCATGAGTTTAGGAATTAAAACCAAAGTGAAATCCTGATTCCAGTAAAATGACCAGCAAACAACCCATTAGTGAAATAATAAACTTTTTTTACAAGGAACAAAGGAAAAAACTCACAATTCAAATCTCCTTAAAAAGAACAGCATGACTTATTTGTTTTACTGCAGGGTTCTTATTAGAAGAGTACCTGATTCACACAAGTCCGTAAGCCTCGGTGGGACAGAGACAAATACATTTCTTCTGTTACCATAGCTGAGACCCTAGTCAAAAATATGTATAAAACCCTGTAGTTTCTCACTCTTCAGTTCTGTGGCATTCTGTCACAGACTTTTCATTTAAAATATCACTCAAGGCTTCTGTATGTCATTAGCACAATTACTGCATGTGTGCATAGATATGTACAGAAGCACATGTACACATGCGTCACTTGAAAAAGCACATACACAAAAGCATAACATACATAGTTATGCTTTTCTCACATTATAAATATATGCATACCTGCATGTGTATGCATGCATGCAGACTTCTATCTTTTATTCTGAAAAAGGCACGTTCATTTCACATTACTGCCAATATTCTTCTCCCAAATCATCACCCAAAATGGAAGACATTCTCCTATATGCTTAAAACATGTCATACTAACTAGATGCGAATGATAGAGCACAAACATGGAATTTCCTCTAAAACTCACTCTGACATTAAAATTTTCACAGAAATAATTACCAGAGGAAATAGTTATTTTTTTAAAAATAAGTACTTCCTCACAGTGCCAGCATTTAAACATAATAAAACAGATAAAATACTGAAAAAAAAAGCAGAAAGCTTTCACTGTATTTCTAACAAGTAAAATGAACCTTTCTTAGCTTGTAGAAGACATAGGATCATGCCTTACACACCCCTTTAGTACTTACGAGTAAAATGATTAGAAGCAGATGGATGGACATTACTTCCACTGTCAGCACTTTCACTGCTGGAAACATCATCATCTGATTCCCACACACATGAGCAGGGTGAGGTTCCACCAACTTCTTCAAACTTCCTCTTTAAAATTCCACTCATTGCTGCGATGCTGTCACCATGCACCTGTAACAGGAATAGAGGCAATGAGGCACTGAAACATGCACCTACCATGCAGGTCTCCCCATTCATTTACCATTAAAGAGTTCACCTATCAGTCAGACACTATTACCTGCAGCTAAATGGCTCCTTAACTAAGAGTTTTAAACAAATTTTCCAAGAAGGAATCAAAAAACCCACAACCTATCATCACTATATTTATCATCACACTGACTTTAAGACAGAAGGTAAATGCTACCTGTATTCTACCAATGCAGAAAATTCTACAGCCAATCTCATACATGTATACATATATATTCAGTTATGCAGCAAATTTAGGTCAAGCGTAATACTCCAGTGTAATTCATCAAAAATGGACCTTCATATAACACTTAAAAACTTACTTGGCACCAAGAAACATTACATGACAAAAACTGTTTTTTAATAAATATAGTTCAGAAAAAAAAACCTTCTCTCTTTTGATTTAAAGGTCTGATTTATATAATTCTCAGTACTAACAAATGCCCACAATTGCAATTAGATTTGAGAGCTGTATGAGACACTTTGCATCCTTCCAGGCCAGGCCCTGCATAAACAGTTCTGGCTCATTTTGTCATTTTCATTTCCTCAGAAGTTTCTTGCCTAGAATTTTTGAAATTCAGATATGAGTACTGGCACACAAGTAGACTATTTCCATTCACACAAGCATCAAAGGACTAGATCCATCCTTAAGAACCTGACTTCCTAATCACATTGCCCAACAAAGCCAGAGTCATGTTGAACATTCCTCATTGTTTCCCTTTCATATATAACAGCTGATCTTTGTATCTCCATTTATGGAATACCAAGCAGAAAAAGATCAAAATATTTTTAAAGCAATTTTTAGATAATTTTAAAACATCTGATAGGTTAAAACACTTTAGCTTTAATTAAAAAATTGGTTACTATCACTCTCATCACTGATTAATTCCTACTGCAGACTGAAATTAATTCTAAGATCTTAAGTTAAAAGTTACAGATAATATCTACTCTCTGACTATGCTAATCAGTGGAATGCTGCTGTAAATAGCTGGGGAAAAAAGGCTGATGTTTGATGCTTTTAAGCTTTTAGTATCAAAAAGTCTCATCTGATGCCACTTGCCTTTGGCTTGTTAAGCTGCCAATTCAATTCATTTTATAACATAGTTACTTCTTCCAGTAAGCTTCACTCTACCTTTATGGATGTGTCTAATCTAAAAGAAAGATTTCAGTATAGATGGAAATCCTGACATAATGCTAAGAACAGATGCTGCATAAGATGATCTTCAGCACCAAAACTGTTTGCATGCAGAGCACACTAAAAATTAAATAACAAATATATTAGGGTTTCGTACAGTCAGTCACACAGACTGATTTAAATACATATGCTCACCATGATGTTCTCAGCTTGTTTTACTATTTATGAAAAAAATGTTTTCCTGAAAGGGATTTCGTCAGGCTAAATGTATGACTCAAACAGAAGTTGCTTAGATCTCAACCTTTGCCCTTTTGTCCAAAAATGAATTACTATAAACTGCAAAGAAAGCACTGTACTTTTATTCTGAGGACATGGAAAGGAGAGCTTAGCATCACTTTGTAATAACCTTTGCAAAAATGTAGGAATGCATTTTTATGAACCAACCTCGAATAAAAACACATTTACAAAAAAGAAAAAAGAGATAAAAGAACTAAACACACACTGAAACCCCACAATTATCAAGAATCACCCCCCAAGTACAGGTTTAAAAACAACTCCTCTGAATTGTCCCCCATATCCTCACTATATCTCTTGCCAACCACCTCTTCCATTGTCTCCTGCAGTGCTTACAGCACTGAAATTGTGAAATCACCATGATTTCCATGGCAACAGCCTGCAATATCAAATCCACAGGATTATAGCTTGACTGTAGAAGAGGGTAAAGAAGCAGCTGGAGTGTGAGAAAGAAAATGCTTACATTCAAACATTTCAGTGAAGAGAGTGAGAAATGAGCTGACAAAGAGTTTATCGTACAAGCAAGACCTAAGTCAAATCCATGTGTGCACCCATTGAAATTGTGGCTACAGGAGTCATGAGGTTCCAGGTCCAAAGAACATAAGTCATAACTGCACTGCAAGGCAAACCTAGTATCTGTGATCATCATGAGTGCACAGCCAGTCAGAGGGCAAGAGCTCATTTCGTACCCTGAGATGACTTCCAGACAAAAGCTCTTTTGTCAGACACGGTCTCCCACCAGTAAAAGCACATAGCAACTGGAGGGCTAAATGGTATCCTGTGCATCAGTAAAGTCACTGCACATAGTGAGAGTGTCAACAGCCACAACTGTTCCCAGCAAGTAGGAGAAACAAATATTTTCTATACCAAAGGACTTTAAATTTGCCTGGTTTCAGCATAGCCTACATTTGCAACAAGTGCCACAATCTAGCAGCAGCAAAGCCATTTCATTAAGATAATTTGTATAATGAACCAAAACAAATGGGTTTTAGGATTCCTGGAAATGACACAGGTTAGCTCTACATCACTAGCTGATCAAGATAAGGTATAGGAGGTACAGGGTACTGCAGAACCTGAGTATCACCACAACACAAAGAAGGCATAGCTAGCCATTACACATATTTAGTGTGACTGTTGCCTGATTTTTGTTCTGAATTTCTTCCAGGAAGGCTACTGAGAAGGTTGTTTGACAAAGTAGTTGGGATCAAATTTAGGTGTTGCCACTTTCTTGAGATCTGTTGATTCTAATCTCTCTGTAATCAAGTCTCCCCAGGAATATGTAACATAGGGGAAGGAGACACTTCCATTACTCAAGAGCTTGGCTACCACAGAGAGAGATTAAAGAGTGTCTAAAGCTGTTTGTACACACTATGTACCAGCAGGAGATCCCTTTAGAATAACATCTGTATTAACAGATGCCACTCCATAAGCCAATATACTTCAGAAAAAAAGCACATCTGCACAGTAGTGCAAAGGCATGCTATCTGATAGCCTTATTTACACAGGCAACCTGCAGTACCTGAGCAAGATCCACATCTCCAGGAACTAGAACATAATGAGCATGGGACACACAACCCAATGCTGTTTATGAAAGCGTGTGATATATCCCAGTGGAAGAATAAGCAACAGTCAAACTTCTAATAGCAGTGAGGCCACAAAGTTAGTGATATCACTAAAGGCTTCCTAAGTGCACCATTGGGGAACGAGGACAGAGAATTCAACTGAGTTTTTCTGTATGTCCTGTACCATAACTACAATTGAATAGGTAAATTCAGATTTTGAGGAATCAAAGAAATCCAAATCCAATCCCATTTGAACAGAAGACCCTAGAGGTAGGTCTAATGGTACAAGGCACCAAAGACTTACACAAGTCAAATTTTCAATACGTGAATTGAAAGCAAAACTATAAATAAGTCCCATAACTGATAGGAGGAATCATAAGGGTAATGTAACCAAGGAGCAATACAATTTTGCTAATACAAGTCACTTAGGGTATGTGAGACTTCTATTATATAGGATGGGAATACTCTTAAATACACAGAAGTACTTCAGCAATATTATGAAAAGAAGTTAGCAAATGTATATAGGTATAGAATGCAGAACACAGAAGTCCATGTCTGACTATAGGGACCAAACAACAGCACATGATTAAGAAAAACAAATGGATGGTCAATTAATATTCTTGGACTTCCACTAAGGCACCAATGATGTTCAGCCTTCAGAGTCTGAAAAGTAACTGTCAGCTACAGTGAAGAGATCTGCTATATCATCCATTGTGTTAAAAAGGACGAAAGTTGGCTTGAAAGGTTCAATTAGAAACAGACATTTCCAGACAATTACTAAACAGCTGTGTAGTAGCAACAGTTCATTTGGAGCAGCATCCTTCCAATTCACACAACTAAGGAACAAGCAGACACTGGAATCTTTCCTGTTTGTAGATATATCCTTCACAACAAAAAAAAATCCTTGCACAGTGACGAGATACATCATCCTCTGCCATCCTTCTCGCCATACTTGTGTGGCATTAGTCCACAGCAAGGCAAAACAAAGTTGAAGCAGAGGGAACAGTACTAAAGCAAGGAAAATAAGCTAACACATTGCTATGAGCTCTAGGTCAAACACCAATTGCCTCATACAGTTAAGGACTCTTCAAGAAAGCGACAACTTGACACAGCAGAAGCATGTGATGGCTATGGGCTGTGAGAAGGATATATCTCTCCTAAACACCCCCATCCATTTTTTACTCCTTCACTTCCTAGTTTTCCTCCACCCTGATGAAACTACTCCTACAATGAGATCATTTAGCCAGTTCTCTAGCTGTAGGTATACTGACTGGGGAAGCAAGTCCTCAAAGCTCCATGGCAACAGGCTTTGCCTTCCTACGATGCCAGATACCTGGCAGGCACCCGATATTTAAAAATTTCAGAGGCAATATGGTATTACTAGAAGATAAAAATTCCATGTAAATGTGGGAGATGTATTTCACACTGTCACAGTACTATCTGGAACCTACAAAGTAAAATAATATAAAAAGCCTGGCTGGTTTGACTTTCTCTAGTACCTAAAAAAGCTGGAAATTTTAGAGAATCTTAGTTAACAATCTTATTGCAGAAGACCTTTAGATATCTTCTTTAGATAGCAGGTATCGCCAAATCCCAGTGAAAGGCCTAAAAAGAGTGATGTTAGGATTACTGAGTGAGTGGACAGGTGACAGTGCATTCCTGTGCTCCCAGGCGAAAATTTTTCTTATGATACTGTGGTAATATACGCTGCCAAACTTGTTCTACAAAACCTAACATAAGCTGCCATATCCTCAGTGTCTCACTGACACCCATGGACAGTTTATATAGTGGGCATGATATTCTATGCTATAAAATATCCCTTTGGCCAATCTGGGTCAGCTGCCCTGACCATGCCCCCCAGGCTCCTTGTGCAGCTCCTCACTGGTAGAGGGTAAGACACTGAGAAGTCCTTGACTTGAAGCAAGGACCACTTAGCAAGAACCAAATCATCAGGGTGTTGTCAATATCATTTTCATACTGAATCTGAAAAACACAGCACTGACCCAGCTACTAAGAAGAATATGAACTCTGTCCCAGGCAAAACCAGGACAAGTCACAAAGAACAATCCAACAATTTTTTCATCCTAACCAAAATTTTCAATAAATGTTTTCCAAAATTTGGTGCTATAGTATACAGGTCATACAATATCATCTGGGACACTGAACAAATATGGAGCAGACCTGTGAAGAAATAAACATCAAGCATGTACCATATGCAGTAACCATTAAAAAAAGATATGAAATAATAAAACAGAACCCTATTCAAAATATATGTCCTCATGATTTAGAGAAAAGCCTCACTATAGAAATCAGTTATTGACTAAAGCTACGGAAAAATCAAGCGGGAAAAGAGCTCAAGAACACATTGACATTGGAGTGGAGGGGGCTGGGAGACAGGGTATAAGAAATCCAACTACTTAACTCTTTGGCTTATTTATGAAACCTTATTTTGTACTAATTTCCTCTTGAGACCTGACCATATTTCATGATAAAATCTACCTGAATAAAAATTCTTATCTGAAAATAAACCAAAAAATAAACATCAAAGGTGGGCATTCAATAAATAACTGTCCTATGTGTCACACTGCATTTCCCTCAAATGAAAGTACAAAAGAATTTAAAGTAAACTTTCTGTATCAACTGAAAGTACAAAAAAATTTAAAGTCTGTAGCAGCAACACAGATTCACTTTTGAACATAAAAAAATTCTATTCAAATGACTGCAAACTGAACTGGAGAACGCAGAAAACAGATGTTACACATAAAACATTACTGCAAAGTACTCATCACAAACGACTCCCACCCACTGGCCAGTCAGCATGTACTATAACATTCTAGGGTGACTTGGCAAATAATTTTACAGTCAAATCACGAATATTGATGCTCACAAGTCAAGATGTTTGGGTTTTTTGTTGTGATTAATACTCTTTTAATTTAAGTCTTTTTCTTAGCCTGCAAAGCTTCATTTTTTAAAAGACATTTTTCTTACCTGCTAAATGAATGTCAGCAGCAGAGATGGTTGTGAACAAATCAAGGTGGTTGCTTGGCTCCCTACAATGCACTGAATTATTCTTCTCTTTGTGTAACTGACAGTTTTAAATTTGGGGGGGGGGGGTAGTCAAACCCAAAAGCACCTACAGTGACATCATCACTCACACAAAGAATATTACTTGCTTGTGAAAATGACTGTTCACATAAGGAACTGCATTAATGCAGACAAAAAACCATTTGCATGAATGCTTGCAAACAGTGAACAACAGAGGTACACGAACATGAATCAAACAGCTGTTCAGAATTCAAATTAATGTTTGCAATACATGTTTTGCTGTATTTGGCAGCTCTAATCATAAGCACCAGTTGCCAGAGGTAGGCTCTGGTAGTTTCAGTACTACAATCTGTAAAATTTACAAACACACAGCAAGCTAATTCCCCTTAAGAGACTACACGGTATAGGTACAGGGAATACCATTAGTATAATCTTACTCATATATTTTTGCTTACAGCAGTGATCAACTTACACAAATGGTAAATAGGTAAAGTCCTTCTCTCCTTGTTTGCTTCAGCCTAGCTAAATCCACAGCACCAGGTAAATCCTGCAGGATAAGACTGCACAATTCAACCTAGGGAATGCGTTCTGGCATTGCAAGCCAAATCCTGCCAAGTCTGCTCTTTGCAGGGTTTCTACACCATCACTTTACAGTGCTCCTGATTTCACACTTGAATACTAATCCACTAATCTTCTAGACTGCCTACACATTGTTGTACACTCTAACACATGCCACCTAGCTCCACTGGCAATGAATTTAAGATGCAGAAATGATGCTGACATACGCTCACCTCTTACATCTACAAGCGGTACAGATGCTGATAGATCTGGCTCCTTTAGTTTTCCAAAAGATCTCACATGGTCCTACATGAACCAAGCATGCAAATATCCTCCTCTTCATCACTCAACACAAGAATCCTGCATACAGTGAAATGGCCTTCTAATTCTTAGCTACATCAATTGATGTCAACAGTTGAATGAAATGCTTGTATAATCCAGCCAACAGAAGGAAATTCTATGCTAGTTTTCTTAAATTTTCTCTCAGCATGCTCCCCGAGAACAAAGTAAAATGAGTAAGAGGCAGTATTAATTCAACCAGGAAGCTGGGACCTTAGCATTCAGGTCTCCAGCAATGAAGGTGCAAGCTTATAGAAAGAGATTCAGAGGAATTCAGCAAGAGGGACTTCCTGTCAATATGAGATTCGTCCATAAAAGCTGTATGAGACAGCTTTTTTTTTTTGTATTTCATTTATAACAATTTTCTAAGCATGCTACAGCAAGCTTTCCTTCCCAGAGGAAAAGGAGATTCAGGAGAAAGACATCCTGAAGCTGGGTCACAAACTCGGGTTCATAATGCCTAACCTCCACATAAGTCTGCTAGAACACTATTAGCAGCACTGCCAAAGTCCTCTCCATAATCTTCAGGTAACACAACTGAAGACCAGGTATTGGGCACTTCTCTTCTAGGTTTTGAGTTTTCATTATGAAATTTCATCAATTAAAATCTTTTTGCCTAAAATCTCTGCAGAAGATTTCATTTTATCCTTTTTAAAGAAAAAAGAAATTATACCTGTATCCCAGAAGAAATTTTCAAGTTTGTATGGATGCTCCCAGAAAAGGCTTACTACTATTGGCATTGGCTGTACTGCCGAACTGCTTGCAGCAAAGGTCTGGCCAACACATCTTTACTGCACCTCTTTATAAAAGAACATACAACATTTGGCTTGCTTAGCACCTTCCCATCAACTGGAATGAGGTTCTGAGACTGGCAGCAGTGTATTTGGCACAGCAGCTTTGCATCATGCTGCTTCCAGCTGCAAGAATGGCAGTAGGGCTCAGCTCTATAATGAAGACTGGAATGCTATCAACTTCCTGAGTGCTGGAAATAAGTGGCTTTTAATATAAATTTTGCCCAGTTTAGCCCATGTAGTAATACTAACTGGCTCACTGCACCACCTTTTCATACTATTTCAGTGCTGATTTTCCATGCTGTTCTTTCAGGAATGTCAATCTTGCACCCCACCTGCAGAGGAACTGCACAACATGGCAGGGAATCTTGTGTATATCCTGCCAAAGTACAGCATGGCCATGACTGCTACATGCCAAAGGGGCCTTCCCACCTGTCCAGCCCCAGTACACGTCACTCAGTTCCCTGTTACCTGCTGCATTAGCACCCAGCCTGGCTGCTCCTTCACCACTGCCATCAAAGCCACTAAACAGGGAGCATGAATTCAACAGCTCTCCTCTTCTGCCACACGTTCTCTGCATCTTGACACAGGGAGTAGCCATTCTCTATTCTGAAATATGTAATGTTGAACAGCTTTTCAAAAATTCAACCAACCAAAACAAAACAAACTCACAAAACCACTCAACATGTCCAAATTCAGTGTCTGAACTCCAAAAGCAGCAGCATGAACTAGTAACGCAAAACCATACTGCAGCATATTTGCAAAACTTGCTCTGAACTAGGTATTCCTCTTTTTTTTTTTTTTCTAAAAATAGAGGAACAGACTCTTCCAGTTTAATGTTTAAGTACTGAGGGATGTGTGTACAGTGATGACAGGAAAGTGTGGATGCAAATTTTAAGTAAAAAAATGACCAAATATTTCAGACCTTGCTCTGCCCGCAATTTTTGACAATAATAGTACCATTTCTACATGACAAGATTAAAAAAAGGACTAACTTTAGGAGCTTAGAAACAAGACAAGTGGGTATTTTGGAGGCTTTCTGCCCAGTGGTAAATGTGGTAAGACTGCCTTCACCCTGTGGTCTGGTATTAACTGTACAGCACAGAATTCTGTTCCCACATGAACAAGAAACGCTGAAAATTGCTGGAAAAATCTAGCCTGGCAGAATCTTCAGCTCATCTGTTTGCAACTTGCTATCAAAAAAACCAAACCAAACCAGGGGAAAAAAAAAAAAGCCACAGTACTTCCTCCATGTTATCATCACTATCTTTCACAACCTAGACATCACAGGCAATGTGCAACAAACTTTCTCATTACTATTTTTACCAGATGAGAACTTCCACTTCTATATCCAAAACCCAAAGGATTCAAATTGGCACAACTTGGCCACCGCTATAAAATGCAAAGATGTACTTCTAGCAATGTATCACACCTTTACTTCCCCAAATAAGATTTGGATTACTTATTATCTCCATAGAATTTAAATTACATACATTGGAAAATGAGGTTTAAAATTAAAGCAAGTCAGGTTTGTCCACCTCAGTTGAAAACAAATTATTCTCAAGAAGACTCAGAAACTCATCTATCTGCTTTCTTAACGTGTTGACATCTCATATAGAATGAAAGATACTGTATCCTTTCCTCTCATTCATTTTGCTGGGTTAAAAACTGTCTGGATGGATGGGCCCAGGGAGGGATGGCCAATGGTGCTGCATCCAGCCGGCGCCTGGTCATGAGTGGTGTACCTCAGGGATCAGTGCTGGGCCCAGCCCTGTTTAATATCTTTACTGATGATCTTGATGAGGGGATTGAGTCTACCACTAGCAAATTTCCAAAGTTAGGTCAGGGTGTCGATCTGCTGGAGGGCAGGAAGGCCCTGTGGAGGAACTAGGGCAGGCTGGATGGATGGGCCAAACCAAGAGCATGAGGTTCAACATGACCAACATGACTGTCCTACTGCTGGCCACAACAGCCCCATGCAGTGCTACAGGCTAGGAGCAGAGTGGCTGGAAAGTGGCCCCGTGGGAAAGGGCATGGGGTGCTGGCAGACAGCGGCTGAGGCAGCTGGGGGAGTTTAGCCTGGAGGAGGCTCAGAGGGACCATCCAGACCACAACGCACTGGAAGGAGGCTGCAGCCAGGTGAGGGTCTGTCTCTTCCCCCAGGAACCAGCAACAGAACAAGAGGTCACAGTCTTAATCTCTGCCACAGGAGATTTAAGATGGACATAAGGAAGAACTTCTTCACAGAAAAGGTGATTAGATATTGGAGAGGACTGCCCAGGGAGGTGTTTAAGGAAAGACTGGACTTGACTTAGTGCCATGGTCTAGTTAGCATGGTGGTATTTGTTCATAGGTTGGATTCAATGATCCCAGAGATCTTTCCCAACCTAAGTGATTCTGTGATTTCAAGTAATCAAAAGCAAGTATGCAACTTTCACTTTAACTGACTTTTGGTATTTGTGATGCCAGTTAAAAATGGATTTTACTATTAACTTGCAGAGGACTAACTATTTGCATGTGTCACAACACCTTGTAATATTTTAATGCTATCTTTAAGATACTTCATAACAGGAAAAATGCCCTTTTCAATGATGAAAAATGAATCAGCATACTGACTAACATATGCTACCAGAATCATCTATATACCAACAAAATAAAAGAATACAAGGGGTATATTTAGCCCACTATGAAAATGTTTGTCATTTGTTCTGTTTTCTAGGCACAAGCAGGAAGTCATCCAATGGGAAAGAAGCAGAAACAGAAAAAACTGGTATTTTTCATTTATACTGAATACCAGCTAACGACAAAATAAGTTACGATATGCGGAAGGAATAAATAATGAAGAACTGAATTTAAAAAAAAGTAATATGACAGAATATCTCAGGCTGGAAGGGACCCACAAGGATCACTGAGTCCAGCTGCTGCAGGTTACATATTCTTAACTGAAAAAAATTAATTCTTTAAAAGATCAAATTGCTTAGCAATGCTAAATAGTTGAATGCTATTTCTTTCTTGTAACAAGTTTTTTAGCGATACAGCCTTTGGTTTTTGCTTAAGGTAATTTAACATCTTACTTTAAATGGTTTACATAGTATTTCAGTCACCTGCACATACAACTGATAAGGAAGTATTTGCTAATATAATAAGTAAAAGAAAAAGATTCTTTCATTTCCAGGTTGTTAACTTACAAAGTCAATGCTTAAGCACACTTCTTCTATCATAGACTTCCCTAGGAATAAGCCTGTGTCTTCAAATATTATACAACATCTTACCTGCATCCCCACCATGAATTTTTTAACCAACTTTCTACCTGCTTTCTTCATTTAGTCTACCTCCCACCCACATGTTCCCTTCTCAGCAGGGTCTCCAACCAAGGCTAATGAGCTTATCTCACTTCCACTGAGCTGGTGAATGCTGGCGGCAGCTGACAGTGAATGCTGGACAGAAAATGTGAATCTGTAGTTCACATAGAATACCTGAATCATTAGAGAACTTTAAAACTAGTGACAGCACAGTAGTTTTATTCGGTATTTTTCATGCTGTCATTATTAAGCAGCAGATATTTTTAGCCACCAAAAGCCAAATCCATCTGCAGCAGCAGCGTTTCCAAGGAGACAGAATAATTTAAACACATGTGGAACTACATCACTGTTTTCATCAACTACTCTGTTACTGAAGCACTTCTGAGTCAGATTTCTCATTTGATGGGGGGAAAGTGATTTGAATACATGGATTTGAGACTGTAATTTAACAGTTGAGCTTATGCTTTGAGACACATATCCATTACCTACAAATAACAAATGTTAGGATACAACTCCACTATTTTTCAGTCACTGTTATTTACCAGTTTTACATTCCAATGTAACAAAAAACCCCAAAGAGACAAAAGATACAGCTCACCAGTCTTTCAGAATAATTTTTTTAAATCACTGAAATTTGCTGCAAATTACTGATTTTTTTTAGCAAACATACCAGGCTCCATTTTCTGAAGAAACAGCTAGGAGGAAAGGACACCACTCCTGATGGTAAAGCACATAAGTAAGTAGACAGTGGACAAAGCTTCTTACAGTCCTTTTTAGCACTCATAAGAGTCCTATTGGCTAGTTCCAGTTTTTCTTTATGGCACAAATTTTTAGTAATTGTAGGTCTGCTTTTAGGGAATTCTCTCAGTGAATACAACAAAAATGGATTGATGCATTTACTGATTTTAATCTCTGAAATCTATTAAAACTTAATTCCACCATTTTAGCTTTATAAATATATTTTATAAATATATATACACTCAAATCAGTTATAATCACAATTTATTGACATCAATTAATATTTTTTGCTTCAAACCAGCAAAACAAGGTCCTGTGTAACAATTATTTCCTACATGTAAAATGTAGAGGTAAGTCAACAGAGAGCTGACTCATTGAAATCCTTGCCCCAGTGAGGCAAATATCAAAATATCCTACTGTTTCAGTGGGGCTAGGACTTCTGCCTTTAGTCCTATATTGTCATATAATGTGACTTGATAAACCAATCTACTTTCTGCACCAAGCAATTTATTTGCTGCTTGCCATCTCCAGACTGCATGAACTAACAGCTGCTGCTAACACAAACTCTGCAGAAGCAAGCTATTTCAACAATTAAAACTCAGATGTAAATGCTGTAGGTACTACATTTATCTGTCTCACACACATAATAATATGCATTTTTTTTCCTTTATAACAAAGATAATTTTATACCTGAGTTATCAATCACATTCATTCCAAACCTAAAAATAATGCAAAAAATCTACAAAATCCCTTTCAGTAGTACTGAGGAGCCATTCTTACAGTTTATTCACCACTAAAAAAGACAGCTTCAGAAGCAGTTCATTTTCCTATGCAAACTCAAAGAAAGCATTTTTAGATCTTCCAGTACTCTCTTCCTGTTGGTAGCATACACTGTATTTTGAACAGTGAGTATTTCCATCACACAAAATGACCTCTCTTCCTACAGCTTACTGAGCAACTTCGGCATCAATGAGATGCAATGCGTGTCCTGTCACATGAGAAAGCTGCCAGCATCAGGCATGCCTATGATTTCACTGTTTATGGATCTCACATCCGTTGAAACCTCCAAGGCAGCAGAAATAATAACGGGAAAAGCTGCTTCAGAGTCATTTGTGAGAAACAAGCAAGACACTTGCACATGCATTTTTATATCCAAGAAATGTTGTGGCAAGGATCAAGAATAGCTATTCATAACAGGAATTTTTTTCACCCTTACCTGTAAATCCGGTTTCTGTGTTTCAGCTCTGTCAGTGCAGAATGAAAGGTTTACTCCCCCTTTTTCCATCCATCAGACAGCAGCCATCCAATAACTGAAGTCATCCTGGCATCCTCTGGAACATGCTCTCTGCCTTATTTCCCACTCCCCACCCCCATCTGCATGCTAGCAAAATGGGAAAAGACCAAGAAGAAAACAACAAAAAAGCACATCTAAAACCAGCTTTAATAAGCTACTTAGTAGTCAGTGAGGACACTCAGCACTAAAAGGTAATGACAAAATTTAAAGACAAGGAAAAAAAAAAGTCCATTAATAAGGCTTCAGCTCCACTACTGAATGGGAATTCTCCCTTTCAGCTCGTTTTTGTGAGGAAAAAACAAGCAAACAGCTGTAGGAACACAGTTACTGCCTGTATACATTCTTTGAGACTGACTCAGCTATCCAGATCTTCAGTGAAGAGTGCTGCTGTGTATTTAGGAAAGCTTGTGATTATCAAAATAACAGTGGTGCTTTTATACAAACAAGGATCTGAAATCTCAATGCAAATCAGAATAATTCACAGACAGATGCCAGGAATTTCCTACAAAATATGTTTTCTTTCTGTTTGAGGCAGTATTTATAAAATACCTCAAAAAGAATAATTAGTAGATACCTTTATCTTGAATATTAGCTGCATAAAACTCTACCTGTATAACTGGTATGTGTGCATTTATTTTATTGTATTTATAACAGAGTAGCCAATGCTCAGTGTGCTGCATGAACTTTACACAGAACTTTCTACCTACATAAGAATTCAAATGCAGAGAATGACTAAGTGAACAATTTTCAATTAATGTGCCTGAAATATATTCCAGTTCTTTGCAGCCTCTTAAATCTAGTTTAAAAAAAAAATTTTCCAAGATCAGAGAATTTTTATTTTCTACCTCTCTATATAAATCAGGTAGGTATCAGCTCAGTTGAAGACAACAGCATCACATTTAGTTTATGACAGTTTAATTACATTTAAAATCAAAATCAAACATGAATCTTCTTAGCTAAGATATCATTTACTGCCATATCAAAGCTTTTGTACTCCAGGATTTCCCCTTTAAAGAAAAACATTAAGCAGCAGAAGCTGACAAATACCTTTGTGTTTACAAATTTTAATCTTCAGCTATAGTTTTCCAATAAAATTAACTGTGAATTCCTTTAAATACGAGCATCTGTTCTCTTCAATGAATTATTGATCTTTAACGACAGCAAGACTATACCAATTAGCATACTTTCACTACAAAGTAATAGCTGATTTAGCTTCTGAAAAAATTAGCTGTCAGTCTTATCACAACAAACTGCCAGCAGATCCTGAGCATAACATTCAGATTCTGTCTTTACAAGTAAAGTAGGTGTCTTTTTAACCAAATTACCTCAGTTTAACATAAAACCTCTTCTTAGATGCCTAGAAAAATGGAAATCCCTTCCTGCAAGCATTAAAAAACTATTAGGTTTCAAATCCAAAAAATCAATACAATTTCCTTTACTGGGAAAAAAGGGAATACTGAGGGACACCTAAACAGACATTTGGCCCTGATAAGCAATTGGCTGGAAGACTTCAAATTTATTTTCTTTTTGGTCTGCAGAAAGAAATTTGGAATTGAGCATCAACACTTCACCTTTCAACAAGCCTGAGTGCTGAGAGAAATTAACAGACATTCAGAACTGCAGTGCTACAACTAGACTTAATAAATATTTTTAAAATTTAGATGCAAGGTGCAGCACTGTTCCATCCCCCAAACACCATCAGAATAGCTAGTCAGAAAAATGGGCAGTATAAACACGTCAATCATAATGCCTTGCAAAATCTACTGTGAAAATAGGAGAGTATGACCAACAAAAACTCCAACAGCTCTACAACAGGCACAGAATGAAGCAACTCTTAATACAGACAGTGTTTCTAAAGTAAAACACAAATAGCATTGCTACAAAAACTGATTAGCATTAAGTAGGCTGCTGCTTCCCCCACACTCCACAAGGGCTGCACACACAAGCCTCCCGAGCAGTGGGGTCTGTGCAATCACCAGAACCTACCCTTGCCAGTTTCCTCGGATTTCTGTGTAACATCAGACAGTCTCTGTGAAACTTGCCCCAATTTGCACATCAAAAATTGTGTAGAGTCGTTTACATAATAAATGCATTTTAAATATATTAAATTCACTTCTGCAGAGTGCTGAGGACATTCTCCCGTGCAGGTGGGGGCGTTAGGCTGCCTGGGCAAAAGCCCAACCTACAGAAAGCCCAGCTGGTGGCCCTGACAGAGGAAGGCAGCAGCAGCTCCTGCCCACCCTTTGCCGGGACCCTTCCTTCAAGTCGAGCCTCTTGCCCCCGGTCCCTGCTGGAGCTGCGCTCCCACCGCCCTGCTGGGACCCGGCCAGGCACCTCCCGAGCCTGTCCCGAGGGATCCCAGAGCCGCCTCCCCACCCGGCCCCAGCCCAGCCCAGCCTGGCAGGCAGCCGCGGCCGGAGCTGCCCCGCACGGCTGAGCTGCCCTCGGCTTCCCTCTCACCTGCTCTGTCCAAGCCACCTGCTGCCCTGGCTGCTCCCCGGCAGAGCACCTGGACCCGACTGGCCCTTTCCAGAGCCAGCACCTGCTAAATCTCAGCAATGCTTTCCAGCTCCAAAGGGCCATTATTGGACTAATTAACCACATATACACAGAGATGGAGAAATGGAAACAATCCAGGTTTGTACCCAGTCCCTGCTGTCACTCAAGGAATAACTTTTTGTACTTGTATTTGTTTGGCTATTTCTCCTTTTTTTACACTTACCTATACTTGATACTCCATACAACATACATTTATCTTTTTTCTCCTGAGCTATTACATTGGAAAAAAAAGGAAAGCTCCACCAGAAAGCAGATTCCTGCAACAACTTCCCTCACTTTTCCTTTCCCTGATTATATCTATTGCTACCAAAATATTTGTTTCTGTTTTCTCTGACTCTACAAAGAATGAAGTTTCTTTTGGAAATCCCTGTATGAAATAGTTCAATAGGATCAGCTCCCTCCTAAATAAACCTTCAGGCTCTGGTACTGGATAGCACCTCCTTCACCATCTTAGTTTCTCCTGAAATGTGTATCTTTCCAAATAGGAGAAGGCAAGCAATGGCTGAGGGCAAAATGGTCTTGCAGATGTACAAATGTCGAAGAACTCTGATTGCTGGTAACTAATAGCTCTTGATCTCCACTTCATAAACCACACAGACACTCACAGCCCCTGGATCCCATCAGCTATACTCTGGTTACATAACTTTATGATTGCTTATCACACAGTCCTTCACTAAAACCAATTACTGTAGATCTCTCCTGTCAAGGGTGAGAGCAGCTCTAACATCCTTCATGAAGGCACGGGTGGAGCTTGATGTTTAGAGAATGCTCCAGGCAGACTTTTCAGACAGTCACCTGTCTGTTCACCAGGCTACTGACTGCAGGCTCAGGCATTTGCCGAAGACAAGTAGTGGTTACTATCCAGCTCAGCAGCAGAAGAGCTATCACCTGACCTGTTGTAAGAGGTCAGGTCTTCCACAGCAAAATCCTCTTCTGAAAGATTGTTCCTTGGATGTTGAAACAGATTTCTCACACCTGTCTAGAAATAAGACCCTTATTCACAGTTCTGCTAGCAGGATCCCAGAAGCCATGTCATGTCCCACACGTTAGATCTACTGGATCTCCTGAATGCAGACAGGCATTGTAAGACCTGGTTTCTCAGCATTCTACATGTCTGTCCAATGACACTGGAAGCAGGAGGAACCTGGCTTGTAAGGTAGCAACAAGACTGTGTGAATTTCACAGCCAATGCCGATTCCATGTGGCAACTGGTATATCTGGTGTTGTTACAAAATGTGCCACCATGGTCCTCAAGCAGAATAAACACCAATGGAGGGTAAAAAAAGAAAGTGATGAATGAACTATGTATGACTTACTGATGTGTACTCAGCTACCTAGAAAAATCCTGCATAGTAAAAAAAACTGTGGTTTTTTTCAAACCCACTGATGTTTAATTATGAAACCCAGGGCAAGGTTTCCCCAGTTTGAAGTTGCTGGCATTGACAGGAAGTTATGTATGATTTATGACAGCAAACAGATGGAAAATTGATGTTTCTTTCTCACAAATAGTAGAAAAATGCCATTATCTAGTCTTAAGAAATCCTGCAGAATCCCAGTATTCTGAGGTTTAAGTAGTTGGAAGCTATCAAACAGGGTATGTGTGATACAGTTTCCATGAGTCTTTGGTAAAAGAAAAACTTCACAGTCAAACAGCAAAGTAAAAATGCAGAATCCATATAACAAGCTATATTGGCTTCAACGCCCATTGACTGCATCCAATGAAGCCTGAAAACAGGTCAGGTTGGAAAAGGTGGTGGATAATTACAGGAAATGCGCAGTATAAATACATCACCATATATTTTGAAAATCAAAACTGCTTCAGGAAAGAACAGGATTCATTAAGGACAGCATTCACACATTTTTACTCTTCAACAGAACCTAGAAGACTCTACTGTGTCTAAGGGAGTTGAACAGTGTTCCATTTCAGAATGGAAACAAACCAAGCCCTTTCTCATAAGACACATCATACTGGTCAGTGGATCTGGCACTTGAATATATTCCTCCTGTTACAGTAGGAGGAATTAACTATCAAGGAGCTGTAAAAACTACACTGAGATGCTGGGCTTGCAGGTGAGGATGCAGATTGAGCTCTGGGTGGGAGGACAGAGAGAGACAAGAGGCTGTGAGCTGCCAGCTTTGGGATGACAAAAGGCACAAAGATTGGTGATGCTGGCCAGGTGAATGGACACTAGAGACACAGCAGGAACCTATTAATAAGAAGGGAGATGAAGTTGGGTGACACCAGCAAGGTGGATGGACATGGGGAGGGCAGCAAGAGCTGAAGACCCCTGGAGGAGAAGCGAGACCTTTCCACACTGGGACTGTGAAGGCACAAAGCCTTTGCTGGGGGTCCCTGCTCAGAGGCACCAGCTCCAGCTGCTTCTGTGTTACTGTGCCAGGAATAAACGGCTTCATGGACGTGAAGCTCTACTGTGGACAAGCCGGGTGGAACTGCTGAGGAAACTCATTCTGGTTGTGTGAGGGGCTGTGCTGGGCGTCTAGCAGGGCCTGCCGGGTCACTGGGGCCACCTGCCATGAAGGGCTCTGGTCCCAGCTGTGCAAGGGTGGCCTTGGGAGCGCAGCTGCCAGAGCCTCGGGAATGGGCACTGGGAAGTTTCATCGATGGGCTGAGTGGGGAAGGGCTACACTGCCTATTACACTGCTAAAGGCCAAAGACACCTGCCGCAGCTTTCACACAAACAGTACTGCAGCACCCATTAGAAATAAGATTTTCTTTACTCCTTCATAAACAATACCAAGGAAAACCAAAACAAATGTTCCTTTCTTCTTAAAATACATGTAGAGAGCTTGTGTGAAATCAAATAAAATTAAAAACAAAACCAACAAACCAAAAAAAAAACCTAAGAAAACCTACAGCACAGAAACCTCCATGAAAATAGTGCCAGGTGAGAACAAATCTCAAGCAAAACTGAAAAACATATTCAAGGCAGACTAATTTAAACCTCTTAGAATGCAAGTTACATAAATTTCAAGTTTCTCAGACTCCCACCCACTTACCAACATTCAGTCTATACTCCTTCAATCAGCTCAAAAGTATAGTCATCTGCCTTCAGTCAAAGCAAAAGTGGTATAACAAATGACACAAAAAGAGACAAAAGGTAAGCAAGGAACTTTTGCACCAGAGTATACATGGATTTCCATTAACTCATCTGTGACTATCTTATAAAGCAGCTTTCTACCATGGAAATTATTTCCAATTTTGCTTATTTGCAAACCAACTAAGTCAGGTAAGCACTTTCCAAAACCCAGATTTGACTTCTCATAACTAAATAACAATACAAAAGCCTAAAACATCAGACTTCAAAAACAAGCTTCTCTTGAACCATAACATACGCTTCATGACTGAAAGGCAAAATTAAACAAACCTGAAAAAGTTTATTAACCCAGTTTTTATTAGTGGTAAATAAAAATTCTTGGCTTTTAACTGTATCTGCTCCAGTCATGGTGGCACAATACAGTAAAGAGGAGGTACTACCTTTTGAAAGGAACACAGACAGACTGACAGCGAGGTCAGGGAGGAACACCACTTTTCACTGCTATGACACAGGCACCTTATGAGATTGCACTTAGTCAACACAGCTGAGTACCTGAAAGATTTATGAGGGTTCTTTTTCTGCTTATTTGCAGGCAAGAGTTTCTTCTTTTATTTATATTCCTCCTCCTCTACTAATGCACTGGCTTGATGAAGCCTTTAAGGTTAATAAACATACAGAAACATAAATGCATAAAGCCAAATATTATGAGCTTAAGCAGCTATACCACAATTAGTTTAGAATCAAACAGGAGAGGTGGAAAAACATTAAGAACAGGGATAATATCTACATACATTTCCTCCAAACATTTGATGCTTATCCCAACTGTGGGCATCTCTCATTTTTTTCAAGAGTAAAATCAAAAAACAACTAGATTTAGATACATCTTGCCCTGAGTATTACCATCCTGGTTTCAACCACATGCACAGTGTCCTAATCCTCCTAATTTGGTTTTTCCTAGCAAGTTTCAGCTCTCTCTCCCCTGCCCAGCTTCATTAATGAGTCTACAGCTACCCTATCTTCAGCCTCACCTATTGCTCATACTCATATTCATTCATATTGGTCACTAAAAGTAGCCCTTAGCCTTTTACTTTTATTGGGGCTTCTATTGTGGGGCTGCCCACAGTCAGTTCCCACAGATGACCAGAGAGGTCACAAGGCTACACGGATATCTCCTGTATTAGATATTGGATTTTGTGCCATATGCTACATGCATCCATGTGCCAGCCAGTCATCAAAAGAGGTATCAAATGGTGAATCAGGTCCTCAAGTACACCATACAGACAAACCAGGTTGTTTTTCATAACCATTTCTGGTGTAAAAAATTAACAGTGTTTTACATTTCTACCAACAAAAGTACTACATTTTTAAATACACTTACACAAAATTTAATTCCAGAAGTCACTGAAGGAGCTCCTCCTTTATCCCATGTATACTTTTAGGAAAGGCCATGCACTGTTGCTATTCATAGCACTCAGTGTTTTTCCCCAGTGCTGCTGATGCACAGCTCACTAAAACAGACAAGGAAAGAGCATCCAAGGAAATCATGTCCAGTTCATAAGGACATGTGACTAACCAGTACTACCAGCCTTTCAATACCACCACTTCTTCCTTGGGGCCATTCTCATGCCTGTTCCACGCATGGCTTTTTCCTAGTGTGTTTGTTTGTAATAACATAAAGAAAAATCACCATTGTACAGGAAACAAACATAAGAAGTTATGCATCACATAAAGATTAAAGATCTTTAATCACAAAAGATGATGAGTAGGGCATTAAGTTAAGCTATTGAATTAATAGTAAGCAAATTTAAAGCTTGTAAATGGCAGAGCTGTTAAAAAAGGGGGGGGGGAAATTATATGAAAGATCAGATGCTTTCTCAGACATTCAGAGTGCGCCTAATTTGTCTCCTTGTAAAATGAAAGGTCATTATTTACTTTTTACTCCATCACAGCTAAGACAGAATTCAAAATGTACATAATTTTGCTGATAAATTAAAATGCCCTCACTCCCAAGTAACAGGAACTTCAGCTGCACCAAAGAAAGCAGTGTTCTGCAAAAATCGACCTGTGTCTTCACATACAGATCTGCAAAAGCATTCTAGAAGAGAACACTCACTTGGCAGGGAACAAGAGTCTAGCTCCTATTTCCAAATCAATCTTGTGAACAAGAAAGCCAAATGATCCCCACACACAAGTGAGTGGCCCAGCATTAGAGTGTTACGCTCCATTTCATCCAATATCAGCCAAGAGAAATGGCAGCTCTTGCTCAGAACTATCCTCCCAACATTATTTTACAGCTTGTTCATTACGTTATATCTCTGAAAGATTCAGGTGTCAATTTCAACACTTTCAGCCAAGAAAAAACAGTATCCAAGTGTCTCATTTTCTTAGGAACTACTCTCAACTACAATAAACAAGTACATGGCTATACTGGTAGAAGAGAAAATCCAATCACATTAAGAGTTCACCCATAGAAAAGAGATCAGTGCTTTGGATTTCTTCCACTGCACAGAGCCGACAGTACTCTAAAGCTCATGAATTCAGATATCCTACAGTGCTAGGACGCCCATTTCAGCAAGGTGGAAGCCCCAGTGAAATGCAGGATGACTGAATGCAGGATAACACAAGTTCTACTGGCTATGTTAAAAACACAGTAAGCATTACTTTAAAGGTTGTAGCTGCAGAGAGACATCAAATGGATTTCCTGACTTGCAAATGCCTTTTTAATCACCTTCAGTGCAGCAGCAGCCTGCAAGAAAATGCTTAGCAGAATCACAAACTTTGAAGGAGCCATACTAACAGAAGGTCAGGGTTGGCAGTGAAGAACAGGGTAGTCAAAAGCAACAACCAGGAGCTAATTTAAACAGTTTTCTCAAGACATGTCAAACAAGGAAAGACAAAAAACATTGTCACTGGGCAAAGAGAGCTCTTTTCAGACAGATCAGCTTCTGGAAGAATCCCAAAGTTGTCATCAAAACCAAGAAGCCTCACTTCTTACACAAACTGTTAAGCCTTAGGCTAGGAAGGATTTTCAAAGCAGTGACAGAGTCTGCTTTATTTTGCACCATTGTGAATACATAATTTTTTGGTGAAGTTAAGGAGTGATAGAAGCTGGAGAACAGGCTTCCTTCAGTGTTCAGACGCAAAATCAGAAAGTCATATGCAATGAGAAGTCATTCAAGCTCTCCTTTATTTAGATCAAGTGTTTATACTCAGTGTGTCTGTAAGGGAGAGGTGCAGACAATGGTCTCCACAGTCTTTCTACTGTATCCCTTACAGATCTTTTACAAACTCAATCAAAAATTGTCTGAAAAACCTGTCCAATCAGGTAGCTGTGTCCCGTGATGAGAGATGCAGTGTTTAAATGTAACTCTGGGGCAGAAGAAATCTGCCCTTGATGATCAGATGGTTCTTGTCTCACAGGTAGGTGGCGTGATGAAACAAAGATGGCATCAAAGATAGTACCCTTTTACAGCTACATCAAATAGGGAAGATACTGAAGGTTGGCCATCAGACAATCCCTTCAGTATCTCTGCTACCTATTGAATATGTAGAAAGACAGTGAACAGCACAGGTCAAAAACTTGTCCTTGTAACCAAGCCAACTTCTCTTATCTATTAGCACCACCATTGGCACTTCCCTGAGGGTAAACTGGAACAGTTCTACAAAAGGCCTCACTTGGAAATAGATTAAGTATAAAAGGGTAAAGGGTATCATCCACTCAATGTTATGGATTAAAATATAATAGGAAAAGTTCCATATAAACTGGAAGATACAGGAAAGCCTTTTCAAATATTTTCATATATCACATGAATGACTATTTTTGCTATTTTTACCTACTAATGCACAGTTCTCACCAAGCACTTTCACAGGGAACACAAAAATTATCCATTTTAGAATAATTTAAACTTTTAGATGAATGCTGATCACTCTACAGAGATTGAAAAGATGAGTTCCCTAATCATTTATTACTAAAACTAAATTAAATATGAATTTAAATCTGTTTTAAAAGTGGATTTTTAATAAATTTTTTTAGTCCATCTTTTTTTAAAAATCTAATAGTGAGATGCAAGCAATTCAAGATATTCTAATAAACACTCTATTTCACTCTAGGGATACAATATGATAAGAGAACAGAAATCCAGGCAATTTTAGCTATATTCATGGGGCTTTCCTCCTCTCTGATTGACATTTACAGACTTGATCTTTAATAGTTTTGATAATAATTGAATGTATTCATTTTACAGATAATATATCACTATAAAAACTACAATTTTTCCACATCTTAATAGAAATTTTACTCACACCCAGGATCAGCAACAGTATGAGTAGTGTTTCATCAGTAATATATCAGATGCTGATAAGAAAACCTGATAGTGATCAGTTTAGGAGCTACTCTAAGTCTATAAAGAATCTTCATTAAGCACAAAACATTGCAGTAATTTTATTTTAATATCAGCATTTTTATCAGTCTGTTCCTTTAAAAAAAGACTGAAGTAATTACTTTTGTTCATTACTTATTCCTTAATGTAACCCACACTGCATTCTGCAAACAAAAGTGTGAATTTTCTTTAAAATCCCTCTTCAAAAGGGAGGTACCACGATCAAAGAATTCGGCAAGAGCATCAGTTGGCTGCAATCACGCACTGACACCTAGTGAATGCTTGCAGCTAAGGAATCCTGCGCTCATCTCCTCCCCGCCCTGCACCACAAGTGTTACCAGCACACTCATCCTGACAAGGGGCTTCAAACACAATGTGTCCCTAATTCCGACTGGGGGGACACCAGGACGTGCGGTATTCCGAGCATGAAAAGGCACATAAAGCATCTGACCAGCTCAAAAGCCTGTATGTCCCTGTAAATGAGTCCCTACTTTGTTCTATTTTTCATGCGTAATGGCAGCCTAGTGACTAGTGCTCAGTGCGGCAGTGAGAACGAGCAGACAGACAAGTTCCTCGAGACGAGATGGATTTTGCAACCCCCCAAATCCACTCAGGGAGTCAGCTGGCTGCACACACAGCACAATTGTTTTCTTTCCATTATGCAGCAGATGGTGCTGGAGATGATCTGAAAAGCCCTTAAACGTGAACGGCACATGCAGAGAAACAGTGGAGACTGCAACCAGAGGATTTATAGCCGAGAACAATCTGGGGTCAGTGATTATGTCATCACATTGTCACTCCTAATGTGTCTCAACAGAGATGCAGAAGCTAGCTGTTCGACCCATTCACGAGCTCCATGCAGAATCACCAGCCTCACATCCTCACCAGAAACAACTCAGTTCCTGACATTCTTATTCCACTCCTCTTATTCTTTAATTGCATTTAAGGGACTCTTTTTCCCAAACTTTTTGCATTTCTTCAGCCTAAAACCCAAGGTAGCAATTATCTGTTCTCTTGAATTCTTAGGGAGTGCTGGACAAATTATTCAGTGAAAAACTGCACTGCCTAGTATTACAAGCAAAGCCAGAAAACAAATTCCAAAATAAGCCTTCAAGCTCTTACAAGTGAGTTGAGGTTGTGCTGAAGGCAGGGGAGGAGGGGCAATGCAATACACTGCCAGATGCTATCCATCACCGTAAATTTTCAGACCCATGTTCCAAATTCCAGTTTTCACAGCCTGTGTTTCTTGAATTTCCAAACAGAATGTTCCAGAATCACATACAGCATTATGAATTGTATACCTCTGCAGCCTGTAAGTATTTTTCCAATATTAGCTCTGAATTGACTTCAATGGAAGCTAGTTGGACAAAAAAAAAATAAAATCAGTAATTCCAGAACTTCTAGCTTCACTTGGAAAAAAAAAATATGTGTATCCAAGGTATTCATGCTTGGCTCTCGGTGCTAGGCTCAATTTCTCTTATGTATATGCAAGTTATTTTGTTACACCTATAACCTACACAGGTGATAGCAGTAGTGAAAAGTCCTTAACAAATGGATATTTGGATGAAGTTATTACTAAATAGTAGGTTGCTCTTTCCTGTATGATCCTTCTCCAGCAGAACTGCTTGTCTTTGAATGAGTAGCTCCAGTTGCAGAGGTCACAGTGGTGTTTTTTCCTTTTCATGATTCCATAATAATCCACATTTGTGTGTGGTGACGGTGGCAGGGGGAAACAGAGGTCTCTCAGCCCAAACCATGAAGAGCAGCAAGCCACTGACAACTACCTTTACTTTCCAAATTTGTTTTTAATGCACCTCTAAATTACCACATGTTATGAGGATAAATTTCTTAGATGTACTATTCAGAGGCTTTTACAACATTAAATTATTTACTTTACCTGAGCTGATTATTTCAGTAACTTTGTAATTCCCATTTCCTTTTTACCAGTTACAAAACAGAACAACCCATACTAAACTGTGGGGCTATGGCAGGAACTTGACAAATCTGAATAACTGGCTTCTTATTTTGGAATAAGTGCTCAGAAGGAAAAACAACAACACAGAAAACTTATCTGACTTTGAAAAAATGACCCAAGCAGAGTCACTCTATCAAGGCTTATCCTATAGCTATTTGGTTCAGGATACACCCCAAACATCCCATGCCACTTTTGTTCATCTGAGATGGTGAGGGACAGACACTGAAAAACACATAAAATTACTGCCACTATTAATAAAATTTAGTTTGTGAATTGGGTGCAGTATTTTGAGATCCTTCATTTAAAAAATACAGTGTAAGTCTGTTAAAGAAGTAAATATTTTATGAATGCACCTTGGAAACAAGTTCAAGCTAAAGTAAACATTAGTAGAAGCAGAGCAAATTCTGAGCAACTAAACTCTCAATAGTTTTTATAAGCATATACAAGGTTCACAAATATATAAACATACAAATTTCTAGGTATATAGAGTGCTTTCCTGCTTGTTGGGACTGTATCTGGAAGACAATATGTTTTTCTATGCTATCACCACAGTAAGGCTTGAAATTTTTTTCATAATTTCTTATACCATGTCAAAAATTAGAACAGTAACTGTATTCTTCTCAAATAAGAATTCACATTTAGGCATAAACATATGGGCAAAACACAGATGACTGGGGAGGAACCTGAGGGGGAACAGCAGAGTGCCTGATCAGCTTTCAATGATCAAAATTTCTTTTGTAATAAAGAATATTTATACTCCCTCAAAGCAGCATCCTGCTTGGCAGTTCAAAAATCCTTGTTGCCATGGGAACTGCAAAAGAAGCCAGTTGTGACATAGCAAGCCTATAACAGAAACAAGTCTACTGTGAAATGACCAACAGTTCAGGGTTTTGTATAAAAAATGCTGAAAACAAAATGCTGCCTCAAATCTTTCTTCCAAATCCTCCTTCCACGAATATCTTGCAAATTTTCACTAAAATATAGATATTGTTTATACAATATGAGCAAATTTGTATTTCATACCTACTACATCCAGTGCAAAAATGCCTACTTCCATATGTGTCCTTTGCAGATATATTTGGTACAAAGTGTACATTAGTGATTTATATTACTGTAATTTATGTAGAGAGACAAACAGATCTCAGAAAAACAGAAGAGACAAAAGACTAAAGAAAACAAAAAAATACTGCATAAGAAACCATATAAAGGAAGACTTCTAATGAAATTATATAAAACAATATTTCAAGGGTATACATGCAATTTGCCCTTTGTATCTGTTCTCACCGGGTAAGAAAAATCAGTGCTTGATTACTAAAATAGAACATCATGCCTTTTGAGAAGGCTGTTGGCACTTCAAAGCAAAGTGAAAAAGCAGTGTCAAACCCAGAGTCATGCAGTTCCCACTAGAACACAAACAGTTTGCAGAAGTGTGAATAAAAAAACCCAACAGGCTGATCAAAGGATCCATGTAATAACATGGAACTCATACTTTCAAACATAACCCTTTCAGTACCCCATTATAATCTTATCGAGACACTAGACTTATTTTCCTGTCAAATATGTGTACGATAAAAATGTCCTGAGAACACCACATGATAAGTACTGCACTGAAATGATGTGACCTTTAGGTCACATATGCTGATTTGTGACACATCAATGAAGTTGGGGAGAACCCTGAAGAAAACAGTTTTGCAAAACAGTTACCTGCAAAACTGCTTTTATATGTCAAAGTAGTCTCGGATATGTTTAGAATACCTTTTAACATTGTAACTACTTAAGTATCACATTATGACTAATTTAAAAAGAATCCTAGGGAACTAGGTACAAGTCTTATCTGCAGACTGCCTTATGGCTCCAGATTGCTTTGCAGAACCATTAATTAGGAAATACATTCTTTTTTATCTGTTCTAACAACACTTGCTTATCAGACAGCACATTATACAGAATGTATTATCACTGAAACCAATTAGTTTGGATTACCTTCACTTCACCCCCCTCCCTGGCTGGCAGATAAGAGTAGCTATCTCCATTTTGGCCATACCCACTCTCCTTTTTGACCTAGCCTGCACACCCTGGCACAGAACTGTGCAGGTCTTGCCAAATGCTTGGGCAATTAACTGAGGCTATTGACAGTAATGGAAGGCATTCCCAATGGAGAGGGCAGCTGCCTGGGAAATAGGAAATGCAACAGGCTTCACTTTTTTACCTGTCAAAGCCATAAAGCAAACAGGATGAAGGAGAGGGACAGCAGTGATACCTGCATCTTCATTAAGGTCTGCAAAAGTACTTAAACTGGACTGTAGAAGTCAAGCAATCTACAACAAAGTGAACCAGTTCAGTGAGAAAACCTTTAGAAGATAAAATTTTACTTTCAGAATAGTGTGGCATTATTCATTTGACAAGTTTTTAGAATTAGCAAAAATATATGCTTCCTTAAATGTGTTGTGGGGTAAGAGACTAATACAGTACAATGATGCATACTAGAAACAGCAAAAAATAAAAATACTAAATCTTCTGGATCATTTTACATGCATGTATCAGTCTTTCACTTAACATTGCATATATTTGATGAGTCCTTTTTCCAGTAACACAAATGTTCTATTTTTATCAGATTCATACACAGCTTAGGGAGATGTCTTCACTGCCAGAGATATCTGTGAGAGGTGAAAAGAGTGATGTCCAGAGACACTCTGGAGTGCAGCTGTGAGGGGGCAGGGGCAGGCCAGGCCTTGCCCTGGTGCCCTGCTCCACACCCCCCACCCTAGAGCTGCTGTACCCCAGCCCTGCTGTGGCTGCCAGTTCCCAGCACAGGGGAAGCAATGCTCCGCACCCCCCCTCTGGGGCCCCTAACCCAGCTCCTAAGTGGCCAAATGACCACAAGTCCCACCTGGGGGAAGGGCCCAGGAAGGCCAAGGGGTATTTAAGGCCAAACACAAAGCAATCAGATGTCTTGACCCTACTTCCTCTTGGAATTTTTATCTCAGTACCACTGGAATCCAGGAGTTGGTACTGATATGTGTCTTTTTCTGGATCTTTTCTGCCTTTCTTTCTTCTTCTAATTCCTTCTTCTTGGAATTTTTGAGAACTTAAAACAGAATTCGCTTAGTGGTTGCTAAATTGAACGGGCCAAGTTAATGCTTTGAGAAGTGTTTTATGTTGATTAAATGCTGAATTAAACCCTTTTCAAAGTTTCTTTGATTTTCTAAAGTTGCCAATAAAGTTCTTTTTGCTGTTTTGATCTCTTGAGAATACCCTGTCAGTATTTCTAATGTGGGTCTAACTTAAGAGTAGATGAACAACTGTAAAACCTTTCCAAAGGCTCATCAAGTGAGTTGCTTGGGGCCTTCACAGCACTCAAACCTTCTTATTCTTTGGCTCAACATTTCTCTAATTTAGTGTGCTGGGTGTGGCTTGGAGAGAGTTAAATGTCTTCATAGCAGCTGGTATGGTGCTGTGTTTTGGATTTGTGCTGGACACAGTGCTGGTAATTCCAGGATAATTTTGTCATTGCTGAGCAGTGCTCACACACAGTCAAAGCCTTCCCAGCACCTCACACAGCCGCACCAGGGAGGAGAATGGGGTGCACAAGGAGCTGGGAGGGGACCCAGCCAGGACAGCTGCCCCCAGCTGACCACAGGGATATCCCACACCATAGGGTGCCATGCTCAGCATACAAACCTGGGGGAAGAAGGGGAAGGGGAGATGTTTGGACTGACAGTGTTTGTTCCCCAAGTCCCGTTATGTGTGGTGCAGCCCTGGCTGTCCTGGAGGTGGCTGAGCACCCATGGGAGCTGCTGGATGGATGCCTTGTTTGGCTTTGTTTGTGTGCACAGCTTTTCCTTTACCCACTGAACTGCCTTTACCTCAACCCACAAGTTTCCTCACTTTTACCCTTCTGATTGTCTCCCCCATCCTGCTGCTGGAGTGAGTGAACAGCTGTGCAGCATTTAGTTGCCAGCTGGGGTTAAACCAAAACCATCAGTCACCATCAACCACCTGTAGGAGATTCCCCTTTAGAAAGTAAACCAACCCCCAGCTCAGCCCCATTCACCCCCCTTCACTTTGAACAAACAGCCTGATGTAGTACACCCATGCAGTAACATCTGTCTGTGGTTAAAGCAAGCTGTGCTACCAGTGCGACAAGTGCCAAACAAGGCTGTCTGCCGATCTGTAGCGTCTCTACAAGGCCATTTGTTTCCAAAATATAACAATTTGCAATAGTGAATGTGTGCTCTAACACACATTACAACCTCCTGCAGTTGCTTATTGCTCATTCCCTCCACAGCCATTGCAATGCAATCACAGAGGCAGGAAATAATTTTAAATTGTCATTAAAACAACCTCACAAAGACAAAAACTTAAACACTAGACACAAGACCTATCACAAAGATAAACTCATAGCAAGGTAACAGCGCATGCTGCAAACACTTTTTGGACTGTTACACAAGTAAGGGTCCCCACAGAGTGAAGAAATCAGTCTACATTCAAGTGCTTTAGATTCCATATATACTACCTAACTCAAAATATAAACAGATTTCCCAAGGTTCAACCAAAATTCTACCACGTATTGCAGAAAGCTCTATTTATTTCATAGTAAAAGCTAAGTAGACCTAAAAAGCTTTATGATGTATAAGAACGCTTTAAAATAAAGCATGCTTAGTCACAAACTATCCACATTTTCTCATTTTGCTGCACTTAACTGCATTCTCTAAAACAAATTATGGTGACTTTTTAGTGACTAGTGAGGGATGTTGCTGAGATAACCTGAACTACTCTTCAAACAATAAACATGAAAATAACATCTTGAAACAATACCCACAGATAAGAACAGGCATACAAAAAGGGAAGATCTTTCCTTGTAGTCAATTTTTAAGCCTCTTTTAGAGATTACTTTAGCCTGCTTTGCTCTGACAAGACTAAAAAGCACATAAGTTGTTCGGGAATCACTCTAAGGTATGTCACTCCACCTTTGTCCCTGGGTGTTTATTTACGTTGCCACTTTTCAGGGTAAATATACTGAAATTTACAAATCCCTTAGACCTTTGTTTTTTCTACTGACACTATGCAAAAATCCATTCTCCAATTTGCCCACTGATAAAGTAAGGGTGACTAATGTGGATGCGAGATCTTTTGTGGCAGACTTTCGTTAGCAATCTTCCCCCAGTAAAACATCCTCGTTCAGAACACTGCAATATATCGTGGGTATAGTTACCCATTAAGTGTGAACGAACATGGGAAACTGAGCATGTTTTGCAGCCTGAAGCAAGCTGTTCATTATTCACCTCTACTCTCACAACTGTTTGTTTTCCTGTCTACTGAAACCAGAAGGTGTTTTAGACAAAGACTGAACTGGAGGTATATAATCGGTCCCGAGTTTGCTGTGTTGAGTGGATATACAACACAGTTTCTCACACAGGACTAGCACAGTCTTGCAGCACCACAGATCTATCCAAAACCACAGACTACACAGAAATTCCCTGAGACGTTTCCCATTTATTCCGCTGCCGGGGACACGGGGGCCAGCGCAGCCCGGTCCGTGCGCTCCGTGCAGCGAGGCCAGGCCCGGCCCGGCACCCCCGGCCCAGCGGGGCACGGCGGGGCAGACCCACACACACACACACACACACACCGAGGGGCTCCGGACCGAGGGCCGCGGCTGGGAATGGACGTGCTGGGCCAGCGGCAGCGCCGAGGGACGGCCAGAACCCCCGGAGCCCGAACAGGGTGCCGCAGGCCACCTCACCTCACCTCGCATCCCTTTCCACCTCAGGTGTGCCAAACGCCAGCAGAGACAGGCGGTCTTACGGGCGCGGATCCAGATCGCCTCCGCTCTGGGGACAGCCGCTGTCTCTGGGTGACTCCCAAGCGCAGACGCCAGCGGCGTTTGCCCTCCTCTCTCCTCACCCGGATCTCCCAGCTCCTGCGCTGGCAGCGGGCGCGAGCGCGCCGCCGCCTGAGCGCTGGCAGCCGCGCACTGCGCCTGCGGGCCCTCACCTGAGCCGCCGGGCTCCCCGCGCTGCCGGGCGCCTCCCGGGCTCGCCAGCCGGGCCCGCGCCCGCTCCGGCAGCCGCCGCCGCCAGGGACGCCGGGCCCCCGCCCTCCATCGCCGGCAGAGAGCGCGGCCAGCGGCGCTGCCCCGGCTCCGGGGCGGGGTGACCCCAGCGGCTCCCGCTCCGCCCTCCCCGGGGCGCTGCTCGGCCCCGGGCGCCGCCGAGCCGGGCGGGGCCGGGGCAGCTCCGAGCGGGATGCTGCGGGACACGCGCGGGCATCGCCCCTGTCCCATGGGTCTGTCGCAGGTGTTTCCAGTACTGCTGCAGATCTGTTTACAAAACAAACAACAAAGGGAAGGGTACCCAAGCACAACCACAGCTGCTTGTTGTTCTGCTTGTTGTTTGAGGCATTTAATAATTTCTTTGTTCTTGTCTTCTGGTAAGCTCAAACCCCTCTCAGACGCATACTGATTATTTTCAGTCTAAGTCAGAAAAATTTTTTATTTATGTACCTGCTATTTTTTCAAGACCTTTGCCTCTCCAGAAAACAACCAAACCAACGTGAAACTTGTCCTTTAATTATACATTTTGGATTTTGGATATTTTGGATTTTGGGTTCTCTCATCTCTTCCTATCTTACACCCTGCCCTGACAATTGTTTTTTACAGCTGATGCGAAAAATTTAACTGGAACACTGCAGCCTAAGCAATATCCATTTCTAGGGTGAATAACCTCAACAAACCATCAGTGGTTGAAAATTGTGGAGAGAAGGGACGAAAGGCATGCACCATCCGACTGCTCCATTTGTGTTTCTCCTGGGGTGCACACCCGAAGCTCAGAGTTCCACATCACACAGATTCCTGGGTACATCTGGTTTTCCCAGTGCTCTTCAGAGGATCTGATGTAGAGTGCATATCTGCACATCGATGATGATTATTAGAGTTTGTGCTTTTAATTTGTTCAGTGTAACCTTCATGGCATTACTTTAAATTTAAGACAGAGAAAAGTTCTTTTTAGAAATAGCACTCAAATATGATTGCTACCTAAAAATTTGGCTCTCATGTCTTACCATAAAATAATAAATTATACTTAGAAAGTAATGAGATAAATATTTTTTTCTTTTTAATACAAAGATTATTCTTCACTTCAAATGTAAAAATATAATTGAAATGATATATACATTGCAGCCTTGGTAGCTAGAGACTTTCTTTAATATCTGTTTTTTCAGTTGTCTCAGAACACCTAATAAGAAAAAGGGATTGAAGCATCATGAGCTCTTAGATGTTATCCTGGGATCCTGAATAGAATTAATAACCTCAAGAGTGTAAGTTCAAATTATGTTTAAGATCTTTCAGAAAGCATACAGCTTCATTTTTTTTCTTTTACTTTTCACAAATCTATTTCTAACATTTTATATATATTTATATTTTACTTTCATAGCACCTCTTGATTTCCAATAGTTTTTAGTGGGAAAATAAAAAATGCAGACAAAACCATTAAATACAATAAAAAATGAAGTCTTTATTCTTTTGGCTCAACTGTAATGTGGTTTACTGTTCTTTATGGTAATAGCATTTTCCTGCATGCAGTTCACTGACACACAAGTCAATATTTTTGTAAAAGGAGGAGTCAACATCGAATTTTTGCTTGTGTAAGAAACACAAAATGTCCTGATGTGATCAATTATACAAGTTTGCTATTTAATTCCTGTGGAAAAAAAAAACATTGTGGATCCCATATTATATTTAGAACAGTTCTAGTGCAGCATGAATCAACAAGAATAAGAATAGTCTATGTAAACAAACACTGGTAAAGATTTCATGAATAAAAATACTACCTTGAAACTTCTGATGCAGGCAGTGCTAGAATCTTAAACAAATCCTCCCCACCACATTTCAATTACAAGTTATATCTATTTGGAAGCAAGTGCATTTTGGACTCAGTTTGAAACTTATTTCACATTAAAATGTGTGCAAAAATACAGTACTAATAAAAAAGCAGAAACCTAAAGCTACCCCATTCTTTCCTTTGTTTCTTATTTTGTGAAGTTCTTGAATTAAAAAGTGCTATGGATAGAAAGTAATAAAAGTGACAGTAACATCGACCTGAAGATAATTCTCATTTCTTATTTTATGTACAAAATGCTGAAAAATAAAATAAAATGGTATTTTTTACAGTATTTATATTTTCTTAGAAAATTCTATCCATGTAGTTTTCAACAGATTAAGCAGTTTGCAACATATCCTGTACAGTCTGACTATGCACCGTACAGTAGTCACTTAAAATTTTAGAATGCAAAGCAAGAAGCTCTTAAATAACTGCAAACTATTGCTTGATGTCGTGAAAGAATGATGACCAATTGAACAATTTATTTCACTTAACCACTGAGCTATGGCTTCCCATATTAGACTCTTAACAGTGGAAGGAGTAAAATTACAGCAGCAAAGGCAAGATAAACATGCATCAGTGATAGCTTCCAAACTGTCTATAATGGTACAGAATACTTCATATTAGCTGTTGAGAGATTGCAAATTACACTTACTGTGGTACATATTTGATGCAATAAATATTGTGCACATGTCATTATTTGTTTGCTCAAACATGCACCACGGGATAAAGTAACTATTTACATAGAGGGTACTTTTTTAATCAACACATACAATGTCAACCTTGCTGAGAGCAGAAGATGGCTAAATGATACTGCAGGGTGAAGCAGAACAACTTCATAATCCTTGTGTTTTGCAGGTTTTTGGTAAGCTCAATTTCCCAAGGTCAGGTAAACTGTTTTCTGCAGAAGAATACTTAGAAGTGGACTCTATGTCCCTCGGTAAAATTTTTATACAGAGATTGTTCAACTACTGTTAAATGACTTATGAAAAAATAAAACATCTGTTCTTTTGTTGTAGACTCTATGGGACTTTACAGGCACATTAAGATTTGTCTGGATGAGATACTAGACGGATACTGTTATTAAGCACCTCAACATACAGAGCCACCCTGAAACATGGAAGTAGTCAGACTGCTGCTTTGTGCGACGTCATGTTTTCCCATGCATGAACTACAAGTGCAGCATGCCTTCATGCAAATCACTTCTGTTTGTACATTATAGAGAATCCGAGAGTAGAACACCTGGTCCTCATACCCCCTTCCCCAACATAAAACCCATTTACAAAAATAGTCACATATAATAGTAAACAACCTGTGAATTAAAAAATGATAAGTTCACCAACACTGATTTTTGTAAAAATATGGCAGATGTGACTGTTGAAATGCTAACAGTGGATACAATTTTTGTACTGTGTGTTTCATGTTAAACACAGAGATTCATAGGTTTGCACCTTATTTTTTTAACTGGTCCCTACAGTCTGGTTGGCCATTTTATCATCTCTTCAGCAGTGTCAGCTGGTACTAAAAACAACAACCTCCTGTCAAGATGTTACCCTGTTTTACAGAGTTGCAGTTTGATGACGAGGGGTCACTGTCTTGCTATAGGCACTGACCTTATATATATATATATAATTATATATATATCTATATATGTAAAAACTGACAGTTTGGCATGTACCTCCTACAGGAGTCCTGTTGACACAAATACATACTTTTTCAGGCTGTAAACAGTTTATTACAAACAGCGTTCTATGTTACTTTTTACTTTCCCTGCTGTCTTTACCTTTATCTTCTTTTTCTGACTTGTCTTTTTCATATTTATCCTTGTCTGGCTTTGTTACACTGTCATAAGAAGGTGGGGAGGTTGTGGATGGGGTCATATCTGTTTTTTCTGGAGTGGAGTTCTCATTTAGTTTATCCATAATCATATCTTCTTTCATGGGCAGATCATCTTCCTCTTTACCTTTATCCTGACTAAATATACATGATACTTTTTTGACTTTTTGCCTCAGGAGATGACGTCTGTAAGCACGCTGAATGATGACAGCAGACACCTCCTCCTGCTTTCGTTTCAGTGTGGTTGTAATTGGTTCATAGGAGACTTTAGAAGGATTGGCTGCCATAAACCGATCTTCCATCTGTATTCTGAGGGCGTCCATCTCCCCACTTTCCCCCAAAACACGCTTTGTGAAAGCAAACAAGATGTCAAGGCAGTGAATTCTGTCACCACTCACCATGGGCAGATCCATTGCAATAAGCTGGACTTTGTTGGGCTTTGCTATGAGAAGAGGTGGATCTAATGAAGCTGCAAAATCTGATAATTTACTGAACTCTATGAATTGTGTTGCATCGGGGTCAAACTTCTCCCAGACTTCATAAAACATCTCAAAGTCATCCTCGCTCAAGGGTTCAGCACTTTCTTCAGTAGCAACACTGAAGTTCTCCAAAATCACAGCAATGTACATGTTCACGACTACCAGAAAGGATATGATAATGTAGCTGACAAAGAAGAAAATCCCAACAGAAGGGTTGCCACAGTCACCTTTCACAGAGCTCCCCGGGTGATCTTTATGGGGGTCACAGTCTGGCTCCCCACTGTTGAGAATTGGGGCAAGCAAACCATCCCAGCCAGCGGATGTGGTGATCTGGAACAGGCAGATCATGCTGTTGCCAAACGTTTCAAAGTTGAACATGTCATCAATCCCAACTTCCCTCTTGACATAGGCAAAGTTGGACATGCCAAATATGGCATAGATGAACATGACCAGGAAGAGCAGCAGCCCAATGTTGAACAAAGCAGGAAGAGACATCATCAAAGCAAAAAGCAGAGTGCGGATTCCCTTAGCGCCTTTAATGAGGCGCAGGATTCGACCGATCCTGGCAAGCCGGATGACTCTGAATAGTGTGGGAGACACAAAGTACTTCTCAATCATCTCAGCCAAAAACATACCTGGGAAAAAACAAGTTATATCAGTAAAGAGTATTATTACATTTTAAAACCACTGCTGAAGATATACTCTACAAGGATTGTAGAACTTTAAAAAGAGTATGATACTTAAACAGATTTTTAGGAATCAGCCATTCAGTTTTTTTACAAAACCTTTGTGTTTGGTATACTTTTTTAGGACAAACTGATAACTAGTGTATGTATATTAGCAAATGCTGAGATTAGAGGAATACCCTTTTGTTTAATTGTAACAAAAATAATCTCAGTTAATCTGCAGAAAGACCATATGCACATTAGTATTGAAATTCCATGTAATCAAGTTAGGTTATTCAAAAAAATATGTATATTTTAGGAGAACTGTGACTTCTTAATCACACATAAAATTACATGAACACAGGTTTATTACTAATGACACAGAAATTCCAAACATAAACAAACTGATAAAAAAGGTTTGTTATGATTGACAGAAGAATAAAAGAATTGAGCATTGTATTATGTGCCTCAAAGCAGAAAAATAACTTTTTTGATACAAAAATAGCAAAACTGCTTTGCATATTAAGGAGTACTTAAAAACCCATAATTTTTACTCAAGCTCTTTCAAGTTTGCTACTCTAGATAAAGCAAAGGTTAGTGTAGTCATTATTTGTTACCACATCTGCTTCAGCTCTGCTCACTCTATCTCAGGAACAAAGCCTCTCAGGATCAAACAAAACCGAAGTAAGCAAAGGGTTTTACTCTGCTGTCTGGGGTGCAGGCATCCTACCCTCATCATAGTCCCACACAGATTTTACTCTTGGATTTTGGATGACGGAACTCTTTCACCTGGAACTGTCACTGTAAGTTTACATCAAAATTGCCTTTCATGCATGTGTAGGAATCTCTACTGATTTCAGAAGATGGATCTAATTTCAACCAGTAAAAAAGTAGGAGTGTATGAAATCTCTTGCTAAAAAATTCTTACCATACTTTTCAGTTATCTTATGGATAAAACTTTCTAGTGACAAAGTTGAACCAAAATATAAATAGATTTTACATGGCAAAAATATATCCATGTTCACAGAATTAGACATTTCATAAAAATGAGTTGCTCTTACCTACTATGGAGAGAATCACAACCACAAAATCAAAAATATTCCAGCCTATAGTGAAGTAGTAATGACGAAGTGAAATCAATTTCAGGACAAATTCTCCAGTGAAAAGTACGATAAACACCAGGTTAATCCAATATAAAATGTTTTCCATTTCTTCACTCTGATCATCTGTTTCCACCATCATTGTGACCATGTTAAGGCAGATAAGTATCATGATACTGATATCAAATGCTTGTTTGGTTACAAAATCGAAGACCATGCCTTGGAATTTGTTCTGTTATAGCACAAGAAAAAGAAAAAAAAGGTATTTCAGATTAATAAGGCTTTTCTTATATAATATTTTTTTGCTTATGACTTATTCCAGCCTAAGGCATAATAGAAAAAATCCAATTTTTAAATAGATGTAAAAATAACAGAAAATATTTTTATTCTTACTGCTGGTCGAGGTATAGGCTTTTGTGGTTTCTTTGAACCCAATTTTTTCATTGCATTGTAGTATTTCTTCTGTTCTTCTGTCATGAAAATGTCTTGACCTCCAAAGTAAACCCAAGAGACAAAAACTGGTTACAATCATGTATCTTTATTGATTACTTATAAATAATACTAATAATCACACTCTCATCTGTGGGAAAATTTAGGACAGATATAAAAATCCTCTTTTATGATTTTTATATTAAGTATTAAGCTACAGAAAGTGTTGACTTCAGCAGCTGGAACACTGATACCTTTTCAGGCAGTGCTGACAAAACACAAAGACTAAAGAGGGTATGAATAAAGATAATACAATGTTTGTTATCAAAGTTCAGAAATCTATACTGCTGAGCTTTGTGACATGAAGGTAGTATAGCAAAGATTTTTTTATAGCTACATTTAGCTATTTCAGTGGTTAGCCTTTTTATGAGTCAATTAAGGCTTCAGTCTCAAATCCACATCTTAACAAAGATGACATTGAGTATTTCACTAACCATGGAGAATCATAGATTGTCATTTGTCCATCTAACCCTCATCAAGCCAAATTATAAGCTTTAATAATTTAATGTATTTACTATGCGGCACTTTAACTAATTTATCATAAAAATATTAATAAAGTTGTCATCAGTGGACCAAAAATAAGAATTTTTTAATGTTCTTTTCAGAATAATAATGAAGTACTTATCTTCTTTTTCTGCTGGTTGAAATTGTCTATGATGACACCAATAAAAAGGTTCAAGGTAAAAAATGATCCAAAGATGATAAAGATGACAAAGTAAAGATACATGTATAGGTTATCTTCATACTTGGGCTGATCCAAAACCTGCAAAAAAGGCATAGAAACTACACATTAGTTTTAACAGTGAATACAAAATATTTGCTTGTGGAGATTTCACTGCTACAGGCACTCAGGAAACTGCACAGCATTGTGGAAGAGGCATCCAAGCCATGTTTAGACTAAGCATATTTTCTTGCTATAGCTATGCACTTTCACTGTACTACGGCAGGCCTCCTGCTGTGAGTGCAGCTTACAGAAAAAAAAAAAAAGAAATGGAGCTTTACTAGTATAGTTTATTCAATTATCTACTTAGAACTGGAAGAAAACTTGCACCAAGGGAACAAGGGGCAGGACAAAGGGTAAGAAAATGCACAAGTCTAATTAAAAATAAGCCCTAAAGAAAGCAGTCAGGCAGCTTGCAGAGCACAATGAAAGCCTTAACTATAAATAAGATCAGTATTACAAAAAAAACCCCAAAAACCTCTCTGTGATGGTGTCTATTTCCAGATATAAAGAATGGCTCAATGCATAATGAGAGGAGGAAAAGGTATTTCATGGCAACAGGTGTGTTGTAAGATTGGGGAATTTTGATTCAAGTGTACCATAGAGAAAATGGAATACTTTAGGACTGCTCCTCTGCTTACCTCATTTCTTGTATTTTTCCCATGGTTTCCATTTTCTTTAACTACAAAAATTATAGTAACTCTTTGTTCTTTCATTTTTACTGTAATTTCTGAAAGAGTTAAAATTACATTCTCATATCTTGGAGCTCATACAATCAAAACAAATGGAGTCAAGGGACTATACTTACATTACGAGAATCCACAGCTGCGTACATGATATCCATCCATCCTTTAAATGTAGCCTATAAACAGAACACAGGTGTTTAGGTCACACTGTTCCTGGGAAATGGCTTGTCAGAAGCATTTTTTAGGAGCTGAAGACTAAATGTCTTTAGTACTCATCATGAAAACCAGCAGAGTGAAATCCTAATAGCTGACTCTTGCTTTCTAGTCTATGTTTTATTCATGTACAAGAATTGCAAGCCAACTCTAATATCTGACTATAGAGGGGCAACATCCATTAAGAACTTTTGTCTATTATGAATAATATCTGGTGTAGAAGTTATTTTTTTTGTGCATGAGCATTAGAGGTTTACTTGATACAGATTCAATGCAGCTAAGGTCTATTATGTTTGAATTACATTTTTTTCTCAGAGTCAGTATATTATCTGGGCTTTGTGTTACTTCTTCTGTAGAGTTATGGATTTATCTCACACTTCATAATTCAAACCAAGAATTGAGACAAAATTTCTAAATTAAAAAAATAAGTAAAAATCTTTTTACTGTTGTAGGTAAACAATAGAGACACAGAAAGATAAATAGATATTAAGGACTGGTGACTTACCACTTGGAGCAGAGAAAGGTAACCAAGGCCTACGTTGTCAAAGTTGACCTTCACATTCTTCCAGCGGGCGGTTTCGTTGTTTTGTATGAGCTCCTCACACTGACTAAAGTTGTTAATTTGGCTGATATCAAATCTCTCATCAGTTGTAGTGTTAACACAGTAGTAAAACTTTCCAGCAAATAGATTTACTCCCATGATACTAAATATCAGCCAGAATATAAGGCAAACAAGAAGCACATTCATAATAGATGGAATTGCTCCTAACAGGGCATTCACCACAACCTGGAGTATAAATGAAACCGAAGAGAGACGTTGTAAGAACACAGGCACCAGGATCTTACAAATGCTTCACATGTAACATGCAATTATAATTCTAATATTGGTGTTACACTTCAATCGTTGAGAGTAACAAGTCAGAAAAGCAGCATAGAGAAAAGATAAATTGCCAAACTTAATTAGAAGGAAAAATACAAATAGTAGCAAATGGTAGCTTTAAAGAATGGGTAAAATAAGAACCAGTAAAACAAACTAAAAAAAAAAAAAAAGAGAGGAAAAAAGTATTTATCAGTGCTTTTTAGAATATTTATTTAATGTATATCTGCAAAACCATAATAATTATAATCACTGAATCAAACAAACCAAATTTTCAATACTACATGTTTACTGGATAAATCCAAGCAAGTTCAAATCTATTACTAAGCAAATTTCTAATTGAAATTAACTTTGAGTCATAAAACCAAATGATGTATGCATGTTCCTTTGGATGTTTGTATTTAGAATTGAAAAGTAGAAATGTTCAAACCAGGAAAGCTACTGAGTACCAGAACACACCAGGGCTGTTAGTGTTCAGGTAACTGGCAGATAAAACTTGAAAAAGAGACTCGATTTATTTCCCAAATGAATTTTGGGACAAATAAGGCTTCAGGAAAGAAAAATGTGAAAATGAGTTCATGTGTGATGATGAGCAATGATTAAAAACATGCCAGAATGAATATAAAACACTAAGGAAAATAAAATCTGGGAGAAAGTAGGTCCATTATGAATGAGAATTATTAATTTAATGATGGAATTGATGATGCTAAATTAATGAATTCCTATTTTAAATCTCCTTGTAAATAACTCTAAGAGTATAAAATTTTTTAAGTATAGAGCACTGCCACCAACTTTGCCAAAAGAGCTGAAGCAGATCTTAAAGTTTGCGCTTTTTTTAATGCAAAACACTAGCTATTACTTTGATGGGCTTTGTTATACTTCATTTAGCTTATATGATGCAAGTACTAGGGCAGATCCTCTAGCATAATAAATTTATTGTTTCTATTTGAAATACAAATATGTAGTGAAGTTCTATAGAATTAGTGATTATAAATTAATCACTAATTATAAAATTAGTGATCCAGGTGGATGGGCTTTCATTCCTTGCCCTCTTACAGAACAGAAAATAGTAGATAGGTGATGAACCACCATCATGTCTACTATAAAGGAGAATTGGGCTGAAGGAAAGAAGAGATCCCTGTTGTACTTTCAGGGCCCCATTCCTGTCAAAACACTACCTCATTTGGGTGATACATACTTTGGACATTTGAGAGCCGATAGGACTTCAGTGAAATTGTTATATTTAAATTTAGGAACTGGATCAAATGAAGCTGCTTTCAATGTGAACTACTCCATTATAAAAGCACAGAATGGTGCATGGAATCCTAATTTTCCATGCTTTTTTGTTTGTTTGTACCTTTTTTCCACATATTGTAAATCAAATGTTTTAATAAGTGATTATATCTAGTGGGGAAATTTAAAACAAATCGGAATAGTTTCTTAATCATACTAAAAATTTCCTTAGCAATACCTGTTTTAAATTAATAAGCAAAAGTAATATAGAGTTGTATAAGTCAGCATCTGGTTTGAGAGGATTCCCTAACTGATGGATAAATCTCTTCTGACTATTTCAACAGTGCTCTCTTATGTTGACAAGCTTGTACTCAGCACTGTGAACCACATGACTGTAGGAGGCCATAAGATATTATTTGACCTAAGCAAAATGAACAGTCTAATAACTATGCTGAATTAGTTGAAATTGGAAAACCATGTACTCACTTATTTTGACAACAATTTGACTGGAATAATGAATGCAAGGTCATTTTTTCCCAATTTAGGAATATTTTCAAAATATATTAGTTTTTTTTTAATTGAAAGTTATCTCAATTATTTTAGCCAAAAATATAAGTAGATTTCTTAAATGTAATGATATCATCCATCAGGATCAATTTTTGAGATATAAAGGGATAGTTAATGAAGTGAAAATATTTGCACTTGAGCTTTCAGTCTCAGTACACCCAAGAATTCTGTTCCTCTTTGTGCTGCAGCTGCAGGTCCGGTCATGTTCTTTCTTTAATTGCTGGATTTCTACAGCTAACCTACTTTCTCTAGTATTAGTCTGAGTCCTGAAGCTACAGAGAACCAGCTTGTGATACGAATCATTTAAAGACGCTCAAAACATACGGTTGAGCATCACTGGAAGCACTGATCCCAACACCTTCCAGCTTCTACCAGTAGTAAGTCTGTGAGAAAAGGGGGCTAGGCCTGACAGCAAATGAAAGCAGGGGAAGCATAAGAAAGACATCAAACCCCTTGTTTTCTAGTTGAAAGAAAAAGGTATTAGTGCCTAGCACCATATAGCAGTGAGTGATACTGCTTGGGACAGAGCATGGACAGATTAATTATATTCCCACAGGCTATTTTAATGAAGTACCAAGCGCAAATTAAAGTATAACTTTCCTAGCAATACCATTGGTGAGAAGATGCAGGGAAAAAAAATAATATTTCTCATAGGGGCAATTTTTTTCTTTTAATTACTAGTTCGTATGGGCACAAGCTGAAATCCTAGAGAATTGTACAGTGTGTTAAAAACTGTACATGCACTGAACGAATTTCCTGCTTGTATATGGGAAGTGCTCAATGGAAGCAATTTAAGTGTCTATGCAAATATATGCATTGTACTGTATTGTCATATTTTCAGTTCATACATGATAAATACCAATGGAATGATTATGTTATGAACAGGCATATTGAATTTCCACATATCAGACCTTAAAATAGTCTTATATCAATCTCTCCATCAACTTCAGCTACTGTATCTTTAAAGACTAAACTTGGAATTAATTACTTTAAATAAGGCAAAATTCAGTACATCCATTGGAATATTTCAAGGTTAACTGCCTAACTAATGAAGTTATAGGTCACATTTCTAGTCTTAAGTGATCTAACTTCATCTACTACTTTTTATTGCATTTTTTGCTAAATGCATAAATCTTCTCCTCATATAGGTATGTACAAAGAGATACAGTTTGCAGATCAGGATCAAATGTGTAGATAAAGTTTACACCAACATGGAAGTCATGGGATTGACAATTACCCCTAAACCTTCATGACAAGGTTATTGGGTTTTTCCTTCAACAATAAATTGTCACTTAAGCAATTTTATATAAAATTTGAAATATTTTTATTTGGGGTTTTTTGTTTTGCTAATCGTTGTCATAAAAGAAACCCCAACAGTTAATATTATTTTAGTGAGATAATACTGATGCTTTACACAGACCTCACCTCTGATATAAACATCCCAAATTTTCAAATTTGCTTTAGTAAAGGTCCAGAATTTTTTTGGAGCAAGGAAATGCTATTTCCTATTTGAATTTATAACACTTCATCAAAGCCCATTTCCTTTTTTGCTGAAGTCTCTTCTCTTACTTTCCACACACGGAGAACATGACATTTTCTTCAGAAGCTCACCAGTTTGTAGTTGACTTACAAATAAGCTAATCAGCTTATCACCTGGGGTGGCAAAGAATAGTGATCACAGGAGGGAGCTCACACAAGGATCCCTTTTAATTGTGGTGGGAGGGTTCCAGTTCAGGTGCATCTGCTGATGCCCACTATGGCAGTATGTCCAAGAGAGACAGACGGACCCTGAAGGTGTAAGCCAGACAACTTCCTGTGGCTGGAGCTAGAAATATCTGCCATGTCTGGTTGTTCACTACTACCCTTGAGAGAAACATTTCTAGAGCTTTTGCGTCATGGCTGAGTACATCAGGTCTTTGTCCATTTCAGTGCACTAAAGAAGTGATTTAAACTGACCACTTTGACTTTGCACTGAGACAAACTGAATGTGCCCTGCTGGGCAGCTGAGAGTCTCACCTGTGGTAACTGATAGAGTGATAACAAACAGCTGGGGACAGTAACTTCTCAAATATACCAGCAAAAGTCTAATATGTTTTCAGGCTGCTTAGTGCTCTACAGATTATACTCAACATTTTACAATCAATATGGAAAGCAATAAGCAACCAGAAATCATAAAACCAGCTCCACCTCTGATATGCTAGAAAAGTTTTCTTAAATAGAATGCAATGATTCTAATATGAAAGAAAGTATTTTAATAGTGCTAATTTACTTATTAAATACAAATTAATTACAAAACTTTTAGTTCCAAAAGACATTTCCAATTTCTATATACAGAATACTATGTTAAAAGATATAGACTATGTATGATAGTCTAAACTGGTACAAAATACACATGTGCATGCATACATGGATGTATGTGCACACACTTTTAAGAGGAAGTATTGAAGCTTTTTTAAACTGTTCTGACTAAAGCAGGATGTGTTTGTATAGGATAAATACAGTAATATTGCATAGATCCATGCAGTTGATAAATCCTTGGGCCCTCCATGAAAGTATGAAAACAGGGAAAGGCCAAGGAGCCTCATTAAGTGTAACAATATGTGCAATAAGACATGAATTCATATAAGCAGATGAAGCCTTTTGCTTATATGTTAGTGATAAATGTGAAGTATATAGGATGGTAGTGTAGCATTTCTGCATGGATTGGTCGTTAATTATTCTGCATGCATTGTTTCCGTGGATGCATGCATTATTTCAGATTCTTTTCACGTTGTCTTACCCTCATCCCTTCAAATCGCGACAAGGCTCTTAGAGGTCTCAAAGCTCTTAGTGTCCTAAGGGATTTAATCGCACCAAGTTCTGAGTAGCCCAAGGCATTAGCTGTTAAGCTAACCAAAGAGACCTACACAAAAACAGAAAGGCAATATTGCTCATTCATCTTTACATCCTTCTGATACATATGGTGGGAATGATGTGTGCCCTGAACTTCTCAAGAAGATTCAAGGCTGGACCTCTTTCTCCAGGAAACCCTCTATAATGCAGAAAAATTTTTATGTCAGACAAAGTAGAATAAAAGGATATTCTAGATACCTGTTGATGAAATCATGTTGATAGCATGGTATAAAAATGCCTTCTATAGTCACATAAACCAGTCAACATTTGGTGGGATTTAAACAAAAATGAAGTCACATGCAAAAACAAAACACCCAAAAGCTGGGTGAATTGGAATGGACAATTTAGGTCAGGACTTCCCATGATATCTTCAGGACTTGACGAGAATGTGAACGCTCTCAAAAACCACATCCAGACCTTGCTTTTGGTCAAATGTAACTTTCTAGTGTCCAGAAAATCTTATTCAACAGCCATAGCTACCAGTGCTGTTCAGATTTAACAGGACTAATCAAGACTGAGAACCAACTGTTTTTTAGACAATGGTAGAAGCTTCACTGTTAGGCATATCCACACTTCATTACATTCCCTGTGACTCCTTTAACCACTTCATCAAGTCTGGCTTGCATAACGCTGGTCTGGTCTGCAGGCAGATGAGTAAATAAACTAGAATAGCTGTAAAATAAATAATACAATTATCTTTCATCAATAATTCTTGGAAATGTATTTCTAATAGCCATGGGGAAGGAGTGGCCCTAATAAATCAAAAATAAAACATCACCTTCTATTTACATCTATTTAATGCCCTTCCCTTCCATCCTTCCTGCCCTCTCAATTGCTTCATCTTCAAACTGTTACTTTTGCTTTTTTATGTCAATCTCCTGTCTATGGATTAAAATGAATGCCTCAGATATTATTTTTTTTATTTTAAAAAATGCACCAAGGTAAGGTTGACATGCAAAACTAAAAAGCTAATAAAGCTAGTCACAGAAATAAATAAACCATATATTATCAAATAAGAATTAAATATTTGTTGATAAATACAAGTTCTACTGGTCATGGCAATTTATACATCAGATGATTGAGCCAATACATATTTTACAGAGGTATAGACTCGATCATAAAATACTATATGAGCATATAGTCATGTCTTATCACAGGATTTGCAATGCCGGCCTGGATTTACAAGGTATAGCGTTTTCCAGGCTCCGTGTAGTAAAGAGCTCCACTGTAGTTTTAGGGAGATATTCAGCAATTTCTATGGAATTCTGGTGCTTTTCGTAATGCACTAATAGGTGGTCTAAAACATACCCTTAACTTGGGAATTACATCTGTGGAACCGAGAGGTAAATCAGGCTTTTGGGGATGGAAGGGAAATGAACATCTGCTATACGGTCAAAGATCTGTAGTCTTCCATTTATGCTAGCCAGTTCTTTACATACATTGTTGAGCATGTAGACCTGAAATTACAATGCACTTCTCACTAGGTCTTCTTCACACAGTATGTATCTGCTCTTTGGTAGTGCAGCCTTTGGAAAATCATGTGGGAACCCATTCTAGGGGAGCTCATCTGTGGTTCTCTGAACTGTCTCTTTGAGGTCACACCCATGATACAGTGAAAAGTGCAAGGGTACTGAATAGTACAATGGAACTGACAATTCCTAGCAATATTTTCCTTTCATTTTGCACAGAGTAATTGACAGGACACATAGAGTAATTAATTAGAATATTAGAAAAAGTTTGAGAAATTGCTTCCATACACAAAATAACTGAAGAGGATGAACAGCATCTTTTCTATACCATCAAAAATATAGTAAAAAGCATAATTTCAAGAAAGAATTACAACTTCATAAAACTAGAGAATTTTAAAAAAACATGTCTAGAGAAATAAGTATATCCAAATTTTTTTTCCATTCTGAACAGAATTATAAACCATACCACCACACCAGTTAAAATAGAGTTTTTGTTGACTAGAACAGAAATCTTATCCTGAAAACATAATATTCTTTTTTTTAAGCCTATCGTACAGGACATGAAAAAGAATACATACATCAACAATCAGGAAGTCCAGCCAGCACCATGCATTCGTGAAATAGGTTTGAAAACCATAAGCAACCCATTTTAAAAGCATTTCCAGAATGAAGATATAGGTGAAAACTTTGTCAGCATATTCCAGCATGGTCTTGATAGTTTTACGTTGCTCTATGTAGATATCTTCAAATGCCTGGAAACAAATTAAAATGAAGTTTGAAGAGTGGTCCTACAGTACGTTTTGTGTATTGCTGTTCAGCTCAGCTGAAAAATGAACATTGTTTGGACCCAGCCTTATGAAAAGTATTAAGTGAAAACCAAAGTTATACTTGAGGGAAAGATACGTGCGTTATCATCGTGAATATTTTTTCAATTCAAATTTTTTCCTGGCCATTCCTATAGGACACTGCAAATTGTGAAGACATTTAATTATATCTTGCAGATATATATTTATATTAGAACATATATTAATTTGACATCAAATTCTAATTTGTTACCTGTAGCTATGCGACTAACTGTATTTTTAAATGCTTGCTGTTTAAAATCACAATAGTCACAATAGTTCCACACTTAATTTACCAGAGCACCGCTGCTGAGAAGAATCATGAAGACTATGAAGGTCTCAAACCAGTTGTGTTCAACAATCTTATAGCAGGTTTTCCTAAGATTCCACCAGATTTTCCCCTTTCCTTCTTCTACACTGACTTGACAGCATTTGAATCTCCGTACACACCCTAAATGTGACAATAAATTTTAAGATGTCAGAATAAAGTAAATATTTATTAACTATCACAATGAATGGTAATCATTTGACTTATTTCTTATCATAGTACTGGTGCATTAGATCCTTATAATTCCTCTTTGAGCATTTTTGTTTAGTATTTGAATTTAAATCTTTGTATCTTTTGCAATACCTTCCAAAGAGAGAGAACACCAAGAACAGTAAATCTATGGCAGTAACTCTGAAAAAGTTACTAATACTATCAGATATTACAACTATAATCACTAAACTTCTTGTGATTTTGAATAAAAAGAGAATCCTGCACAAATCTACACCACTAGGTCTATTTATCTTGCCTTTATTTTGCTTTGCCTACCTTCTGTAAAACAAGCTTCTGGCTCTAGAACTTCTTCTGGTTCTGCTTCTTGCTGTTCACCTTCTGGAGGTAGTCCAATATCAACTGTGCTGCCTTCTGATGAACTGGATGCATTCAATTTCTGTGAACGAAATCCCACATAATTACTTTTTCCAGTTTTATTATTTTGAATAGAAATTTATGTTGGAAATGTATATAAAAATATTTTGAATTTATTCAGTGCTGTGATACTAAAATAACTTCTTATCTACAATCTATAATGCCAAATTGCTCTGCTACAGGTGAGGTCACAAGATTAGAAACTACATAATGTGCATTTTCCCTATTGAAAATATTTTGATATTTTCATACAAGGAACTGCTGAAATTAGTAGAGTATTATTCTGAGCCACACATAAGAATTTTGAAGTGAAATTTCAGTAAGCTAAGAATGGGTGCTTTCCACATTTTGTACTGTTTAATTATTCCAATCATGTGGCTGCATTTTAGGTTACACTTTAGATAACATGTGTTAATACAAATAAATTTCCAAAATCATGACCAAACCAACAGCAAGCTGCACAGATGTATTTTCATGCCTCAAGTAAATATTATTCTAGCAAGCCTGTAAAAAGCTAAATCTAAAGTTTTAATGTAATGTTTTCATTATTATTGACATGAAAACACATATTATGAGTTTTATAGGATAATTTAATTATCTTTATTTCCAAAAGAGCAGCACATTACTTTAGGAGCAGTAGCTGATATTTTGCATACTCACTTGCCAATGCATTTTCTGAATTTATTGTGCATTTTGAAACTACTTATTACTTTGGTACAGTACACATAGATGTCCAATTACTATAAATGGCCAAAAAAAATTTGAACGACTAAAGTTAAATTCTTTTAAAACAATATTGTAAGAAAATAATACTGCATCAATAAATCATACCAATATTATAATCCAAACCTTAATAATTATTCTTTCACACCATCATATGATGCTGGCAACAGACAAATATGAGTACTATAATAAGTAAAAGTAGTTTGATTACAGCATTCTATGACTCTTCTAATGTTATCACTATATGGAGTATAACATCAGTAAAATGGCTGCATTGATAAGTAGCTAATCTTATAAAGGGAATGATGTAAGCAGATTTAGAATAGAGTCTATAGGGAAATAATATTAGACAGAGATGTCCTATGATAACATTAAAGATATGCATTTTTGCTGACACTTAAATCTGAAGTTAGAGGCATTATTCCTTTAAAATATTTCTGAGTAGCTTCAAATCCTATAGAGTTTTTTGTAAAAGAAACGTAAGCAGTATTAGTCTGTGGATACAAAAATTAACTTGAGACATTTAATGGAATTTTACATAACAACAAATATTCGGTATGTTCTTTAAACAAAAAGAAGATTTATGTCTTTCTCCCCCATTCTGATTCCATTGAATCACACTGACAATATATTGTGTTGTGATTCTTACATAAGCTTAACTTTGATTTTTGTGTCTCATGGTTCACTAGAGAGCACATTTCAGAGGAAGGCTGAGCAAATGGAAACATATATTGGAGGGTGTATTATGCACCTAGTTTCAGTGATATCTGCACACCCATTTCATCTATACTTTTTTGAATTTCCCAGCTTAGAAATTCATATCTCATCTTTCTGCATGAGTATAAACATCTGTTAAGGTCAGGTCCAATGTACAAAGAGATGGATGCACACTTTTCTGCAGATAATTTTTGAAAAATTTCAGATTGCAATATGTTTGAATTATAGATAATGCATGGCAGTTTGGTCATTGTGGAATACTGCCTCTAAAATGGAGAAACTAGAAAGTATGGGATAAATACTGTAGTCATCAAGTAAGGACCACAGCGTTTAAACATCAGTGGAAGACAATCATCAGTTTGAGGAAAAGCCAGAAATACCATAAATGCAAGGTACATTAAAAAATTACATATTATGTTAAAAATTACCATTTATCAATACAATACAGTAACTCATTTTAAAACTGAGAAGCAACTGTTTTTATTACATAGTGTTTTCTTAAAATGTTGCTTGCATCATTCCAATCTGGAGAGCATTTCTAGCAGAATGCTGTAGTAGTAGCAGAGCAAACAAAAATTATGAACTGGCTGAACCATAAGTTTGAAAGACCTACTGTCCATTCTTTTACAGGAAAATGAAGAGTTCAGTGACTCAGATATTAGGCAGTTAGTTTAATGAGCAAAAAAGGGTAATGAATTCCTATTACTGAAATTGCTTAAGACTAACAGTTAACCCAACATGGAAGATTAGATATAGCTACTATAAGGAGAGATCACAAATATCAGATAGAAAGGTAAAAAATTATCAATAGAATAGTAAATTATCCAGAACATCAAAAAGACAACTTTATGTGGGGCATTGTGTATGGTGAGATGTATCTTTCAAGTCTCTTCTCAATAAAAAACTGCTATGCTTCATTTACAGAGCTGAAACAATAATCACAGGAGTTAAACTGAACAGAAAAATCCTAAATTTAATTAACAGAAGCTGATATTGAAATGCAACTATTAAATGCCTCATCCCACTGAGAACTCAGTTACTCTTCTGCTGATGTAACAGAGTATTTCCTTAGCATGCTGCTCTATTGTACCTGAATTTGGCCCCAACCAGATGGCATATATAGAAAAATATTACAAAAATTATTCAATAAATTCAGTCTGTAAAAGTTCAGCATCATTTGGGAAAGAACAAAAACTAGAAATTTTCAACAGTATCATTTCTTTTTTCATTTTTCTTCATTATTTTTAACATTGAATTTATTTTTTGGCATTATGTACAAAATTTATAAAATTTCGTATGCATTAGAAACAGCTAGAAAGATTTTATGATACAACATCTCAAGATTTTATCGACTCAATTAAATTCAGTATGCTAGCAAAACTTTTCATTAACATTTACATATTTCCACAGCAAACTTACGCTCTGGCATAAAGCAACTGACTCAGGGACTTTGTACTGATTTCTATGTATTCAACACAACATGACCTGGCAATGGATCATGTTATTGCTATCATGTTTGTCCATGCCTTAATACATAGGAAGACTTTTTCTAGCACTTACTGTGACTTACCAGTGTTCACACATATGGAATCCAGCTGGCTAGCTAGACTACCCCAACTGCAGACCCTGAGATGTTAGGTATGTAGCATATATCACAGTTCTTTACCTAAACATATCTGAAAGTTACCTTTATAAATTGCTCTCTGCTTATCCGCATTACAAAAACTGAATTTAGGCTATTTACTTAACATTAGCTTTTTTAAAAAATGAACCTATAGAAACAAGATAATAACAAAACCCAAGCATTAGCTTTGATCTAATAGTAAGTCCATTTTAAGCTTTTTGTTATACCATGTGCCTAGATTTCAAAAGGATTCAGTCATGTAGATTATAAGAGATTTATCAGGATCAAGCATTAGACACTTTTTGAGAGTTATGAGGATAGAAATTTTCTGAATAGTATGGTAAGAAAATTATTTTCAGAGAAATCTGTTTTCCAAAACCTTACAATGTACATACTCTACCTCCTTTTCGAAGAAAACAGTAAGGGGACAAAAGTAGTTAGATGTTTCTAAAGCAGCAGTATACTGATTATCCTAGAGATTTAAATATCTTTTACATCACATGTACCAACAGCCTTGCCAGACATGCTTTAGTCAGCAATACAGAACAGTATGAGATACAGATTTTAATTTAGCTTTCAAGATAGGAAAGCAGCTTGCCTATCAGAGAAGCATTGCAAAAAGCAGCAGCCAAGATTAGGTCAGGAAGTTTTTGACATAATTACTTTCTGAACCTTGACAACATCGCATAGATTCATACAATTCTGCTTCACTTACAGCCAGGCCACTTGTAACATTTCTTTGTTTGTTCCAAAGATGATTATCTGAGAGTAGATGGACAGCTCTTAGCTTAACATTTTTAACATTTAACAAAGGCTGAAATTTCATGATTGGCCAGGATGCCACTAATAGATGTTGAAATCATAATTTAAGGGATTGAAGGAGCAAAGAGTAGGACAGACATAAGCAGGAAGATGGCGCCAAGAGAAACCACGATTTTGATTTTGCTTTCAATTTCTTCTCTTCACAAATACCTGTGAAAATGCTAAATAATGGAAATTAAATTGGTTTTATTTTCTCAGTGCTGTCTGGATGTCAGTATGAAAATGAAATGTTCTATGATATAAATGGCAATATTACATCCAAACTATCCAGTCTTTTTCAGTATGGCTATATCACCTATAAAATCTTCAAAGTGGTAGATATCTTTGTGATTCCACTGGTGTAATTAGGTGGAACCTGGATTTCACTCTTTCTAATGCTTGTGCAGTAAGGCAGAATAACTCTTGAAGTATTAAAATCCAGAACACTGTAAATCAAAGCAAAACAATTTTGTGGTGATTATTGGTTCCAAAAACTGCAAAAACCCACTATCTCTGAATTATAGTCCACTCTGGACTTTATTGATATTCATAATTCCTTTGATCTATTTATTAATGAGAATTTATTAAATGAAAATATTTGCAAAAAAAGTTGTATGAAAGCTAAAACATTTTAAGTACCAATGGAAATATGCTCCAGTGGGAAAAAGCTCTCCCACCAGTACCTACTTTAAAAGGCTCTTTAATTCATACAAGCAATAGTGAAAGGATATTTCTGAAATAGAGTAAGGGAACAACTGTTTGCAAATATTAATTAAGCAAACTTTCGTTAACTCTAACATTAACAACTTAATATCATCCACAGTGAATCACAATATGCTAATACAATGTTACCAATTCACAATACAAAGCCTAAATTCTTCAGAGTATCAAGGGATTTTAAATAATTACTATTTTAAAATCAAAATACATTTTATCAGAACAATTATTCTTTACAAAATATAAGAGGAAAAGCTCTGGAGTCGGTATGTTTTAATTCCACTGATTTACAAAACTGAAAGCAGCAACTGTGGTGTTCTAAATATTATGGCATTGTTTAAGAGGTGAAATGTAAATCACATTGAAGCTGAGGAACTTCTGCACATTTTGATCCAAACTCAGTGGTTTATTCACTTGAATGCTAAACTTTGTCTATTACTGATGAGATGAGAATAAGTTTCTCAAGGTAGACAATTTTATCTATTTGGGGAGGTAATAATTTTTGACCATAAATTAAAGAGCTATAATAAGATTGAATTGGGCCACATCTTGCAATCAGTGTTCTCTTTGCACCTCTACACCTAAGTGTGAGTGTAAGTAAGAGCAGAACTGATGTCTGAATGTTTAACCAGCCAAATAACAGTTTTGTATGAATTCTTTCAACCAAATTACGGTCACATGCTTTGGCTGCAGAAATTAAATTAATTTCATGCTTAATGGTGCTCCAAGTACTGCACATTAATCTCCAAAATAATGAAATGCTTATACAAGTACTAAAGAAAAGCACTTCTAAAAAAAAAGTGAAAAATAAAAACATGACTATGACGCGTTTGCAGGTTACCTCCATTATAAGTTAAAAGACAATAATATGAAAGTTTTCTAAAACAGCTAGCAGCTTTTCATTATCAATACAATTTACAGATGGACTTATATATAAATATAAGCTTCTGATGAGAAATGTGGCATATGTGTTACATATCCTGCCTTCCCTCAAAGCAAAAGAAAACCCTTCAAAAACAGAATCCTGAATTCTGTATCATCAAGATTAGGAGAGGTACATAGCATGCACTGCAAAATACTATTAAAGTATTATGGAGAGGATCAGAACCACAGAAATCCTGGGGCTGCCGCTCTTGCCTGCCCATGCCGTGATGCGAGTCCTGTGGCTCAGCAGGGAGCAGCTGTGCATGTTGGTACTTATTGCAATGAATGGGACAGGATCATAGCTGAAGAGCATGCAGGCCAGTCAATATTGGCTAAAAGGTGATTAAATAGTATATAGAGAGATGTATAACTTGCTTAGGTAACCTGTGTAAAACTGGTGACACGATGCTCTGCCTCGCTAAAAGGCACCAGAGCTGCCCGCTTGACTGATCCAGCTTGGTTCTACTCCTGTGAGAAGTAAGAACGGTAGGAAATGAAGTTCAGGACACAGCACCTCTGGTTTTTTGCACTGAATATTGCTTAGAGTAAAATATACATTATTAATGTGTCTGCAACAGCATTAGGAGAGCCCATTTTCTTCAAAGCACTGAAAAATATTTTGTCATTGCTATATCTTGGAGTTTTTATTGGCCTATAAGTTACATTTAACATAAATTAATTATTATTACCCACTATTAGGATTATTTTAACTAATTATTATACACTCATACATGTACTACAAAATTTTCAATATAAACCATCCTCATAGTACTTTAAAACCTAAAATGGAAAACAATATATTTTTAGTTTCTACACTAAATAGCAGTACTGCAGCTCAGATCCACAGACCTTTATTTATAGGACAATGGACTCAGCACAGTGTTCCCACAATTATTAATGGCCTACTTCCATGATAAAGTTTTATTTAGTATTTTTTCTCTAATTTCCTTATTATATTGTATTCACCCACTGACATCCTTAGGCACACAATGTTTTTATAATTAAATTTATTTTAGGTTTCAGTAACTTTCTAGAAAATTCCTTGGTAATTCACACCTACTAAGCATGTACAACATTTTATGTATTATTTCTACAAAGGCATAATCTAGTTAACATTTCTATCAAACTACTGGAAAGATACATGTGCTATAATAAAGAATTCACCAAACATTAACATGCTTAATTAAAACTTGCTAAGAAATAATAATTATTTTGTTGGAATTCAGCTTATTGCCCTATACAGTGAATACATGGACTTGGTTGTAGACACAGAAGCAAGCAGAAGCACACAAACACAACATCATCAGCATCTGGCTATCCTGTACAGTGTCCTCACAGCACCTGGATGTCTCAGCTGCCTTTCATCTGCAAATCTGCTAATTGAACACAGTTTGATGGCAGTTTCTGACTTAGATTTTTTCATTTGTGGCGTAAGGAATGAAGTGACTGGCAGACCAACTTGGCAACAGCAGTGTCATATAAACAGGAAAACATGAGAGGCCAGAAATGCAAGGCACATTATAGCACAGCAAAAAAAGAGGAAACCTCATAAAAAAGCCATTTGTAGTCAATTTTTTAATTTAAAAAATGCCTTATTTTCCTATGGAACATTTTCATTACAAGAGTGTTGGTCATCTGACTAATAAGCCAACACTATTTCAAAAAACCATGGTGGTTAAGAGTATCAAGTGAAGAGTAGGATCTAGGATTAAGATTTTAATGCTTTTGTGTCACACTTCTGTGATTCAAATCTACTTGAACTTTATGCACTTTCCTAAGAAATATGCTCACAATCTTTGCTTACTGCTGTGTCTCTCTTGAAAATCCCTGAAACTGATAAACATTCCCTTAATTTTTTCACCTTCAGCATCTGCACTAGTAAGAAATTTTGGCCCCAAATATACTCAGCAGTTTCAGACTTGGCCAGTTGGAACTCCTTGGCACTAGCTCATCCCTGACTTAATATACATTTCTTTGTCTTATCACCTGTTTGCAGTTCCTGAAGCACAACAACATTAAGGGCCTCCAAGAATACAATGAAGACACTGTTTTCTTTTAAATATGGTAGGTGGTATAGAAAGGCTTTATTTTATGGTGGAAACTTAGTGACTGGAGTTCATGCCTCAAATGTGAGATAACCTGCTTTAAAACGTTTCCAATAGGAAGTCTATACTTCTGTCATCTTGTAGAACAACCCAGTGAGGGTCCTTCCGTGGGGAGAAAAGAAAGATTTGGCTAATGAATACAGTCAGCAGTCACATCACCCTGTTACACAGTGAAGTAAGAGATGCACCATTGTCGTACTCAGCCCTGCTAACCACCAGCACAGAGGTTTGTGTAAAGCTCACCCTCCACCTCTCCTACTGACAAAGTGCTCTTGTGCAATGAGGAATAGAACAACTGAAGGTTAAACTTCAACTGATTTGTTCTACACCCAAGTATGGTTTTGAAGAGTAAGATAAATATTAATACAATCAATCTGAAAAAAATATTTTATAAGAATAATAAAGACATTTGTGATAAGAAAATATGACTAAATGTGTAATGCAGTTGGTACAGAAAAGGATCTCAGGCAGAAAATTACTAGAATCTTACTCATATTTATACTCTCAGATTCAAGTAAGAGAAAATCACTAATGAAAGCCTTTATGTTAGTTTATGTCTACCCCACAGCATGCAATACTGTTCAAAAATACCCATGCTAATGCTGAATGAACTAGCATCAGTGCTAAGCATTGCACAGACTTACTCCACTTGAGCTGATGTGCCTCCACCACTTTCAGTTGTGCAGGACAAAGCAGTGGGTTAATAATACGCACACAATAATAACGCCTTGGCATCCACTCTAACTCTCAGTGCTAGATTGGATTTATCCTCTTGGCACCACCTTGTGCCAGAAAGAGGTACATTTTATTAGTCACAGTAGGTAACAGATTCAAATATCTTAAAGCTTTGAAAATAACAATGAGTAGTCAAATGAAAGGATCTTATACTAGGATATTAAGCTTGGTAGCTTTTTTACCATAAGGCCATTACTTCACTTCAGTGGTTCTGTAACCATCAGATGGATTATTAGTGATTTATTTGCCATTGTTTAGTGATGCTAGTCCAGTATTCAAATGCACATATCTATGATGTATATGGATGCATTTTCACTATATAAAAAAGGTTAAAAACATCAGAATGAACTGGTAAAAAAGCAGATTAAAAAATAAACTGCTCTAATGAAATAAGCATGGAGAAATTTCCACCAGCCATACACACTTTGTATGACTTCTGATATCCAGGACTATTTAACTGGTTCCTTTGCTTGTTAAGGATTTAACTAAATAAAATAGAAAAAAAATATTAATTTTCTAAAAACTTTTCTTATGTATCTTGATTGTTACTGTAAATGCAATATTGTATCACCATCATTCAAAACTCACAACCTTACATGAATTTACCTTAAACAACATTACAAGTTTGTATATGCTGTTGTAAAAGAGGTAAAGAAAGATTTGAATTCAACACTAGTAACCTCAGAAAAAAAATAGAAAAACATCAGAGTATTTTAAAGTTAGAAATAGGTTTACCTCTTTGCTTTCTTCCAGGTCTGATTCACTGCTGAACTCCTCTGTGTTTAAATTTTCAAAATCTGATTCTCCAACAGCAATAGGCACTGTCACGGTGAGACTTGGGTTGTTTATAAATGACATGTAATCACTTTCATCAACAACATATTTTTCCACACTGCTGCCTATGCCACTGGTAGTTCCATTCCCATCTTTGAGATAGGCAAGGTTTTTACCTATGTCTACTATTGTATGGTTGGAAATACAGCTGTCTTTTTTATTGTTTAGGTCTTCAAGAGGTTTGATTTCGTCTAAAGCTTTCTGTTTTCTAACAAAGGCTTTTTGGATGAATTCACGCACTTTTCTCTTCACATAATCTATGCCTTTCTGAATCCTTGCCACAGCAATCTGGAGATTGTTCATTTCATTATCATCGTCTGTAGCAGCAAGGTTGTCTGAACTAAATGAGCTCAGCAGCAAGGCCAGAAATAGGTTGAGTACCTAAAATAAAATAAGAAAAAAATTACTCTTATTTTTTAGTCATAAAAGATATGTCATAAAAAGTTTTTCCATATGAGATAATTTTTATTTCATACGTAACACTTTATTTCTATGTGCCTTTCTGCTATTCTTTTCAGTTTATAATCCCAGTTCCCAATATTTTATTATCTTGGCAGAAGCACTTTTAGCTGGTTTAACTGCACTAATACATGTGAAAATTTGAGCTGTTCCTTGACTGTCTCCTCCACAATCTGCAGTAGCGCAGATCTGCTCCTCAACATGGAGAAAGACATAAAGAGGCAGAATACAACATAATGCAGTGGTTTATGCAAGCTATGTCCACTGTAGTGTTCATAGGACAGGGGAATGTAGGCAAAAGCCAGTCCTCTACAGTTCAACAGAGCATAGCTCTAGTATCTCTAATTCAGAATATAGTAACACTTTTTATTAGGCAAGTATACATGAGTCTATCTTGGTCCTGGACAGGAACACTAGCCAAGAGATAGAGTCCACAGATGTGGACTCAATTTCAAGAAACTATTTCATCTCAATTTCAAGAAGCTATTTAAGACTTTCTTGCATGACATTTTACAAACATACAAGAGAAATTTGGATTGCATGCAATTATGGCAGACCATGTGCAAAACTGATTTAAAAGAATTTAATTTAAAATCAGTTAAATTACATTTGTCAGTTCTTCCTGTTATGCCACAGTACTCACATTACTCTGGTGAGACTTGGTAGTGATGACTGTGAATAAGCATATTTATAAAATTTGTGGATCATACCAAAAAGATAAAGGATGCCAGCACTCAAAGAGAAAGAACTACAACTAAACATAATCATGGCAAGTTGGTGAAATGATTCAAAATCAATATTTTGTTTAATTCTGAAATATGGTTATGCAAAGGATTGTTAAGAAAAACTAAAAGTATATTAAGTGAAAACTGGCAAGGTGGAAGCACTGCAGAAACAGGTAGAGAGGCTGCATCAGGAAAGCAATGCTGGTACGGAAATCTCATGTGTCTTTTGGGGATGTACTACAAGGAATGCTCAGTGTAAGAAATGAAAGTATCGTTATTCCACATTACTCAGTACTTGTGTCTTTATTCAAAATGTTGCTTGGGAGGAATTCAGAAGCTAGAAGCAAAAGGGATAAGCCATTTACAAATCATTATTTATGAGAAAAAAATTGAAGAGTCAGAATTGTTTTGTTTCCCAGAGAAATGACTCAAAGTGGAAACAGTAAGCTTTTAAGTATTATAAATGTTGTCATAAAAACCAGCAGTTTTCTATCAATATTGAGATAATTTAGTTTAGTTGGCTGTAAAAGGTGATTTAAATTAGATGTTTTTTTAAAAGGCACTCTTAACTGTAAGCATAATTCAGCCCTGCTCTTACTAAAGAGGTTATAAACTTCTAGAGATTTAAAAGAAAAATAGACAAACACTTTTCATAGATAATCAAGGTATATTTGAACCTGGTGTACAGAAAGGGCAAGTGAACTACATGATTCCTGAAGTTCTTCTCTAGTTTTCATTTTAGATTTCTAAATTATGAAAACCAAGAGGTATGTCCTAAGAGTTTTAAAAAATCCCCACTGATTACATACCACTAGGTTTCCAATCACCATGACCATCATGAAGACTGTAAGGCACATGGTTTGGCCTGCAACCTCCATGCAGTCCCACATGGTTTCTATCCATTCTCCACACAGCACTCGGAATACAATCAGGAAAGAGTGGAAAAAGTCGTGCATGTGCCAGCGAGGAAGTTCACAGTCACTGGAGATCTTGCAGACACATTCCTTGTAGCTCTTCCCAAAGAGCTGCATCCCAACCACAGCGAAAATGAACACAATGATGGCCAGCACCAGGGTCAGATTCCCCAGAGCCCCCACTGAGTTGCCAATAATCTTAATCAGCATATTTAGAGTTGGCCAAGATTTTGCCAATTTGAAAACTCGAAGCTGCAAAACAGAAGAATGGTATACGGTTCTTTATTATCTAAATGTAATGAAATTAACGCTATATGTTGCATATTTCAGTTACCATGTGTCTACATCATGACTCTTGTAATCTTTAGAAGTTACAAAATTTCTGATTCCAGTTCTTTGTACAATACTACACATCAGCAGTGTTAAGTCCTGATTCAAGTGACTAGAAATCAAATATAATATCTCTGTGCTCATTTCAATTACATTGAAATTATCACAAAGACTCCTATTCAGACTTTGACTCTTTTGGTGACTTTAGGTATTTATAAAGAAGTTTTACTTGTTAAAGAAGTTGGACGAAACAGTCTTTCTCCTGTAAACTCTGAGAAAATATTACTAAAAATAAATGAGCACATATTGAATGTGATCAGTTTAACAGGACCATAAGTGTATAGTCACTTCCGGATTCTTTCATCTTAACAGGCAGTAAGATGGAGGAAATGGTTTTCCTAAAAAGAGAAACAAGCTAGAGGTGTTAATGACAGACATAAAAGTGACTTGCAAGTATCTTTAGCAATATATTTTCTGTCTTTTAAAATAAATGTAATGTGTTTTACAAAGCTTGTCATACAATATTGAGAAAAACAAGGGGAAGTATTATATTAATAAGTACAACTTGAAACAGACAAAAATGAAATTATTGGAAAGATACAATGAAATGAAAGAGAAAAATGCTAAAATGAATAAAAAACTAAATATTATTTCATGTGATGATTTTATGTTTCATAAAGAAAATATGACATAAAAACAACTTGACATAAATGTCAAGTTAAGACCAGAATCTACTACTGAGAGAGAAGTCAATCCAGACAGATTTTAGACTTCAGGCAAAGTACAATGTAATACTACGCAGATAACCAGAAAAAACTTATTTAAAACCCCTTATTTTTTTAAAGGGGATATATTTAACTTTCATTTCAAGTTAAATATTTTTTTTTATTTAAGGCAGAAGTTGATCATGATGACCAGGAACTCTAGCTTCATGTCTCTCACCGTATAGGTCTTTTCAGAAGACCGTTTGAACACTGAATTGCATGCTAGCCTAGTCTGCAGGAAAACCAAGATTTTTCAAGTTCCTGTTCATGAAAGAGATATCTAGTAACAGACAGGGACACTGTAGTGACTTCCGAGCAGACAGCAGATAGACCCTTGCAGAGGATGGTACAGAGAAGGCTGGTAGGAAGGAAAAGTCCCTGGACAATGAAAAATCTTAACACTACTCTCCTGTAAAACTAACCAATAAAGGCAATTGGTAATGGAAGTCTGCAAGCTAAAATTGTCAATAAAATTTTATTAATTAACTCATTCTTTACCAAGCAATTCACTAATCTTCAGTCACATGTAGTGTAGGCCCTGTGGCTCTTGAATTTTTTTACTCCCTCATCTAGGGAGAAGACTCTAAGAAATACTTCTCTTAGAAAAGTTAATTCTTTAAGCATACTTTTGGCAAGAAGAGAATTGATGTTGACAATATCTGGAAGGAGAAATAGACATGACTATGGTAATATGCAAAACAAACTTGACATAATATATACATGCCATGTAGTGAGTATGCAATTTAGCATTTTGTAAGTTCTGAAAAGATCTTCTCTCTCAGCCAAATATTTAATTTGCAAATGAAAAATGCACAAAATATATCTGTACAAATATAAAAATGTGATCTAGAAACATATTTTAAACAGAATATTTACCAAGCGGAACGATCGAAGGACAGATAATCCTTCTACATTTGCAAGGCCAAGTTCCATTAAACTAAGACTCACAATAAAACCATCAAAAATATTCCAGCCCTCTTGGAAATAATAATAAGGATCCATGGCAATTATCTTGAGAAACATTTCTGCTGTGAAAATTCCAGTAAACACCTGCAAGGAAAATACAGTTTCTTACTCCAGTTTAGGAAGAAAATATTTTAAAAGTAAAACTAATGGTATCAACATGTGCTAAGTTATATTTTCAGCAAGAAATTAATGATAAATCTGAATGTCTTCTCTAGATTTCCATACACTGGGGTTAGGAATAAAATTCATATTTGAAACTTACATATGCATCATAGTTTGGGTAACAAATAAAAAGAATGGGAAAATGTGATTTTTATCTAGCCTGCTAATATGTATGAATGCCAATACACAGAATACAATCTGATTTTAAGGCTCATTTTTATCTCCTTAGAGCTCATCTTTGGCCTTCAACCACCTTTTGACTTCTAGGAATAAAGATAATTGTTTCTATCATAAACTAATTTCATTTTTAAAAAATTATACAGAGAGTTGAGCAGAACTGTTCTTCTTCAGGATGACCTGTGAAGACCCAGTCATTCCATTTCATCATTTCCTTACATCTGTCATGCTTACTAGGTCTTTCCCCTCTAAAATTCCTTGAACACCCAGGTCCTTAGGAGGTGCTATGAGGAGCAAAATGTGTGTGGGAATGGAACTGAAAGTTCTTATGATTTGTAACTATTCATAAAAAAAAAAAAACCAACTAAAAAAACCCCCCTTTAGTGAGCTTCAATGACAGAAGATGAAGATTTTAAAAATCAAAGCGCATATATTGACTCAGCAAATCTAGACTCTGTAAAGTAAGAGTGGTGAAATCTACAAATGTCAACGACTTAAATTTAAGTTCAACAATCCCAAACATCTAAATAGTCAACTTTTTCTTTTACCTGAATGTGCATAAGTCACAAAAGAATTAGAGAAAAATGTACTTTACAAACACGGCACATCATGAAAGACTTACAAGGTTTCCTACTGAAAGCACACCACTAAACTGTTCTGTCATTGGGTAGTGCTCCATGGCCATGAATAGGGTGTTCAGGACGATGCAGATCGTAATGGCCAGATCAACAAATGGGTCCATCACAATCAAATTTACAATATGTTTGACTTTCAGCCAGGGAGTACAGCAGTCCCAAATCAAGCAAGTGTTAGCAAATTTATACCAGCATGGTGGACATTTCTGTCTGGATTCTTCCAGTTCTAAAGAGAAAAATGAAAATAACAATTTAAACATATTTCTCTATTCCAGAATCGCCTCGATATTTCTTTGAAACCTAAATGCTGTTTTCCAAGGTACTGTTGGTAAACTGTGTTGGTATTTTGAAACTGAGACTGGTTTCAGTTAAAAGAAATTACAATTTTAAATAATCTATTAAAAAAAACCCACACACACCAAAATCTGCCTCCAAAACAACTATACTAAAGATTCAATAGATAAAAGAACCATTCACAAGCTAATGCTAGATAGAATGCAAAAGAGAAATTTTTCTTAGAATCCTGACTTAAGGCTGGGTGATGAGGGGATTAAAAGCAGCCCAGCAGACAGAGACTTGGGGTTACTGGTGGCTGAAAAATTGCATGTGAGCCAACCATGTCAGTCACAGCCCAGAGAGCCAATATCCTCCTGGGCAGCATCAAAAGCAGCATGGCCAGAGGGCTAAGGGGTTCTCCTCCTCCAGCTGGAGTTCCTCTTCCACAGCTGGAGTGCTCCTTCCACAGCTGGTGTGCTGTGTTCAGCTCTAGAGTTCCCAGCATAAGAGCAGCTTCAGAGGAGGCCACAAAGATATTTAGGGGCCAGAACACACAGCCTATGAAGACAGGCTGAGAGACCTGGGGTTACTTATCTAGAGAAGAGAAGGCTCCAAGGAGACCTTATTGCAGTCTTCCCGCACTTATAAGGGGCCTGCAGGAAAGATGGAGAGGGAGCCTTTATCTGGGAGTGCAGTGAGAAGATGAGGGTGTACAGTTTTAAACAGAAAGAGGGTAGGTTTAGATTAGGTAGTAGGCAAAAATTCTTTACGGTGGGAGTAGTGAGGCCCTGTCAGAGGCTGCCCAGGGAAGATGTAAATGGAGGTGTTCAAGGCCAGGTTGGATGGGGCTTGGAGCAATCTGCTCTGGTGAAAGGTGTTCCTGTCCGTGGCAGGGGGGTTGGAACTCTAGATGATCTTTAAGGTCCTTTCCAATAAAATATTTTAAAATATCCTCATGAAAGATAAGTATTTAGAGCAAGCCTGAAGTCAGACAAGTATTTAGGCAGCATTATGGTCCTCATGTGCACAACTGCTCTTTATTACCTTCCTATTTTCTATTTTGGGCATCATCATTTAAGCCTCAACATAATGTTTCAACCTTTCTTACAAATAATTGCTTAATTCCATGATTCGGAGTAATTGTATTTAGCCTTACAGAAAGAACATGATCCCTCCTTTGTAAAACAGCAAGTCTATTGAATTGTTAGAAGGGGATTGTTCTATTGCAAGAAACATAGCCATTTTTAAATTGGAAACTTGCTACTTCTACCTCAAACCTATCAGTATGCTGCAAGCTTTTATCTTTTTCCAAATATATCAGTCCCAAATTAAAAAATAAAAAAAAAAAAATTAAAAACACCAAAAAATCCCTCCCCTAACTCCATACAGACATTCTTGTCTGTAACCTCTAGGCTGAAATAGCTGCCTTAAAACATCACTACCACTTAATGCATCACACATTTTATAGCACTTTTAAGGCACTGTCATACAAAAAATATCTGTGTTACGTACCTTCCATTGTGTTTGTAAGCATGCTGGCTATACTCATTGCTCTTTGCCTTGCACTAGGGTCTGTTAGGTAGTCCATAGGAACATGGTAAGAACTAGAATGTCTCTTTCTTAAGTCAGTTTCCGTAGTAGTGCCCTGAAAATAAAGCACTGATGAAGTAGCTAATTGATGGTACATTTAATAACACTGTGAGTTACTGTAGAGCTCTATTGGTTTAGAGCCCTGCTGTCCCACATCATGCTCCAGGTCTACTGAGGCTTCACAACAGACTAAGGTATGCCTGACTCTGCATAGAACAAATAGTCAAACACTGCAGCACATTGCTTGTGTGCCTGAAGAATATGTTTTTAAGTATTTTGCTGAAACAGGGCTGAGATATTAAAGCAGATTTCTGACTAAAAAATGTTTCATAGTGCTTGTCAATGAGCTCTGCTGTAAATATCCTTCTATTTAGGCAGTGAAGTCTTTTTCTAAACATGAAAATGCACAGCCCACATAGCTAGCAGTAAAGGAACTAAGCATAAGTGCATTTTCTTAAGATAACTCTTAATTTAGAATAAACTATGAATTTCCGAGCACATTTTCCAGACAAATGAAAAAATATTTAGTAATGCTGACATTAAAAAAAACATAGAAAAATTAGCTATATTACAGGAACACTGCCATAACCCTTGTAAGTTGTACTACCAGGGTAACATCAAAAGTTTCATGTATGGACAGCAGGAAGCTAAATACTAATTTAAAATAATCCATTAAGTAAATGTAATTTTTTTTCCATTTTGATATCCTTTCTGATAGACAAGTACAGAACCATCCAGTTAAGTCTAAGCATAATGAATCAATTGGTGTAAGACTACACAAACTAAATTTATTCAATGGCTTACTATGCTATTCTGTTAATTCCCAATCAATTTGCATGCATTTTCACATATTTAATTAATGAGAGCTGGACAGCTTCAATTTCTCCTTTAGCTTATAGCTGAAATACATGAGAGGAACATTCACACTTAGCCAGAAAGGTCATCGTTGCCATGTGACTAAATTTGTGGAAACAGTGACTGATCATACAGGGACAGAACGTCATGCCTGAGCTATTGCAGACTTCCTTACATTGCTAGCAGTGGCTGCTTTATCAATCATCACCTCTGGCAGAAGCTGTCCCGTAGGCGATGTCAAAGCTGGTGGCCCCCCAACTAACGACACCACTCCATTGCAGTCCACAGTGCTGTGCATCTTCCCATTTGCTGGAAGTGCAGGGACTGTTCTGGATGATCTACTGGCCTGGCTGATGTTGCTGTTGCGCCGTTCTCCGTGTCTATGAGGAACAAAGAGAGAATCTCTTCTGCTCTCGTTGTCTTCAAAAGTGCTGTGCTCATCATCAGCAAAGTCATTCTCTGATCCTACATCCTTTGCTCGACCTCTGAAGCTGAAAAGACTTGTTCTGCTGTTGCGCCTTGGGGAAAACAGGGAGCCACGAATGCTCAGCAAAGACTGCAGGTAAATAAAAACAATTATTATCAGATGAAAATAATTTAAAATACAACATTTTCATACAGAGGAAAAATCCACAATGTCTTAAAGGGTAAGGTCATCTACAAAGAAATGAACTGGTACAGTCCCCCCCTAATACGCTCCCTTTTGGGTAGTAAACAAAGAGCACATAAGTGACAGACAAAGACTAGTTATTCTACTGCTTTGGATATATGAAATCAATCAGTTTAATCAGAGTAAAAGAAACTGCTTGACAGAATTGTTTCCTCTGCTCTTCTGCCTGTGTTATTACCAACTGTTCATAAACTGAGTAAGTATATCTAGACACTCTTTACCCCAGGCTGGCATTAGTATGACAGGCTGAGTAAATAAAATTTTAGGCAAATTTTCTGTGACCCAGTCTGCACACAGAAGTAGCTCCCAAATACTGCCTAGTTTAAAAAACATACGTATCTTTTCAGATATTAAAGTAGACCATAATAGGTTTCTTCTTTTTAAAAGCCTTAGCTATCCTGAATATGCAACAATTTGCCTGTAATTTTATATAAATAGGTTTGCTAATCTTCATCAGTATACTCATTGGAGTAAATATTCTGCTATTGGAGAATCTCCAGTATTAGAGTCAAATTAATGCTCTAACCTTACAATTAATTATACACGTTCTTAATTTTAATTCATATCAGTAATTGCCTTGACTTCATTGGTAAGTATTAGCACCTGATTTCACCCAAGACCTCTATGAACAGCAGAGATGATACATAATGAAGCAGTGTCTTTGTTTCTCTTCTGCAACTTATCTTTGTGTACCTGAGCCCCATTGTATTAGGGACTGCAAAACGCAGAACAAAAAGGCACTCTGCAAAGAACGTATCATTTAAATGTAACACAACAGATGGATACAAAAAGAAAGGGAATACACAGAGGCAAAATTGATGAGTATGATAAACAGTCATCTTAGCTCACCTGAAGTCACTTCCCTGTCAAGCTTTCTGTAGGCAGCATGGTAAAAGAGAGTTTTAAAGAGGGATTTGAGGAAAGCAATGAAGTGTTCTGTGAAAACTCATGGGAGCTTCTTCCAAGCATGAAGGGCAGCATACCAGAAAGAGCTCAAAGAAACTAGTTTGAAAATTTAACAGGAGGTTATGAATGCTGCTTTGGGTCAGTCAAAGCTGAGACTTGTTTACTGTAAGTAGACAAGGTGGGTTGGGAGGAACTTTAGGTACAGTATGTTTTATGATATTAAAAAAAAATCTTTAGGTAAATATGTTTACTAGCAGATTAAAAAAAAGCAGTGGGATAGGTTAGTGCTCTTTGCAACAACATTCTTGATGAATACAGAAGTAAAGAGGTCCAAGTTAAAAATGATTCACAGTTGTGGGTCCAGTATAGGGTTTAAAAAAAAAAAGAAAGAAAAGAGAGAGAAAAGGGATCTAGCAAAAGGCCTTGTGGAAATCCTTTGGAAAACTGTCAAAGGGGTAAAAGGATCTCCTAAAGCACAACTAAACCAGGAGAATTGAGAGGAGACAAAGTTATGAATGTTAGGAAGAATAAGATTTCAAGAGGAATAAAATGGTCATTTACATTGAAAGAAAATGAAATGCCAAGGAAAAAGTCAAAGATTATATATAAGCCTGAATTTTCTCTAGGAAAATGGTATTAAAAGCTGGTGAGTGGAATCTCTTCTTTTTAGTGGTTAGAATCCAGAGTGAAAAGGAACTAGGGTTGGAAAACCAGAGGGGAGGTGATTTCTAGATTGTCATAGTCAAACAACTGTAAATGAACTTGGAGATGAAAATGTTAGTACAAGAATTTGTATGAGAAATGCTTAATTTCTTACAAGATGGATGAATTGTGCTGCAGTTGAATAAGGCTTCAGTTTGAATGAAGAGATAGGCAAGAATATGCACCTAGGGGATCAGATGGATCTTCAACATGAAGTTGAAGTCAGTTGACATGTGTGGAAATTTGTATAAGGAACAGAATGAATCATGAACTAAATTTAGCAATGAAGCCTCACAGAGATTAGTTAGACAGCTAACAACATAAAACAGTGGCAGACCAAGGAGGTGGGGTGGGGGGGAAGGGAAGAATGCATTACTATTGAGAAAGGAAATACATTAGGAAGTGAGTGGAAGGATTGGCAGAAATAGAAAGCCAGAAACATTATATTCCCACCACAGTCTGGTCTAAGGATGACAGTCTTTAGTAAGAAAATATTGGATGAAGAGGTCTGAGCTTCTTTGAGAATGGGAGGCTGGAGAAAACAATACATGAAGAGAGTATGAACACTCATGATCTATTAAGAGATGAAACAAACTTTCTAGAGACAGAAATAGAAAAGGATTAAAAAGGCAGGAATGAGTTTAGTAATAATGACTAAAAAGAGGGAGAAAGCAAGTCATGAAGATCAGGGAAAATCGAGAAGATGGAAATAAAAGGAAGAAGCATATAGAGGCACAAAAAGGGGCGGAAAAAGGAGAGAATGTATGCAAGATCCGGATTTGCAGTGCTAAGGGAAGAGTGAGAAGTGGGCAAATGAAGAGGAGCTTTGAAAACTGTAGGAGATAACATTACAAAACTATCAAATGAAATAAATGTCTGGATGGAAGATGCAGATGGCACTCTGAGTCACTGGTGTTTCAATGTAAGAGAACACATGCAAAGACACATTGCCACACACATTTCCACCTTCTTTAAGATAACACAATTAATGGTCTCACATCAATTAATTTCTCAAATTTCACATGAGCATTAATTTCTATTAAGCATCCCAAATTTTAATTCTCTTCTCATTTGAAACATTACATTTTGTATGAATGCACCCTGTTTTGAAGCTACTCATCATGCTGAATACATCCAACTTGGTGGGGAGATAGGTCCATTTTAACTAAGAAGCTTGACATACAGCTCATATTAATTAGTATATGTAATTTTGATTTTTCATACAGAAATTCAGAGTAAAACCAAAATCTCTCAAATTCTTACAGTTTCATATTTGGCTGCAAGTTTTTACTTGGTTAGTCTTTGATTTAGGATATCAATGAATCTGCGGTATCTTGCAAGAATTAACCAAACTGCTATACAGGGCTTTCTTTATATGATGAGTAGACAAAAAAGGTGTTTAAGAGGTAATAATACTATGGTACCTGGTGTGGGGAAGAGAATCTCTTTTCATATGTCAGTCTATTCCCCTCAATGGAAAATCGGAAACCTTTCTTTTTGATGCTGTCCTCTGATTCTGATTTGTGAAATTCTTCCCCATCCTTCTCCTCGCCTTCAGACTGTTCTTTTTGCTTTTTTTTCTTTCTTCTATTCCTTCTCTCTTTAGCACTCTTTGAGCTCAGCTTTGATGCCTCAGAAGAACTTTCGGAGAATCCACCTATTCCACCTACTCCACTATAATCTCTTGAGTCAGCTGCTGCAGCTGCTGCCGCCGCCTATACACACAAGCACATGTGCAATTTACAGCATTTATACAAATACATACCCCGGTCACTATTTCAAATTTATTGCCACTCTTAAAGAAACTATTATTTTGAAATAAAAGCAATGTTTCACTTCACCAAACCCAGCATATCATAAGAAGTGTAATTTGTGAAATACTACAGGAACCATAATTTGCCATTGCTCCATAAGAGTAACCCAAGGGAAAACTGTGCTGTCAAAAAAACAAGTTAAAAAACATCTGTTTCAGATTGAAGCAATATGTTGCAATGAATTTTTCATCTGAAGCACTATGTAAAAATAAAGAATCAAGGCTCAAACAAGCGGTAAAATCCTTGTTAACTGGAACCAACACTTTCTTATAACACTTTGACGGGTTTTGAATACTCCCTAGTCTATCAAAGATCTGGTGTAATGCTGATATCTCAGCTTTGCAAATAATAATCAGATTTGTGCTAAACTACACAATATTGAATACTTGTTGCCGTTTGATTTTCAAAACATGTGGAGCATTTTATTGACATTTATTTACAAGATGTGGTAAAAAACAACAAAAAAAATCTCCCAATTCCCCCCAACACATAGCAATTGATCAATGAAACAAAAAACACTGACTGCTGACTTTAGTCATGTGCTTATATGGAAGACATAGTTCAACTTCTGCTCTATGAGGCCACATGCCAAGAAGACATTATAAATTTTTCTATTAAAATCTGAGAGCCTTCAAAAAATGAAACGTAATTTCAAAGCAGCATGTAATCATTACATTTGTACCAAAGAAGTGTTTTCTTCAGTATCTCCACTTTTCCCAATTCTCTTTAAAACTATGTCTTTCTGCCGTGAGAGATGGGTAGGGAGTAGAAAAAAGCCAAATATTGCTGAAGGGAGTAGAAAAAAGCCAAATATCGCTGAAGCACCATCACCTACGATAGTTTTGCTTCTGTTACTTATATAAGCACAATTACTCTTTGGATTTTTTTTCCACATCTCCACCTCCATTTCAGACCATCACAGAATGGTTGAGGTTGCAAAGGAACCTCTGGAGGTCATCATGTCCACCTCTCCAGCAGACAGGGTCACCTAAAGCAGGTTGTCCAAGGACCATATTCAGATGGCTTTTGATTATCTCCACAAGCACTCTGGGCAACTTTTTAAGTGCTCCGATAAAAAGTTAATTTCCATCTCCAATTTGGAAATCCATGGCTTTAGCTTTTTGGTTATTATTTTTGCCACAAAATTAACAGGTTCAATCAAACAAGCAAAACCAGTGCAATGGAAAATATTAGAGATTGTTTACAATATGAAGAAATTGATGAGGCAAAGTAATATATTGTTAGAATTAGGGGAATAAAAGTTTTCTCATATGTGGACATAAAGCATCTGTTCACAGTCATATATGGACTGAAGAAATTTTGCTTTACAGGGATACCTGAGCTTCTTCCTGTTGCTTTTTCAGTTGTTCCAGCATTTGCTGAAATTCTGCCTCTTTCTGCTCTGCTTCTTCCATTGTTGCTTGATTCTGTTCTTCATAGGCCATGGCAACCACAGCCAGGATCAAGTTGATCAGGTAGAAAGAACCCAGGAAAATGACCAAAACAAAAAATATCATGTATGTCTTCCCAGCAGCACGCAGTGTCTGGAGAAAAAGAGACAATACACTCTTTAAAAAGACTTTAACTACTGTTGTATAATAAGTTAATCTCTGATTTGTACTTTAGTTATATAAGATTGATTTATGTTAGCACAAGATTATTTAGTTAGGTTTTCCTTATAGAAACAACATTATATCCTAGATACATATGAAAAAGTTTTGTGTCTACTATTGTCAAGGTAAATCCAATTCTGAATAGTTCAGAACTTATACCAGTAAGAATCTATACATCTACATTACAGCCTTTAAATTTAACAGTAGGTGGGGCCACTGATCAGCATCTTACCATCCTGTCTCATCAGTCCCAAACTACACTGCCACAAAAATAGTGCATTATACAAAACGTTACACTGGAGAAAATTATAGTCCTTCAAGTAAGGATATTTGTAGTTCAGGGACAAGGTGTAACATTTCAAACAAAACATATTTTTACTAGACTGCAAATCAATTAAACATAGCATCTTTTTACATCATGCCTGGGTAAGAAACTTTGACAACTTAAATTCATGTATTCATTTAGGTAAAAAAACCAATAATGCTTAACCATCTTCATAAAATAACAGCTATTCCCTATAATGTATTTAAGAAGAACATGGGAACCTAAATCATGAATAAGGGCCTTATTGTTTTAGACAACAGTTTACAGATATGAAATTAAAGACAGTTTCTGTTCCAAAGGCCTTAGGGACAAGTGAATGAAAATAACTATGCAAATACTATGTAGTAATGGTATTGGTGATGGTGCTGTTTATTTTAATAAGTCCTCACCAGCTGGTAAAGATTCTCCCAAAAGTCCTGAGTCATCAATCGAAACAGTGACAAGAATGCCCAACTGAATGTATCAAAACTTGTGTAGCCATAGTTGGGGTTTCTACCAGCTTTCACACATATATATCCTTCTGGGCATTGACTACAAAAGAAGAGGAAATGCTATTTTTAACAACTACTCTATATTACGATATGCTGCAGTAAAACAAAATTGTTCAGGAGTACCAGTTGCTAATGAAATTATGAACAAGTAAAATGTTATTCTACATACCTAAGATAAAAATATATAGCTTATTAATTTTCACTTTTTAATTCTACTTCCTAATAATATTTCAATGCTTTAATAATATAACTAATAGTATTCTACCCTTCCCCACAATTTGTCATAACACATCTCCATCAGGACAAGAGAAGAACATCAAGCAGCATGGCTGATAAACAGTTGTTAGCAAGTTGGCAGCAACACTTATGCACAGATCATTCATGTAATTACCTTTACAAAAGTAGCCTAAGAGGCTGATGGAAGTGCCTGTGTAAATTCAAATCACAGAGATGGTTGTATTTAGGTATAGCTTCAAATGCAAAACATTGATAATTTGCAACTCTACAGTACACTTGATATTAAAGTTGACAACCTGAGCTATTCTAAGTAGCTTATTATTTGTATTTGATGCATAATGAAAAATGAGGATCATTTTCTTACCCTGCATCTGAGCTATTGCCACACAGCAGTGCATCATTTTGTCCTTCCAAGAAGTAGAAATGACCTTAAAAAAATCAAAAGGGTGATGAGAAATATAATATTTATGCCTAATGAAAATTGAGCAATTATATAGACTTTCACACTTGAAAGAAACTAGCAGAGCTAACAAACTGTTCAACTGCAATATATAGTGGTTAGGAATGAAAAAAGCATGGAAAGTACTGTTTTGACAGGAAAATTACTTTCTACAGAATCTTCAAGTTAGCCTTTCTTTAGAAAACAAAAGTTAGTTACGCAGTTAATTCTTAGCAACCTAACCAAATTATAACATACAAGGGGAATATCAAATTGTGTATATCAGCAAATAAAAAAATACCAAGAAAAGGAGGCAAAGGATGAGAGCAGTTCTGTGCCCTCTTTCGTGCCTTTTGATACAGAACATTTAGTACTATTCATTTATAATTATCAATTACATGTTATTTTATCCAAGTATTCCTTTAAGAAAACCTGAACTATTAGGGATGAGATTTCTTCCGTGTGCTCAGCACTGGCGAGGCCACACCTCAAGTGCTGTGTCCAGTTCTCGACCCCTCAGTTTAGAAAGGACATTGAGGTGCTGGAACAGGTCCAGAGAAGGGCAGTGAAGGTGGCAAAGGGTGCAGAGCACAAGTGCTGTGAGGAGCAGCTGAGGGAGCTGGGGTGTTTAGCCTGAAGAACAGAAGGATCAGGGGAGGCCTTGTCACTCTCTACAACTCCCTAGAAGGAGGGTGTACCCAGGTGGGGTCAGTGTCTTCTCCCAGGGTACTTAGTGACAGGATGAGAGGGCACAGCCTTAAGCTGTGCCAGGGGAAGTTTAGGTTGGACACAAGGAACAATTTCTTCACAGAAAGGGTTCTGGGCATTGGAATGGACTGCCCAGGGAGGTGATGGAGTCACCATCCCTGGAGGTGCTTAAGGAAAGACGGGATGTGGCACTCAGTGCCATGGTCTAGTTGACAAGGTGGTGTTAGGTCAGATGTTGGGCTAGATGATCTCAAAGGTCTTTTCCACCGCCATTGATTCTGTGATAACACATGTTAAAGAAATCTCTAATTGGATCTTGATTTAAGCAGCTGGGAGAGAAACGAGGCATTTATTGTACCTTACACAAAACTAATTCACAAAATTCTGTAGCTGGGAAATGTATTTGAACATTTAGACTAACTATTAAGATGAGGTAAAATATAATTTAAAGTGACAGAAGGCCTAAAACCTCCCAACATGCTCTTCTTTTTTATTTTATTTTTCTTTCTTTGCAGTAGAAAAGGAAACACATTTTGCCATCAATTCCTAGTTTGTGATTCTTAGGGTAATATGGGAATCTCTAATGGAGATTTTTGAGTCAGGTGGCACATTAAGTTAAAGTTGCCAGAACTAGGTATGTTCTGGCTGTTCTCAGGAAGCAGATGGTTCCGTGAGATTCACTGCCAGCTGGCATGGACTAACTTAGCTGGCATGAACTACTGAGGGCTAATGCTAAACAGGCAAGCAGGGAATTGCAACCAGTTCTTACTGACTTGCTTCTACTCTGTCACCACCAGTATACGATCGAGGCAGCATAAAATCTGCTTATTTTAAAGAGAGAGAGAAATTATGTCCATAATTAATATATCTGCAATTCTAGTCTCAGATATCATATAAGAAATCAATGCATTTTCAGAAATTCTGGTGATCACAGAGTCAGAGCTTGTGAGACATCCGACCCCTACTTAAAAAGAAGTTTAAAAATGCCCGCAGGCTCCAAGGAGAACTTGCAAAACCCTCTGTGGGCCTAATTCACATTCTTTTGTAGCACAGCTCCGCTTTCAGTCCACTACTTTGGAAAACAAACAAGATTCTTTTAATACAAAAATAATAATGCTAAACTAATAAAAACAGTAAATACGTGTTTGTAGAAAATATGCCATATACAAAACTATTCCTGTCTCCTGGCAACTTAGTAACAGAATAGTCATAGGTACAAGTCCTACATGACATTTCCAGATACAAATAAAGTAAATGTGTTCTGGCTGGAAATATCACAAAACACTTGAAACAATTCTTAGAGAGCTATTGCCAGTGACACAATGTCAATTCATAAGGGAATCTCTCTGAAGATCTCCCAGGTATCTGTGCTACACATGGTTTTCTAACAAGTTTCATTACCAACTCAAGACACGAAACAATAGAAAAATAATGCCTCAAGTATTCTGAAGACATAAGGCTAGGAGAAAAGGTATTTGAAATTTAGAATAACCTTTACAAATTGACAAGTTTGTCCAAAAGCAATTGGATTTATTCCAATAGAGACAAGTGGAAAATGCTACACTTGACAGGGCAAAATCAAATAGGTATATACAAAATATCAGGATGTGGCTGCAGCCACCACTGTACAAAAAGATGAAGTAACTGCCACAAAATACAAACTGTCTGTGAATCAACAAATATAGTGCTGATATAAAAATGACTTAATTTTGAAATGTGCTAATAGGAATATTGCATGTATGGCATGAGGTAAAGATACAAATCAGAAGTAATTGCTAGAGAAGTTAGCACCCAATTTAAGGATCTCATTAAAAACCCCCATGCAAACAAAATATGTAACAAAAAAAGAGGCAAAATAAAAACAACAAAAAAAAAAAAAAAAACAGACTAACTAGAAAGATTGAAAAAAAGAATAAAAAATGAAAATAGGTATAGAAAATGCAAAACAGCAAGTAGGATTACTTGCCTTAGGAAAGACCAGAAATGCAGAGAATAAGAGTTTTTAAACTGTATAAAGACTAATATAAAGTAGTCTGTGATTATACTCCATAGCAGATGTAGTAATATATTCAATCAGAAATTAGGAAAATGTCAGTCAGATATTTAGAAAAAAACCCTTTCTATTTGTGTGACATAGTACCAGAAACAACTAAAGGGGAATGGAACAGAATCTGTTCTTCAGATGGCTTTAAGAATAGGTTATCATCCAAAATTTCTGGATGACATTTGTATATTTCAAGCATGCTGAGATGATAAGTATATTAAAAAATTATAAGGCAATGAGACTTGGACCTAAAAGCATTTAGCTCTTAACTGAGATTTCCTAACTTTCACTGATATAGTCACCAGTTAAAATATACATACAGACTTTATTAAAAACCTATTACACATAATTATGAATACATTAAATACACTAAAAACACTAAAATAAATAGAAGGGGCTGAACAGATAAATGGGAGAGATTAACAATACTATTATGAATGACAGAATAGCAGTCTACCATAGATATGTTCAGAGTTGTTCTATCTGAATTTTTCAAGATGTTTTGTTAACACAGTACTAACATTAACTACCTAAAATGGTGGAAATCGTGTATTATGAGGTACAAAAGAGAAAAAAGTGCTCATTTCTTGATTTTCCAAAGATAAGAAACAACTTAAAAGACAGAAATATGGAATCTATTTCTTATTTTGCAGGAAAGAATCTTGGGGTAAATCACTGGCATTCTCTTAAAGGAGTGTCTATGCTGTGCAAGGGCGTGTAGTGCAAAGCCACTCACCCAACTCCAGAAGGAACAAAGTAGATACATGTATGTGCTCTGGCATGATTCCTGGGCTAGCTGACGTTCAGATGCGGGCTTATGAGACTGGGCACTACCTTGCACTAACCTAGCTGTTACATTTCAGATCCCATGTTAGGGCTGTCACACTATTTCAAGAGGCTTGAAGCTAGCATGGAAATTTCTGGTTTATGCTGCAATTTAATTTTACTCTAAAAGTCATATTCAGTGAAAGAAAAAGATATTTTGGTACCCAATATAATGTTATGAATGTTAAATTATATAATGACTATGCTTTTATTTATTTGAGAGAAATAAGTGCTTTTATGTTTCTTGGCCATATTACACACTTTTAAAGGCAAGGGAAAGATACTGATGTTCTCAGATCTGATTAAATCAATACCAGAATATCAATGCAGTAGATAATATAATTAACTCTTACTTTTATCTTCGATGTATTCATCCCAGTTAAATATTGTCATTGTTGCATTAATAAATGTTCCGTTTTCACCTATAGAGCTATTAAAGATTGAAATAACAGTTGTTTCAAAAGTAGAATTGTCTGGAGGCCACTGCAGGCATTTGTTCCTCAGGTTGCCCATGAACAGCTGCAGCCCTATCAGTGCAAATACACTCAGACAAAATACAGTCAGGATCATGACATCTGAGAGCTTCTTCACAGACTGAATCAGGGCTCCTACAATAGTCTTCAGGCCTGCAAAGAGAAAAGATTTTTATTATGATGTTAAATAGATAACAAACGCACACTAAAAATCATGTGACTTTTGTCCTGATAAAGACATCATGCAAAAAGACTAGTAATTTGTGACACAATAATTTTAAAGAAAAGCCCTATTATTTGGAAATATGAATGAGAATATGTAAATTTATACTTATTTTATAGTGTAAAAAAAAAAATTAATTATACCAAACACGTTGTTTTTGCCAAAACAAGTGATTTTATTATTCATGCTATATCTCAACCCTACATAAAGTAGCATTGTTTGCTTTTGCTGATGCTTCTTGCCCAAACCTTTCTTTTATGAACTTTTGCAATGTATTCTATATTAATGTAACCCCACTGTAAAGACATTATATGTGCACATTGAAATGATATCATAATAATCTTGTTACAATATATGAGGGGTGATGGTTTGGAGAAGAAAGACATCTTTGGAACGATACCCCATGCATGGCCCATGCTATCCTTTAGAGTTGTTTTTTTTTTTGACATAACTTAAAACTGAATTAAGTTGCTATATCAAGTGCCTCCAATAAATGAGAAAATTTGCATCAGTATGAAAGCTTAAAATTAACTTATATTTAAAACATATAAAGGAAAGCTTGATGTCATAAGATGCAAATCACATAGGCTGTTTACTGCAAATATCTCATGCAAGAATTTGTTAAACTCAAAGGCTGATTTTTTTTTTGAGAAGAAAATACAATTAATACAAGCATGAATCAATTTAAATAAATTACATGTCTTGATTCCTGCTTTTTTGGTTTGTTGACAATGTGTAGCAAACAAGGCTTATGCTTTGAAAATGTGAGTACAGCCTTTGTAGAACAAAAGTCAGCCTCGGTGTTTAACCTCGCTCTCACCTGGAATGACTGATATTGTTTTCAAAGCTCGGAGAACTCTGAATGTTCTCAACGCTGAGACATTGCCCAGGTCCACAAACTCTGTCACATATCTGTAATAGGGGAGTTCACACACAAACACAATGACAGCACACAAATAACAGTTGGAGATACGAGGGGCCTAACACCTTACACCAACTACTTCTTACCTGGAATTACAGAAATAGTTTTCAAAGCTCTCAATACTCTGAAAGTTCGAAGAGCTGAAACATTGCCTAGGTTTACAAATTCTGTTACATACCTGTAGGATTAAATCACAATTACTCAGAATTGAGGCAGATTTTATTCTATTTGCTTGGGTCTTTGAGCAAGACCTTTTCACCGTTCACCGTATTTTGCCTGTGTTATAAATATACTTCTGGCCATAAAATTAAATTAAGTTTTATCATAATAAACCACATTGACTCGATGTTTGAAAACTAATCTGGTCAGCTATTAGCAGGAAGTCAAAAGGATTCCTTTAATTCTGGTATGCAGAAAGGAGACAGGATATGAACAGTTCAGGGTGACGGCATTCACATTCCTAATGGGCTGGCACACCATGCTGGCCTCCGCAGCACATGCTTGGCTAGAAATACTAAAATGTGTAAAAGAGTAGAAGAAACATATTGAAACTGCAGGAAGTCCAGGCTCCAAATATTCTGGCTGACAAGATATGAGGCAATTTTTAGTCACTAATCTCATGCTACCAGAAAGAATTTTTATTAAAAAAAAAATAAGTAGAAGACTTACGCAAATGTAATGACAGTGAAATCTAGCCAATTCCATGGGTCACGGAGAAACGTAAAATCTTCTAAACAGAAGCCCCTTGCAAGAATTTTAATAAGTGATTCAAAGGTATAAATTCCAGTGAATGTGTATCTGAGGAAAATATGCAAGACAGAGTTTATAGATCATGTTATTTTTGCAGTTTATTCTCTCTAATTGTTTTATTCTCATTTTCTTCTCGTTAAGTAGCATAAGAAATAATGGCAGTTACAACCAACTTTAACATCTGCATAATTTATACCATAAGGAAAGAGGAATTAAATTAGGATTAAAAGTCTGATAATCCATATCTTAAATTCAACTTCTACATTCTACGCAATAAGACAGATACAAAATTTCCAGTTACTTCATTGGTGCATCCATGTTATAACAAAACACACAGATGTATTATGTTAGGATTTTAGAAGTTACTTTCAGGTTAAATATTCCTTTCTTCAATGTTTTTTTTATGCTGAAATGTTGCTTACTCCCAAGAGTTGGCAAGCACCAACTGCCACGTCTTCATTGTTCTGTAACTGTTATGGAGTAGATATATCCAGTACTTTACCTTCAGCAAGAGAGATGTAGTACTGGAATCAAACAAGTGCAAGAACAACCAAAATTATTTATGAATGACAATAAAATTTTGACAAAAAATGTAGTTGAAATGTAATTTAATTCTGGCATTCTGAGTAATTTCAATCTTCTGTGTCCAAGTGATGTCATCCTGAAATTTAGTTTAATTTATATCTATAATGAAAAGGAATTCAAATTAAACTGTTCAGAAAGCTTACTCTAACTGAGCTAGCCTGAAAACAATTTTCCAATATGAAATTTTTCCATTCAATTACTAAAAAATTTACTTCCTGCAGTACTTTACTCCACAGATGAGGACATCCATTGTAACTCTAACTGGCACAATATACAGACATGAAGAAATATTCAAGCAACGAATTTTCATCATAAATATTTACTACATGCTAGGCATCCTGAATACATAGAGACTTACAGTGAACTCAAAATGAGAATGTCTTTGTTGACTTTGATAGCCTTATGGTGTTTGATTTCTGAAGATTAAACAGGAATGGATCAGCCCAAGCAGAAGGGAATGAAGAAGCAGCAGAAAGGGAGCACCAAGAACACTGTTTCACACTATGGCCGGCAGCTTTGGAACTGTCATTGTGTATTGACACCTTGCAGCTAATTGGACCAATTAGCTAAGCAGTCATCATTTTGCACCAATGATTAACTAACCATTTCAATACTTTTTTAATGGCTCATTTTGCATACAAGTTTTCCACTGTTAGATTGGTTTTGGTAAGAAAAAGCTGCACTCTGATCAACACAGCCATCCATAAAATGACTCCCTTATCTATAACAGCTATTGCAACAGAGATGAAAGACCGCATTTCCCTGCATTCTTGCAGGGAAATATGTGATATAGAACACAGTCAAAAATATTTATAATCCACTTTTTCTGTATGATTATAAGAACAGCTTTTCTTACATTTTCCTTCTAGTACTGCAGACAGAGGAAGAACATGAAAGAACTTATGACACAATTATATGTATTTAATGTTACAGCAAAGGAAATAGCATCAGAATAGCTGTTGATAGGATATCCCAACAAGGTAGCTGCTGCCAGGGGAAGCCACCCTAATATAATTTACAGCAGTTTATTTCTGATTATTGGATATTATTCAGAGAAAAGCCATTTAACTTACTCTACATTCTTTGTCCAGTCTGGAGGGTTACTCATGGTCATAAATACGCAGTTGGTCAAAATGGTGCACATGATAAGCATGCTGAATAATGTAGGCTAAGAGTTAAGGAATGTAAGCCAGAAAATGTCATAAAAAGAGTATCAAATAACACACTTGTTTGGTAGATTTTCACTACCAGGAGCTATCTATTCCTCTACTGCTCTTTTAATAGCCAGGGAAAAGCCCTGAATATGTTAAAGTTTTCATTCCCTGCTTTATAGCTACAAGAAAACAATCATATGCTACAAATTAGAAAATCTGAAAGGTATTTTAAAAAGCACTCCAAGTGTAAAATATTTTTTCTTATTGAACAGAAATGTCAGCCTTTGAAGTATTAGCTTCTAATTTCATGGAATAACACAAAAAGTATTTCTTTTAGATGATCTAGAAAAATCTGAACTGCTTCATGCATTCAAAGAAATGAAAAATACATTTTCTTCACTTTAATGTTTTATCATAAAATTAGGTATGTATCAACATTTTTCCTTATCACTACAATACACTGAAAGCTAGCTGCCACACAGTAGGAGAGAACATAGGGAAATCTTAGTGAGAAAAGTATTTTATTGCTGTTTGTGTTATATATGACTTTTGCAATATAAATGCTGTTGGGAGGGGAAGGCACATGTGATTCTCAAAACAGTAAACCCAAATAGAATTCCAGAACAGGTCTAAGTCACTCTAAATCTACAACCTTTACTCTCAGAACTGCTGACATTCCTCTAACGTACAAAAAAAATAGAACCATCAAAATGAAAACCATGCAGATGAACCACAAAACGCCCACATGATGGCACCAACACCTAAAGCTACAGAGAGGACAAAGCTCGAGTTTGAGAACAGCTGCAGGTTCATGTGGTGCTCCTAAATAGAAATCCAAATACAATGGGGTGAGAAGTACTGTGAGGTTCCCTTCGAAAACTTTTCTTTGCATGTCTATGCTAATAAAAAAACCTTCAAGTGATAATGATACTTCTAACTTCTGAGCTGTCAAAAAACTGTGGCATTATATTCAACAATCCTTCGGGTTTTCTGCACAATGAATATATTTTAAATCCTTTACTGAGAACCTAGCTTCCCTTTTTGGAATTCACATATGAACAGAGCAAAAGAGAATTTTTTTTTTTAATATTAAAAACCCATGCTACAAGTGCTTCACCAGCCTGTACTTTACATAGGCTTTCAAAATCCTTTTTGATGAAATGTTCACTTGGAGTTGCAGATCCTCACTATGCTTTCATTAGTGGAAAAATAACTAAAATATACCTTACCTTAAATTTAAACTGTGTTTTAGCATTCTGACTTTTTTGTGATTAGCTCTTCACCACCACCTCAGTCCCACAATCTTCTATTATTCCCCATAACTCAATATAATAACACTTCAGAATATGGTAAAGAGTGTCATATAATTGAAAAAGAATGATTTGTAGTGGCAAGAAATTTGAAAACAGGTTATGTAGTATCATGATTGTTTTGGAAGTCATTTGTAGGCTAGCCATTGATAACAATGTCTAACACATACCAACCACTGTAATTGTCAGTCTTCCAGTATACCAAGACTGAAAAAGGTCCTTTCAAGATTTAGTCTACATAATCTTAGGATCCCTATATGCAATGCTAACACAAAGCTACTTTCAGTGTGCTTATGTTAGACTTCTGTAAATACAAGTGTGCAAATATTTGTGTTCTTTCCTTATTAAGTAAGCTGGCTTTCTGAAGTCAATGACCTCATTGCTCATATTGGTATTTGGGATCAGACCAGTGGGATGCCTACTATAGTCTGCTATTAAGACACTGAAAAAGTAAAAAATAATAGTTAAGTAATTATAATAATTTAGCTTTTCAAATCTCTACCTGCAATGTGGAAATCTCATGACCTTCTTGAAGACTGAAATTAAAACATAATAGGCTTACAAGTGTATAATGCAATAATGATCAAGAAATAAAACAGACAGGTGGGATACGTACAAGACTGAGAATGTATAACAAAACAAGAAATCTAAGCTGTTTATGAATCTATCTTTCTGTAAGTGTTATCTGAATCAGAAAATGAAAAGGTATAATGAAACCATATTTTCACTAAATATTAATGCAAGCACAGACCTGGGATCAAAGATTTGATTTTAAAATACAGTGTCAGGGAAGAACTGAAAGTATCCCAAGCAATATATCTGCAGTTTATGAAAAATGTGGAGGAGGGGAAAGATGAAAAAAGATATGAAGATTACAGAAAAAAATAAGAGGGAAGGAAAAATTATGTGGGGGAAGAAAGAAGATACAGAAATTTAAAAGGACGATGACTGTTTGTCTGGCTTCTGGTATTACTATATTAGGATCCAGCAATGAACAGAAATGAAAAAGGAGAATGAGAAAAAGAACAGAAGACAGAAATAGTAGAGAGAAGAGGGACAAAGCACTACCGATCACATTGATCCCGGGACATGTGCCAGAGAATGATTTAAACACTAAGTAACATCTCATTCATTACAGTTTTAGACTAACCACTTGAAAAGGATATGAATGTACCAAAATCTTAATAGCTATTTTTCTAAGAGGATTGAAAGGAGTTAACATGTACAGGGCAGAGGTGGCACTGAATCGGAATATTGCCTTCCCTTTATTTAATACTATAAAGGTCTGGAAAAAGAAAAAGAGAATGAAAAAATGCATTTAGAAGATACCAAGTTACAAACCCTGAATCATTTTCATTTCATCATTAATCATATTTGTTCAATATGCTCCTTTTGCATTGACACAATCCCCTTGTCCAATTCACACATTGTAGCATCCACCCAAATTACTCTATATACAATTAAATGAACACTTAAATGCATCTATAAAGAAATCATAAGTAATCCTGATATTGCTAGCTAGTAAAGAGAGACAAGTATGAAAGTAATGTAGGCAATATTTGAAGAATTAGTATACTTTTTGTACGGTATAATATATACACTGAGGTGTGTAGCTGTAACCAAAATGAGAGCCATTAAAACTTCAACTTCCATCTCTAAATCAAATAACCAACATAAATTATCAAATCAAAGTACTAAGACAAAAGTAAGTCCAAGTGATGTAAGTTTCAAGTGATCATGAAAACATGGAAATCAAGAGGGTTCAATAACCATTTTTGAATATAACACTAATGTACTCAATTTTTGCTGTACTCTGAGAGCAATGTATTACTCCCCTTTTCAACTATTGCTTGTGATAGTTCTGTACCTGCAAATCTATTTTCCTTGTTATATTTTACTTTCACCTAATACAGAATTGACTCTATTCACTGTATCCAGGTATCTTCACTCTCTCCACAGTTTCAGCAATGACTCATGTATATTATCAACATTTAAAAAAACATTTTTTAAATGTAACAGTGCTTTGAAAATCCAAGCAATAAAGAATAAAACCTTTAAGATTGTAGGGTTTTTTAAAAAAAATTATGTTGATTCCCACACATCTGGGGAAAGTCCTATCTATTTTCATAATGTCTTCTTTCTACACATGGATGACTTTCATGCTTTTGAAAGGAAATGGATCTAGATAGCATTGTGGCAGTCCTAGGAAGCCCAAAGGGCACATAAGCCATGCAGACCTGGAACAGTGCCAGCAGTCATGATCTAACTCAACTGAAATTAGAGGGTAGCATTTGTCAAGATTATACTCTACTTTCTGAGCAGGTGTGGCAAGTAGAGCAGCTGAAACCACAATGCCTCTCCCTGCCTGAAATAATATATTATAAATTATAAAAATCAGTGGTTCCAAACTTAACATGTTTGCATTCTCCCATACTTACTGATTAAGCTGTACTTTGAGCATTTATTGTACTGGAGTCTGTAACATGCTCTTTACTATGAAGATTTTTCAACTCTCTTCCTATTAGTCCTGGAGTTAATAAAAACAGGACTTCTAATAATCAGAGCTCTTATGTTTTCTGTTCTCTTTACTCTGCCAAACCTCTGAAGAAGTAGCATTTGTGTTATGCTGACTCATCAAGTTATGCTAAAAAATGGAAATGGAGCCTGACCCAAAAAATGATGTTCAAAATATGCAAAGAATGCTAAGAAAAATAATAGGAGAAATTATGATTGCAACATACAGCTTGAAGTCTTGCTTTGCCTACTGGAAACCACAATGCTTGTCATGAAAAGATCATGACAACTGCTATGAATTTCTCAATCAGGAACAAGCAATTCAGCAGGATTTTACTTCACATCCACACTTAATTGCAGAATTACTCTTCTAGTTTCCAAAGCATGCTGATACATGCTCTAACTTTAGGATTTCTGGCACTGAATTTAGATTTTTACTACTACAGAATGTGGAAAGAATTAAGGAAAGGAATCAGGACTTCGACCCAAATTCTATTTGCCTTCCAGACTTCAAGAGGGTAAATCACTTGAGTAAAGGCAGCAAAACATGATAATTATTGAAAACCTTGTTTTCAGATTTAACTCATGATTCTACATGAATTTAGTTTTAGAAATCCTGCAATGAACACTTAAAGCACAATCGATTTTTTTGAGCTATTTTGCTTAGTTATTCATGGTATGCCTATATTGCTATTATTTCAACATATTACTGATGAGGCATACCCCTAATTCCTGCAGGAAATATCTTCATTTGCATTTTTTCTCTTAGTCTGAGTTTGAATCATAACAATTCTTGGAATCTTCTTCATTTTTCTTTGAAGCAGTTTCTTCACTTTCGTGGGTTTTGTTTTTTAATTCACTTGTTTTTGTTAGTTAGCTAGTTTCCACGGGAAAGAAAAGAAAGCAGGAGAAAAAAAATATGAAAAAAGGGGAAAAAATAATTTCTTCTTTACTAGTAGAAAAATGAGACTCTAATACGTATGATGCCAAAATCAAAGGGACTGAAAATCTGGAGGAAACCCAAGGCCATCTGGACACTAGTCTAAAGTTCAACACTTTTGTGCTGGCCACAGCAGTTGTTGTTACTTTAAATCAAAGCAAATATGTGGATTGTTGTTTTTGTTTGTTTTTTTTTTAAGTAACATCTCCATAAAAATAATTTTTAATTATGTAACCTCCTGTCAACACTCCAAGTCCAATTCCTACCTCGGCTTTATTTATGTCCCTCTTTTGAACACCTCCTCTTTGAAAACAATCCTAGTACAAAATAGAACAGGATAAGAAAAATTTTTTACCCAGACTAAGTTGGATATACGATGCCTCAACAGAGTAAATATGGATCAGGATGATCATCATATCCTGAGAAATTATCTTTACATACTTCCCTATCCTTCCCAGTGACAAGAGAATGCAACCTAAACTTTTCACAACAGTGAAGAAATTTAGTAGGAGGATGTGTAGCTACCTTTGAGATGGATTTCATATTGAAGACCTGCTCCTTTCACAACTATAACACAGCAATTAGTAATTATTCTAATGATAAACCCTGTGCTGCTACTTCAATTCTCCTGTGTGTAAAACACTGAAAGTTACAGGTTTTAATAAAATCCCAGGTTTATTTAAAAAAAAAAAGTGCATCTCTACTTATCTATAAGATCCCACAAGCATTACTAATTTCTGTTCTTAGAGTGGAGATTTCTGCCAATCACATCAGCTGTCAGGGGAATTATTATATGGAAGCTCTAGGTCAAAAATAGTAGAAATACTATGTCTTTGAAGGGTTGTTTATTATTTATTTTTCTTAAAGTCTGATGGAAACACTGTTACACTCACTTTTTTATTGATATAATATGGGTCCAGGTCTTCCAAGGGCTCGGACACCATTCCTGGAGGTATGTCACCGTAGATAAATGGCAGGGTCTTTCCTGCCTCCAAGTCACTGTTTGGCTTTGGGCCATCTTCATCATCATCATCTTTGCGTTCTTGTTTGGATTTTTGAGCTTTCTCTTCATTGATACGCTGCTCAATAGCTGCAAGGGATTCTCTTGTGAAGTAGCGGAAGCTGTCGGGTCCTGGTGGTACCAGCACTGATTGTGCCATCTTTTCATCCTGCACCTCTTAATTACTGTTTAGCCTCTCTCATAAAAAAAGTGCTAAAAATAAAAAAAAAAAAAAAACACAGAAAAAATTTAGAACAACACAGCTACCAACAATGTAAAGTAATATACCATCACAGAATTTTGTGGGAGACATCTTGTTAAATTTAGTAATTATCATCCAAGTGGAGGCTGCTGTGAAATGAATTTTAAAATCTGTTTTTATTTCAAACAAACCATTTTCCTTTGCAACTTGCCTCTTAGCACTGTCTCAGAGGTTTCAATTCTTCAAGCATTTAGTTTAAAATTCACTTAGTGCTTGCACCAATAGATTGTCAATTCTACAGGCTGATAAAAAAAGTCACATGCAATACAATAACATCTTTTGCCTTTATCAAGGGTAACGTTCTCCATTCCCATGAATAAAGTAGGAGATATTTTCCATTACATTCAGTGTGAGGAATCAACAGTTCTGAAATATTTGGTTCAGTGTTGAGTGAGACTCCAGACAATGTAGCTCCTTAATACCCTGAAAGCTACATCTTGGACCAGTCCTCCCTCTAGCTATATGGACCAGAAATGACTCTTAGAATCCACTATTGCCACGTAAGGCCAGAAGGATCAGTTGAAAACAATACAAGATGCTCCTTCTCTTTGAGTACAAATATGCTGCCTTAGCTGAACTGCCAGCTCAGGAAACAAGGTTCAGGCATAAGCACCTGTATTCAGATCCCCTGCCTGGCAACACACTGTGCACTGGAAGAATTGCTGAATTAAACAAAACTGATTCTTAATCATTACATCCTGCACTTAGATCTTTTATGTCTGATATCATACCAATTGTATATATATTTCACAAATTTCACCAGCAAGAGCAGGGTCACTTCTTCTTAATGAAGAAGAAGCAGGCAGTTCAGTTAAAAAGAACAGTGGAAAATATTCCCAATGCAAATACTTTGATCTGCAATTGCAAATAGGCTATCTCATGTAGCCTACGAGAATTTTTCTCAAGCATCCTTCTGAGTAAGCACATTAAAAATATAGCAAATGCAATAAAATATCAAATTCTGAGTAAGACAATATACCCAGAAACAATAATAAGATTAAAATGATACAAAAGTTTGGATACAATCAGCCTGATCCTATTTTACTGTCTCACTTAGCACACATACCCCGGCACAGTCGCAACAAATTAATATTTTTGAAGGCTGTTAAATAAGCTGCAACATGATGTTTTTTCCTCTTTTTCAACCATATGCACACAGCCACTTACACCTACACAATCCACACAGATCCCAACTCCTGCAGGTCTCCCTGCGAGCATGCTCTTCCACTGCAGGCAAATGCACCTGGTGCATTCTGTCATGGTCGGTCTGTACCAAACTGCTGCTGGAAGCCGCACTCACTACCAGCAGCAGAAAGGTTCACTAGGAAAATGAAAGTGGTCCTGCAGCAGGATCCTGTTAGATTTTATTTCTAATTACAGAAGGGAGAAAAAAAAGAAAAAGCATATTTCTGTTTTAATACTGCAGGAAACAATTAAAAATTCATTACCAGTGAAGAATCTTGCAGTTATGTGGGTTTGGAATGGCACCAGGGAAGACTGCAGCTAAAATTCCATCATGCCTTTTCTTTTCTTTTTTTTTTTTTTTTTTCCTTTCTTCTTCTTTTTTTTTTTTTTTTTTTTAAGATTCTCCTTTTACAGACCACACCTAACTTCCTGCTGAAGGATCCTGGTTATTGAAGTAAAGTCTGGCATTTCCTGTGTGAGCCTACTAAGTGCTGTAACTCTTATTGCCAGTAGATGGTACTGATATATACTCATAAATTCTTCTCAGAAACGGTAAAGAATTTTTGCATGCTTGAACACTTGCTTAAACTGAGACTCTTGCACTAAAATATATGATTTTATATAACCAGTCAAGTCTCAAGATTCTCAAAAATGCTTTTGAATACATAGCAGCTCCTGCTGATGTGACCATAGCTGTTAAAACTGTGAAGGTGTGAAAGAAAGAAAGTAGGAGGGATAGCAAAGTAAGAGAAATCAAAAAAATGGAGGTTATACAGGCAGCGTACAACCTAAGCAATTGCTGAAAATGTATTATCAGCAGTCTGGATTATTTTAAAGTACAGGTAGTGCCAATATTCTAAAATTAATGCATACAATATGTTCACTGCGCATTCTTTCTGAATGCGGATTGGCCAGCAAAGGGAGGGAAGGAGGGCACTTCTGAGTGTTCCCTGCAGCAGCAAGTTCCTGGACAGAAGTCAGCTATTCTTGCTCCCCGCTGCAGCAGGTTGTAAGCCACTCTGTGGCAAATCAGTAAAACACCCCCTTTGGGCCCCCCACTCCACCAAAACACCATCCTACTTCTTTCCACTCTTCTGCTTGCTCTGTATTTTCCATGCCTACCAATTTCTGTACATTTTCCTACTGCTGCACCAATAAAACTTTTTTATCTCTCTCCTGCCTCACCATCAACTTTCTGCCCTTCCCTCCTTCTTTCACACACTTCACACTTCCTTCCCTCTTCCAAACTTTTCAAGCAAGACACATTGCTGTATCCATACGTTCAGATCTTCTGGCAGTCATTTACTCTCTGCTGTCTCCTTTCCTTCAGCCACAAAGAGGACAAAAAAAAAAGTGTGAAAACTAATAAAAAGCAAAAGGTAACTCTAAAGTGAGAGATGTTGGAGAAGGAATTAATAGAGTGGCTGAAGAAACATCACTGTGGCTTTGAAAAACAGACAGTGAAGAGAGGGAAAAGTATTGATAATTTTTTCCTTTTGTGGTGACAGAATGAAGAGTTTGACTTGGTCAAAATAAGATTTTTGAAATTTTCAGCAACTAAGACAAAATGTGCCAAATGAGAACTATAATTGAACCACATCAAAAGTATCAATTTGATTTTGATTAATTTAAACATTACACAATAATTTAAAATAATGTTAAAAGCCTTTTTAGAAAAGTGTTTCATTCTATAGGGCTTTCTATTTTCACAGATGATTCAAAGAAATAAACAAAAAGTTTACAAATAATTCCATGAAACCAAGTTTTTGGTTAAGAAGCTTTGGATGAAAACTCCTGGCTGTCTCTAATTAGGACTACAGTTTACTTGTGGTTGTTTTGAAGTCTCAGAATAAGAGGATTGTGAGGCAGCACAGATCCACAGGAGGAGTAGAAGAGCTTCTAACTACAAAAGCAATTTGATTATTTGTTTGTATGGATAGGTAACTGCTTATGTATGAAAGTTACAGTAAACCAAGTACCTGAAAAGCTGGGCTAATTCTCAAAATATGGAAAAGGGGCCTCATTCTTCCATTAATAGTATATTAAGTGAAAGCATCTGATTATTTGTTTCTTATTGTAAGTGTCTGAAATTACCAGAGATCTCATTTTGATTCCACCAGTGCTATACAGTCTACAAGCACATTGTGAGGAAGGACAGCAAAAGGAGAAGACAAAAAGGAAATAGCCAGGGGACATTGTATCCCATTGCCTTAGAGGCTTGGGTCTATAGTCTTACCAGGCTGTAAGGAAAAATGAACAAGTATTTTGGAGAGACAGACTACACAGGAAATGCAATATCAGCTTTGCAGTCTAAAAGAAAAACATACATACTTCTAAAGAGGAGACCACAGTAATACATCTAGAGAAGCTTGTAACAATCCTTAAAATATATTAGATATTACACATAGCTATAGTAAATCTAACAGATAAAAACTATGAGTGATAAAAGGGAAAATTATTAAATCAAATAGAAAATATCAATGAAAATCCAATTCAACATAGCCTATGTTTAAGAACTATTGTGTGAACATGGTAAAAAAATTGCCTAAAACATAAACATGAAATAAGAATAGCAATTCTGGTAATAAGTCATTCCAACTGCTGTCTAGCTTCCCACCTACAGCCATGGGTACATTTTATGAACAATTTTATCACTGACGGTATCCATCTTCCCTCTACTGTGGCATGTGTGAAAGCTTGAAATGGACCTTGTCATTTACTCATCTGGTAAAACACAAGGCCCACAGAGAGGATAAAGATGAAGAAGTGTTCAGTGTCATATGTAAAGAAACTCTACAACAGGGTGAATGATTTTTGACAGGACAGAGCCAAGAGAAACCTCCAAATATTTTCCTGATGTCCCAAGAGCCTTCATATACAGACAATCCTGATTAATAAAATTAGAAGAAAAATAGATTACCAGGTTTTTTCCTGAGAAGTGTGTAAAAAACTGTCTTTGTTCAATGGCAAAGCAAAGCATTAAAATGCACAACTGGCAACTGGCCATCATTCTCTGTGGTTCTGTGATCGTTTTACTCTCCAGCTGTGTGTCCCTGTACGATATTAGATTGTCCATAATTGCATGACTTTTCATTTATAGTTCTGAATTTCATCTCGTTCCACTAACACCAGTCATCAAGCTCATCTAGTCCTTTCTGTATAATAGCTTGCTCAGTCTTTGACAACGCCTTACAACTTCGTGATAGGAGCAAATTACATTGGCATATTTCCATTTCTTTGCTGAAACAATAAATTAAACTTTAAATAAAATCTGTCCCAAAATTAAAACAGTGGCAAGCAACTTTGACCAAAGCATAGGTTACTGTGATACTTGCTGTAGTTTGCAAAATATGTTAATACTACTCTAAGACCTTTAATCTTAAAAAAACTCAACACCATTAATTTTATGCTTTAAAATAAAATAGTATTTTAATTGAAAGAGCAAAAGAGACCTAAGCAGAGCTTTTTCTTCTTGTAAGTAGTATCCATTTAATCGAAAACATTGAATCTAAAGAATTCCTGCCACCTCTTCCCCCCCGTGATACTTACAATTCTTACTATACTACTAAATTAATCATGGTGATCAAAGTAACTGAAAAACATGTTTGCTAGCTTTGAGATGACATGAAACTGGGAGGGCTACAAGTAAACTGGAGGGTACTATTAGAATTTAAAATGTCCTGACAAACAACAAAATAGGCTCAAAAAGAGATGCAATTGAAGAAATATAAGTTCTACATTTTATACTTAGACAATACAGAAATAATTCAGGCCACAGAAATAAAACACCCAAGGAAATGTAGGATCCAAGAGACCCTACATCTGAAAGCTTCCAGGGAGATGGAAAATTTGAGCTCTGTCTTAATTTTACATTGAAGAGATCGATTGAAGACACAATGACTGTCTTTATATGTCCGAAAAGCTTTTCCAAAGAAGCAAAGGAATTTGTTTTCTTTTTATCTAACGTACAGATAAACAGGTTGTGGCATTAAACTGCAGCAAGAGGGTTTGTTAGAAAAACTTTTTACCAGTGAAAAAAGGGCATTAACAGAGTAGACATATGACCATTTTTCAAGGACTTTAAGAAAATCTAGAACTCAGAAGAAAAAGATCAGTAGTGAGTGTGAGTTTTGTAGCAAAACTGATCAGGATGAGAATCAAGAAACTTGTAACAGACCTTCACTGTTTTAGGGTCTTAATAAGTGCAGTTTCTCATTTTTTTTGCTGCTTCATCTGTTATGTTTCTCCCCAGGCCTAAAGGAAGCTGTCAGCACTCCACGGAACTGCATGAAAGATTGCATAAAATGGGATTGCCCTGTTGGAAGGTGGAAGGTTTAGAGCTGCTGCAGTACCTTTGCTGATTTATGTTTTCACCGCTTCACTGCTGAAATTAGCAAATAAACATCAGTCGTCCTGTGCCTGAGGTTTGTGTGTCTCATACAATGCTCCACTGTCTGTTCAGTAGCCACAGCTGAGACAGAGGTCCCTTCATACAATATCAATGCACTGAACTGTGCACTTTGATCAGTAGGTGTTCCTGCAAAACAAATCTTTCCAAATGGCTCTACAAGAGCTATATAAAAACACAGCTTCCTACACATTTCCAACATTTTAGATGGATGTATAACTAGCAAGTCACCTTTGAAAATGCAGTTACTTGAAACATTAAGCCAATATGAGATAGTTCTGTCAGAAAGGACAGATGCATTTTCCACCCACTCTTACCCTGCTCATTTCCCACTGTGTTGGCCTGAGCTTTTCTGCACCTCTGCATTTTAGCCAGATCAGCCCACTAGTCTGGCTGAAAACTGTAAACAACTGGGCAGATTTCAGAAAGATCAAAGAGCTGATCCATCACACTTCAGAAAAGGAATTAGGAGTCCTAATGTGTCGAGATGTCCTCTCACTTTAGAGTGAAAAGGACTAGCTGGCTACCTTCAGTGTCTACCAAAACGTAGTGCTTCATCTAAGTGCAAGCTCAAAAGGCTTAAGGCACCAGAGTATCAACAAATGGATCTCCAGAGCCTGAACAGTGGAGCAGAACAGGTCCCTAACAAATACTGGCACAGATCCTTTACCTGGTGTAGAACCCAGTATAAATAGAATAAAAAGGCAAAAAGAGTCACTGAAATGCCTAAACGCTAGCAAATCTAAAGATCAAATTAGGCTACCACTGAGTTACAGCAGCCTCAGGATTGCTCTTCCAAGATCAGAAAGTGACCAGGATCACTTGTTTCCTTTCAACATGGACATCAGGACAGCATTTTAAGAAAAATGTGCAGCAAGGATCATATAATGTGAAAACAGATATACAAAGATCCATACTGAGAAAGTTTGGGGGTCCTTCAAATCAATTTTCTTACTCTCTTTAAAACTTATTTCAGGAAACTATCCATAGGTCTCTGGCAAGAGGTACTTCAAAGAATTATTTTTTAAAAATTGGTAAAAATCAGCTATTTGTTATCTTTAATTACTGTTAACCAATAATTGGAAATTACTTGCATTTGTTAAAGTTAAACCATTTTCCTCTTTTATCAGAAATGGCCTTTGAAAAATTGCTGATTTTCAATCAAATGTCAGCGCATGAACAAAAAAGCTACTTGTCTTTCCAGATGAGAGGCCCTTAAATCCTTCCTTCTAGTTAGACAATTAGACAATCTGGATTTTTCACTTGATGAAAATACCATTCTTAACTTTTGTATTTAGTACAGTGAGATAAGCTTTCTGCCGGACTGTAATGATCTCCTACAGTGCTCCTTGACCACAGGGAAAAACCAAGGCTGACTTAAATCCGAGAAAGGTTCAAAACAACAGTTCAAGTTTCCCTTGACGAAAAGAGAAATCAAACAGCAGTGTGGGAAGACAATGCAAGAGTATTCACCAAATCCCTAATGAAGCTGATTAAGTGATTACAGCCTTTCAGCTATCTAGCTTCAGTGGGCTCTTCTTCAAATCAATCTTTGCCCTGATACACATCATGAGAAACTATCCCCATAAGTAGTCTTGTGTGTCAGGCTAGAGATATATCCATTTTTAGTGTGTTTGTGTGGGGAGAATGAATATACAATTCAAAGATGTAATGATAACAGAAGTGCCATATGCATGGGATGAGCTAGATATTTCCAGATGCCAGAATAGGAGAATGTGCTGACTACTTATGCTGTTAATAAAACATGCTGCGATTTCCTTCCTGACAAACCAGAACCCAGAATTTAGCATTCCCAGTATGGCCATTATGCAAAGATGTTTAGAATGAAATCTATAATTAATTTTAACTACAGCATGGCTACAGAAAATTCATATATAATTTATATCCTCTGGATACAAGGCACCAGGTAGATGAGAGATTCTAACATCCCCCAAACATCTGTCTAGAAGTTTTGGATGAACAACATAAATCATTATTCTGAACCTACAGACAAATTATTGTGGGAAATATTATGTGATGCTACTTTTATCGCCTCTTACTGTATTCTGTTGGAAACACAACCTATGAATAAGCCTGTGCCTTATCAGTTATCGCTTACGTAAGCCCAGGCCAGGCTCCGACAGGGAAGCCGGGCAAAGCTTCCCTCGAGCCAGGGACAAAGGGGCACGGACCGAGCCCTCCATCTCCATGAGCTGCCGCGAGCAGCCTCCCCTTCCATGCAAAACATTTCCACCCTCTGCTTGTAACCTGGCAGCGCCGACAGGGCGGGCGCTGCGGCGAGCCGGGAGCAGCGGGCAGCATGGCAGGGGGAGCAGGGCGGAGCCCGCCGGGCGCCACCGCCCAGCCCGCCCCGCCGGCGGGCGCCGCAGGTGCGGCACCGAGCCGCCGCCCTGAGCCCCGGCCACCGCCGTGGGCACGGCGAGGGGAGACGGGCAGCTCGGTGTCGCTGGAAGCGCCGAGGCCGAGTGAAAAGGCGGCCGGGGAGGCGGCGGGGAGCGGCCGGGCTCCGCAATGGCGCGGCGCCCAGAGGAGGTTGCCAGGCAACCAGTCCGGCGGCTGCGGCACCGCGCTGCGCGGGGGGGCGCCGCCGCCCGCGGGCCCGGGGACTCCCGCAAAGCCTCCGCTGCCACACGGCCTGCTCCAGGGGGACAGCTGCCCCCGGCAGCTTCAGCCGGGCCCGGTCACACGGGAGCAGCAGGAGGGGCGGGAGGGAGCAGGTGTTTCGGGCAGATAACGGCAGGAGAGGCACAAGTGGGGGGGGTTGCTGAGGGGAACCCACCCTTCAGAGCCACCGGCCAGGGAGAGCGGGGCCCCGCCGGGCGAGGTCCCTCCCCGCTGTCCCAGGAGCCGAGCTGAGCAGCGACGGAGCCAAATTCAGGCTTTACCATCAGGGCGGGAAGAAACCGCGGGATCACCATCCCTCCTTCAGTTAGATTTGCGTGCCGTCTGTATTGGATACAGAGTCAGCCATGCTGCCTACTGCCTGCAGCCAGCCAATTCCCCTGCTCCGGGTGGGCGGGTGTTGTGGGGCTTTTTTAAATAGGAAACGGTGACTGTAAAACCATAGAAACGGACCTGGGGAGTGGGGTGCTGGGACAGTTTTTACATCATCTCCACTCATTTCAAGCTGTTGGTATATTTTTGATACAAAATTAACCTCATCCGCTACATGCCAAAACCCTGAGTTTTGACTTGGTATGTGTGAGAGGACGTGAGGGTGTACATGTCCTATTTGTAACTTTGCAAATTAAAGAGAACCTGGATCTGAACGGAGCATTTTCTAAATTGCCTTGCATTTGCAAAGCTAGCTGACTAGTGACAAACAAAACTGCGTGTTGAGAAACTTCCAAGCCCAAAACACAATAGGCGCAGAAAGCATGAGGACCATCCCACATGGGGGAAACAAATATCTCCATGGATAACAGATGAGAATTTCTCCCCCGGGAACTGTACTGACGCTGACAGGCTCCCTGCAGCTGCACAGCACCAGCTGCCAAGGGGTTCCTGCAGGAGTTAATGCAGCTTGAAAGAAGCATTAACTCCCTGGATATCTATCAACCTTGAAGGGCAGGATGCCACAAAATGTTTCCTCATAAGCACTATTCATGCCCCTACTATGTAGCTGCACCTGGAAACATATCAAGGTCTCTAAAGGAGATAAAATCACATGCACAAAAAAGCACAACTACACAGTACAACTTCCTTTCTCATTCATGGTCCCCACCAGATTCCCTTTGCCACTGGAATGGAAGAGCTGGCTTTGTTTCAGTAAAGTGCCACTTCAAATAAACTAGAAGCAAAGTGGTTTCAGTGATTCTGGAAATTAAGTCACAGATGAGGTCCCATATTTACTTTTAAATATTCTTTTAGTCACATGATGGTTTATGGTTAGTGGTTCTTACTATATCCTTAGGGACAGAGTGCAGATGGGTCCAAGCCAGCTACTAGTTACAAGTTGTGATGTTTCATGCTAATTGCAGATGGGGCTGATGGTACTGTTCATTACTGAGATACTTGACATTGACCTATCCGTTTTCCTTTTATTTTTTCTTCTTCCTCTCTTGCTCAGTTATGCTAAACTTGAAGTGCTGGGGCTAAAATTTTATATTTTTGCCTCAGACCAATTTTTGGAGGGAAGCTTCAACTAAAATGAAACTATTTCTAAGAAAAAGGCAATGTATATGTATTTACCCTTAAAGTTTTATAGCTCCCAATTTTCAAAGCATGAATAAGTCACATTCTGAGTTTGGGACTTTTTCTTTTGGAACAGTATCTATAATACTTGCTTAGAGTTGAAAATTTTTGAAAAATTAGTTTGCATGTATTTGAAAGAACAGCCCAGAGATTTAAAATTGTGAATTACAGATAATGCATTTTTCTGTTTATGTTTCATTGTCCATCTGAGGACATTTTCCTTCAACTGAAGTCTACCTTTGTGGACTCTGCTGACCCAGGAGTGGGAATGCTTTCATCTTTTTGTTCTAGATCATTTTGTATGTTCATTATTAAAGAAACCAAACCAAACAAACAAGAAAAAATAAACAAACAAACCATAAAAACCCAGAAGGAAATATAGAAGGAAAAGGGGGCATTTAGGAGAAAAGGGAGACATATTTCAGACTGAAGACCGGCAGCATAAGAAACCTCCAGGGAAATGATACGTGTAAGAACTGTCTGCCTGTATAAAGCAACTGTCTCAAAATTGGCTGCAGTAGTCCTGCAGGCTGGTTGCAGAGACGTGAAAAATTCAAAGACTTGTAGATTATTATGATCATAAAGTTCATCTAGGTTGATCAATTTGAATACAAAGGAGACCAGGCTGGGGAGAAGAAGCAGGGGAGGAAGCAAACATAGGAGAAAGCAAAAAAGCTTGGGATGAATGGGCAAGAGAGGGAATAAAAACCTGAGATAACTGGACTGGAATTAATTGGAGGATGGACAAAAAAAAAGTGAAAATGAGTTTATAAATGTGACAGGAGCTCTGTGAAGTATGTGTAAACATGTATTCAATAACTCATTCATATGTGCATCAACATGGTCTCCCTAAAGCTGTGTATGAACATGCCCATAAAAAGCTCCTATTACTGTAGGAAAAAGGGCTGAAATGACAGCATAGAATTGAGGTCTGCTTTAGTTTTAGTGCATTTGTCAGTAGATACTGTAATGCAACGTTCACTGTCTGATGTAGTATACAATATGGATGAGCTCTTAAAAGCGGTGAGATTTGTTTTGGAGGAGACTTCCTTGATTCGTTGGTGCTGCACAGGCATCAGCAGAAGTGACTAGTGGGAAAGGGAAAAGAAGGATGACAACTCTGTGTCCTTCATGCAAGGTCTGTATGCTGTTTTGGAGAACTGTCCATGCCACAAGTAGGGTTTGCCTTCTCTGGCATTGGATGCCTATATCTATTGGCATCTGCATCTAAGCCAATCTGAACTCCTTTCATATTTCTGAAGAAAAGTAGGTCTTGTAAAAGGCAATTCTTCTGACCTATTTCAGATATCTACCTTAAGATGAGGCAAGTTGTGCCCTAGAAGTGCCTGTCTCTCTGGACTGACTAGAAGGGGCAAGAGATGAGTACTCAATGCTGCCTGATGGTAGGCAATTCACTCAAACTGCTGTTTTCACAAGTAGCTACAAATCATGATTTCTAGAATGTAAAGACAGCCTTAATTCAGTGTTCCACAGCATACTTTTAATGTGATTTTTTAAAGTGTGAAATATTTAGAAGATCCTTTTACTTCCACACCTCCTTACTAAATATCAGCCACTTATTTTGCATCTATTACCATTGTTCCCATTTTGTGTTTTAAGAAGCAGAACCACATGTGTTTTGGGAACCAGAAAAACATATGAAAATATGTGGGGTCTGCATTCTGATACACATTGACAGAGACGGGGGGAAATTGTATATTCTTGTTGTAGTACTGAACAATATGTATTAATTACTGTAATTTTAATGGTTATTATGTATTACAGTTCTGCCAACTGTCTAAAGCTTCACACTACAGGCATCTCTGCAGCTGAGTAACTATGTATTTTAAATGAAGATGTCATCAGTGGAAGACACAAAAGATTGGATGTATATTCAAAATTTGGCAACCAAAAGGGAAAAATTAAACCAAACAGCATGAAATTTCATCCTATGATGAGTAATACGGTTGTTGATTTGTGCAGAATGCAGCCAAATGGTTATATAGGATTCCCAGACCATCCTACAGGAACTGTTAGAAAGCTTAAGAACTGCCCCTTCATCCCTTCCAGGTCCCATGCAAAGGCAGAGAGCAAATATCATCACTACTCCCCAGTGACCTGCATGCTTGTTTCCCTGGGTAATGAAAAGCCCAGTCAGATATATAACAATAAAAAGCATTAAACAAGTCTCTATTAAATTTAGAAGATTTGCTTTTTGCTCTGAAAGGAAACAGAGTAGTTAATTGGCCCACAATTAAATAGAAATGCCATTAAAAAATCCTGAAACAGTTTGCCAGGCCCAGTTTCTGTTTGCCTTTTATAGTGTTCTCAAAACCTGTCATATCAAGACATAAACTGAAAATATTCTGAACACTATGAAAACATCTTTATGGATCAATTTATTCTGAGGGACAATGTGCCTATGGCCGACACATGCAGTTAAGTAAGAGCAGGAAGGAACTACCACTATTGCATCAAGAAACTTGAAAGGCCTGAGGGAGCAATGCAGATTCATAACTGCAGGATCAGAGGGAATGGTTATGAGGGCTTACTCTGATATTCTGCTCAGTGTGGATTATACCAGTCCCCTGATTTAAAAAGTGTCTCAGCTGAAACACACCAAATTCATGAGAAACCCTTAGTAAGTTACCTTGTGGCAAAGTATTATTGCAATAACATGGGTGGCTTGTTTCATACTCGGCCATCACTTTCCTGGGTAGTGATGTTAGGAAAAGAAGAAGTGCCACAGAAGTATGGAAATGTGCCAGAAATGGAAAGCTGAATACTTACATCATACATCTGCCCAAAACTAATTTTTTATAGCTCCTGATTGTTTTCATAAGAGGGAGAAAACAATTAACTTCAGCTTTAAAGTTCAGTCTCTTGTTTTAAAAAATGCAGATTCAGTTTCAAGGTAACTTTATTTAAAAAAAGAAGTGGAGGCTTGCTCATTGTAATATTTTATAGTATGGGGAAAAGAAGGATTGCTGAGGACAATCTACAAAATTCTAGGCTAAAATAAAACTGCAGCCAATTGTAACTGGACTATTTGAAACTGAAATTTGTTCAGTGGAGTTTGATAATTTTTTTCCAGTTCAGAATAATTTCCTAAATGTACAGGGGTTTTTTATGTACTCAATTTGCATTTGTTGGTACATGTGAATAAAATAGAGCAGATGCTGAAAACCTCCTCAGGAGAGTTTTTCCATTCCCACTATGTTTGAGCCAGCAGAACAGGTTCTGATTAGAGGGAATACAGGAGTTCTCCAAAGAGTTCTTAGAAGCATTTCTTGCTCACAGCATCACCTGCAACTTGGAGCTGTACCACTGCAAGGACGGTTTCCCACAGGAGCTGCTTATTTCCAACAGAAACATGGATACACAAGTCAATATTTCCTTTACAATGTATTCAACTTTTTTCATATAAACTCAATTTGTATACCCTTCTAAAATTTCTATTTCCCCCACCCTACATTTGACTGTGTTTTGCCCATCAGTCACTCTTCTCTAGATTCCCACATGATATTTCCTCTTACCACAATTCCAGAGCCATTTGCCCATCCTCACAATATTTATACCAGCTCACCAGCTCACTCCTTTTCTGCATCAAATCCTTCATCTTTCTCACTAAGGACAGATTATTTCGAGAATGTGTGAATCCATGAACTGGTCAATACTGAGAAAAGCTATATAATCCCTTTCCCAGCAATGGAGAACACTTCTCCAGAGTTCCCAGCCTCTGCCACTCCAAAGAGCAAGATATCAGCATGAGTAATAACACCCAAGTGTCCCATATAACATTAAAGGTCATCATCACCATCATCATTCCCTGAGGATTATGTTCAGGTTTTTTTCCCCTGAAGAATACTACTGGAGTAAAGTACCAGATTTCTCTGAGTGAGAGTAGCCTGCCTTTGGCTTAGCTTTGAGGGCCAAAGCTTTTCTTCAGATGAAAGATCCAAAAATTTCATCTGGCAAAAGCATAAGTATCTTTTTACGGTCACAAATGTAAAGGCTGTGAAGCACTTTAAATGTTAACTATTACTGAAAATAACATAAAAAATTTTGAAACAATAAGTCTTGAAAATGTTATGACTGTTGCATATGTTTAGCCAACATAACTACAAAAGCAAACTCTTCGCAAGATGTAAAATGTTATTCTGTTGCAAAGTGACTCTTTTAAGTGTGGCCCAGTAACATGTACTGTCTATTTCTTTCTAATGAAAATGACTTCCTTAAAGGTTTCCATCTTCCCATTGCTTCTGAGAGTAAAATTTGGTGCTTTTCATTTCATCTATTAGTATTTTCCAGAAGCCAAATGAAAGCAGAACTCAACCTGCACCCCTGTATTTTCAAAGCATATTCTCTCGTTGCTTCACTAGGAGAACTTTTCAGCAGTATTATTGTGGTACTCGGGAGGCTGTTTACTGTCAACACTTTTGTAGTGCTACCCATTTCACAAAATGGAAACCAGGTTCTGCACTGAAAAATCTAACCTGTGTGAACACATTTGCACAGGATGTTTGTGCAGCCATCACCAAAGCCTCAATCTGCAAACAATCGTGCAGTGTTTGCCCCATGTCTGCTTTCAGGTTAACACAACTACAGATGGAAGATTTTTTCATCCTGCCTGGTGTCAGTACTTATCTTGTAGTTTCCATGGTTGCATTATTGACTTTCAGCAAGGAGAAAACACATGGAGCTCACACACTCTACAAGTACACCTGTTAAACTCTTTGGATACAACCTTGTGTGCTACAGTGCCAGTTAAAATAACTTTTCCAGAGACTTCCAGGAGGGAAGACTTATCTAACAAAGCTTGCCTTGTGGCCCAAGAAGTAGGATTTTCCACTCATTTGGCTTTGGTACAAATGTTTACTTATACACAAAATACAACTAACATACTTAGAGATAGGCTGTCAAATTTCAACTATCCTGGGCAGAGACCTCATTTTATTATAGTGCTTGTGTAGAAGTTTGCCATATACTTGCCTTTAAGCACATGGTTTGTTTAGATACTCAGGTGCTGGCACCTGTTTATGGAACTGATTGTTAACCGCAAATCCCAGTGCCTAGGCAAAGGATATTTTTTTCTAACCTTGCTCCCCACAGTTTATGATCCATGAAACTCTGGCCACTGTCTTTCTTGAGATCACAGACTGACAATTTTTTTTTGCCTGTATCTGTCTCCATTTCATATACATGTATGGAATCCAGCTCCTAATATATCTGTTATCCTACTGAGACAAACGGGTGAGTCTAGAACACAGTGTATTGCTTTAGAGAACTTGAGTCAGATTTCTAATTTCAGAGTGAGTCATTTACATTTATCATCAAACAAAACTACATTGGGATCAAAGTCTGTGGTGATTTTGCAGTTACACTGAGGTTGGTGAGACATGGTAAAGATGGTATCGAGAAAAAAGGATGCATAATTACCTCCCATTCAGATAGGAGGGCTGTTTCTGCCCCACTCTGAAAGCCTGCTGGTAATAATTCAACTAAAGCAACATTCACCATGATGTGAGAGGAATGACAGCAGTAGATGGGGAAACATTGTAGCTTTAACTAAGTTAGCTCGGTATCGGCGACCAGAAAGCCATGGAGCCATAAGTTAACAGGCCAAAATAATCAGGTAGGCTTGTACAGTTCCATACAGCACAAATGTTGCCTTTGAAACCAAAGTGCTAAGCTAAAGGCTGGCTGAACCTGCTGCCACCCTGCTTTTACTGCAGTCTTGAACAGTACCCAATATTTTGGCTAGAGCAGGTGGTTTGGCATCTGAATTACTCAAAAGCTGTATGTTACAACTCCATTTAAGACCAGACAATTAGCACCTTATGGCATAAAACAAAGGCATCCCCTCTCATATGACAAGGCCACATCAGAAAACCACTTGCTGTCCACGTTCAAAACCTGGACATCCATAATCTCAAAATGCATGCCTGCTCATGCTGTATGCCATCAGTTTGTGCAGGTAAGGTAGCTGTACCCTGCATGGAACAATCATTATCTTATTGAACATGAGCCTCTTCCTTGGTGAAGGAAGTTTGCACTTTTAATGCATAATGGCAACCACCTGGGAGGATCTCCAGAAAGATGGTGAGGATCAACTAGCATTAGCTACAACAATTCATCTGGCCAAAATCAGTGGAAACCAAGCAAAGAATCAAGCAGCAAGAAGGATCACAATTGTACAAAGCCTAAGAAAATTTCACATAGAACAATCACTGAACTTCATCTCGAGAGACATAAAAAGAAGTTATTGCTAATTTCTTTGTTTTTAATTTTTTTCCATATAGTATGGACAACCTGACAGAGCTTTGTTTGCTTAATGTTTCCATTATGTGAATTACTTCATAATGCTTTCAGCTTTGCCAAATATTGATTGTTGATACTTGATTTATTTCTTTAATGGCACAATAAATGGTGAAATATTTCTTTCAATGAAAATAGAAAGTAAATATCAACTTCACAATGCAGATTCATCTATCCTCTTTCCATCTGAATGCTTATAACAAAAACTTCACCATTAAATAGAAAAAATACATTTTTAGTCTGCTTATTAGAAAAAGTTTGACAGTATTATTTCCCTAATCTACAAGTTTAAAAAACAACAGGCAAGAACAATGAATCATGTTGTTGGGTTTTTTAATAGGAAGATTAAAAACTGGGTTTGTGTTTATTTAATAAGAATGGTGGTAATACTGCAACATTAAAATGTATTTCTAGCCAGTTTTTTTTAGAGCTTTTGCTACAATCTATTTATTCTGGATTGTGTCAGGTAGGCTGCTCAGGCAATATATGAGTTTGAGTCTTGTTGCTCCTGTTTAAATTTATTGAAATCTGGCCATTCAACATGTCTCTAAAATAATTTCTAGATATGCTCAGAAAAAGCTTCTTAGCAGCTTGTAATAAATACTTAGAGAGCTGCCATGTGTTGGCTGTGTTTCTACATTAGCAGCTGCTTCAGCACAGTTATTACTGAGAACTTCTGGGGCACCCAGCACTGAAAGCTGGAGTGGAAGCAAAGCCCTTCTACTGGTCCCAGACCAGTCAGAGGCAGAAAGAGGAAGCAGCTGAATTTCAGTTGGAAGTAAGGGCCAGAAAAGAAACAATAGTAGGTTCAGAAGCAAAAATAAGAGAGGTAAAGTTGCAAACTTGCAATTTGAACTGAAGAGTGTGAATATAGTTATTAAATGTTTCTTTAAATTGTTCTCTGTCAGTATTTTGGTCCCAAACCTTCTTTACAGGATATCTTCCCAAGTATGCATTAAGTACAGAATAATTATTTCCTCAGCTTTTTTTTTTTTTTAATTCTTAAGGCATTTAGTAATTCACAACATCATTTGCCTCTCCTCCTTCCCACCTCTAGGAAATGAGGTACATTATTTGTCTTTCAAAGACAGTAACAGAGGAACAGGAGATACAAGTGACCACTGGCAGAAATGTCTTCTAACCCAGCATTTCTAAGACTGGTGGGTGTCCATGAAATGAGAGAAGGTACAAGAAATGAATTTATTTGAGTGACTTCAGGAAGCCTCTAGAAAGGAGGCCCTGGGATTCCTGATGCCTGCTTGGCAGGCTGGGACCGAGGGCAAAGAGAGAGGAGCAGGAAGGCTCTGATGGGCAAGAGGCTGCTTCCACTCAGGGGTAGTGCAGGACTAGAGTCTGCAGCTGCAAAGGATCCACTGTGGTTTGGAGAAGCTGATGGGAGCATGTCTATGGCCTTAAAACATTGGAAGCAACACAGTGAAAATCTTGCTTGAGATTTTTTGTGCTCCAGCTGAGAGCTGAGTGCGTAACGGGATTACGGTTGCATTTCTTGCTACCAGGTATGAGTCAAGCACATAGACGATATTAGATTGCAGTGTTCTCTCCATCCCTTGGGTGGGAGAGTTTTTAGGGCTCCTTGGGGGTGGAGCAGGGCTGCAGGTAGTGACCACACAAATCTATTCATCCAGGTCTGAGATGAAATTAAGGAAGCAGCCCTGGCAGCATAACTGATGCTGTTCTTGTTCTTGCTGCAGGGTGGGTACACTGGTCTCTGCTGTTGAGATCTGATGCTTACATGAGTACAAAGTACACTTCATTTAGAGTAATTCAGTATTCAAAAGTAACAAGTAGGCTTTGATAGCCCCTATACTTAAGTTTCACACAACATAGCTTTCTCTTAGGGTCAAGTTTTGCTTAAACTCCTTCAGAAATATCCAACTTTATTCCTAGTGAAAGATATCTGGATCAGGCTTTGATATGATACAGCCATTTATGTGCCTCTATTTCCCAAGATCTAATGTTCACAATAAATATATTCAAAATCTGTAAGAATTCTGCTTCAATATTTTCCTTTAAGGGCTATGATAACTCAATTGATTTTCTTTTTATTTTTTTAAAAAGAAGAGTTCATCTAAAGATTACCTTTGAAGCTACATGCCCATTTGACCTACTAACTGCATTTTATGAACACTTCAAAATTTCTGTTATTACTAATATTTTTTCTTTGAAAATTGGTGCAGTCTAAAAATCAAGAGAACAGAGCCAGGTATTTATCCACTTCCCTAATATTGAGAATGTGAGTCATCCCATTGGCATGTCTGTTTGTTGTTGAAGTGGGGCCTATAGACATATGAGAGCATAATTATTTAATGCATTTGTCACCAGAGGAAATAGCAGATCATTTGGACATGATCATTCATCATTTCTCCAGATCCGTTCAATAATGAAGGAACCTTTACCATCTAGTGAAGAGACCTTCAGACATTGCAATGGCTCAGCCATAACCAGATAATGCATATTGAAAACATTGATCAGAAAAATGCAGCTAAGCAGGCAACCTGCAGAGATGGCGAGAATGTGTGTGAGCCTTCTTAATGTTTCACTTGTATCTATGGAATCATCTAAAGCCAATACAGCATCGAGCATTCAAATCCCAACAGGCAATTTTCTGTTGCTTCACTAATCACCACAAAAAGAAAAAAGTTTGCCTTTTCACAGGTGTGTGAAAATTTTGATGAAGTCCTACTTACCACCTTATAATAGAAAGCAACAGGGAAAAAACCGATTGCACATTCTCTGTATTTTTCACAACCTGGTTATTGAGACCCTTCTCTGATCTATGACTTTGTAAGTCAATGCATTTCTGTGTTGTTTTTACCAACTAAAACCATTATTGGTGTAATTAAGAGAAGGTAGAAAAAAGACCAGAAGGTTTGAAAGAAGAGTCAGGGGGTGCTGCATGAGCTTCCCACCTCCTGAGTCATTCTGCTGTCTCTCCCAGTGGGTATCATGCTTCTAAAAAAATAATGGAAGGAATATTTTTTCCTCTCTCATGCAATATGGAATGAAGTTTCAAAATAAAAATTTCATTCTTATATATAAAAACAAGTCACAAAACAGATGTGTTTCATATGGTATATGCAGCAGTGCAAAACCATGTTTAGTCATAGACAAGTCCTCCATTCTGTCTTCCATCAGGGAGAAGCTGTTTTGGGAGATGAGGGAGGGGAGAATCATATAAATCTCCTATGCCTCACAGAAAAAAAACCAGATTAATTTATGAAGTAAAGATAGCCTCACACTGAAAATGCTATAAAGAAGCAACAGTACATCTCTGCATCAAAATTGTGCAATCCCAGAGATGCAGTTGTGTGCTTTAAAAGACACTCCAATTTGTATTCAGAATACAGCACCAATATAGCCTCCCACAGAAAAAGAAAACACTTGTGGATGACCACCTTAGAACAGCAGCAACAAATTACCACAATTAAGATGAAAAACACAAACTCAAAAATAATTCTTATTACGAACATGCACGCTTAAAAAACATAGGACCAGAAAGCTGCAAAGAGCAACATCATTTTTCATTATTGTGCTAAGACCTGATTGAATGCTATGAAAAATCCATGCAGTGGCAAAGATGGCTATTATTTCCTCTCCTCTTGCTCTATTAATATTAATTGAAAACTAGGTGTGGCACCACAAGAGAAGAATCTTGGTAAAAACCAGCTAGAATTTGTTGGCTTTTAGCATTCTAATTAAATATAATGTTCTTACCTGATTAAAGGAGGATTAAAAATCATAGCATAAGAAATATCCATACACTTGTAGATAGATGATGAGAGGCTCCTTCTACTGCAGGTACAGGTTCCTGGGCAAAGAAGCTTGTAAACTCTTGATTTCACTGAAATGAAAAAGGATAGAAATAAAGAACCTCCCCATAAAAGCAACAAAGGAGCCTCTGCAGTATTCTGTAGTCTCTTCGCCTGCTTCCTGTTCTGAGATTCACTCCTTGAATCCCAGCATCGATCAGAAAATTGGTTGTGGGGGAAAAAAAGGAGGGGGGGAGAGCAGAGAGGGAGGAAACGAAGCGGCGGCGGATTCCGTGCTGGCTCCACCTCCTGGCAGGACCGAGCGCGCTGGAGCCCGCACACCCTGCCCGCACAGCTTGTGCACCGCGTTACCCTCGAGTACACAGCTTTAAATGCAGGAACGGGAGCACCGATCAGTGCTTACCAATTCTTGGCAACTGCCTTGACATTTAAAGTACACAACACGATTTTTTCTCTCTCTCTCTTTTTTTTTTTTTTTTTTTTTACAATGAGATAAATATTTGAATACATCAGTATACACATAAATGCAGAAAACTCAAGGTACTGCCAGATATCTTTATTTTACTATGTACTAATGCATGTTCGGTTTAGAAATAAATCATTCTTTGTGCACAACTCCCCACTACAGATATAGTAGCAAGTAAGTGTGCTTGTTTTATTTCCTTTGATTATTGATCTTGCAAAATACAAATGATGTTTATATATTTATTGAAAGCCAGAAGGAAAATAAAGTTGTTAAGTAAGACAGAAGGAATGAATGTTTGGCTGTAGCAAGAACTATTACATTATTGCTCAATAAAGAGTGTTTAGGGTGATCTGCTTTATTTACTTTAATCCAAGGCTCCATTGCATTTTACAGCATCTTAGAACTGATCTTTGGTATTCTGGATACTATTAGTTGTAAAAGACTAATGTACAAATTGGCTGCCTCACCCCAGTTGTCTCTAGCCACAATTCCTATAATAGCAGTGCTGGATTTAGTGTTACTAAAGGATACCTTACACTGGAATGCTGTGTAGCTGACTGTTTCTACTTTTATCTTCTATTTCCATCATGTACACCTGCTCTGTCACATCACACAGCTAGCAGCCACCTGCATGGGGGGTTGGCTCAGCAATTCTCAGCTGTGGAGGAAAATTTAATCATACCAAAACATGTGGCCTGGGGGAGGAAAAAAGTGCAAAGTTAACTAGGAATGGATCTAGATGAAAACCGTGGACTTATAATTGGGATCCATGATCTAACTCATCACAAAAATCAGTGTTGTCAACACAAGGGAGTAGCTGAAGAGACAGTCCATTTTAGTAATGATGGATATTTTTGTCAGCTTAAACCATTCATCATGGTTATCCCAAAGCCCTGGAGTGTCCCAGGAAAATGATCCATTTTCATGCTTCTAGCCCTGCAATGGGATCTTGGACCCTGAAAGGACTCCAAAATACTAAAATAGTGCAAGCAGTGATAATAATAGCTCAAAACACCCATTGTGCGAGCATGGACTGAAATCCCTTAGAAATCCCGTTGGCACCAAAAAATGCGCTCTAGTTTGACTTTAAGGAACTTTTTCCTTAAAATACTCCTTTATACAGACCTACTCATACTTGTGAGGGGTTTCCCCGCGAAGTGCCGCCAGTGTTACTCTCAGCTGGCGCTGTCCGCGGTGCTGGAGCGCGGCCCGGCTCCACGGGCTCTGCTCCTCAGTGCCCGCATCTCCCAGCAGGGCACACAGCACAAGATACTTTGGAATATACTTTGACAACCTTGTATAAATGTCGAAATGCGTCATAAATGCATATAGGCCTACTTGAGATAAAAAATGCTGAAGCTCATATTAAAAAGCCTAATTCTAAAGTAACTTTTTGATTGTATTTTTTGCAAAATTATCATTTCATTGGAATATGTAATATTAAAGGTTTGAATATTAATTCAACTTCAAAACTAAACAAGAACTTCCATGCTATCTAATAAAAAATAAATATCATTTGAATTAATAACATCTGTACTATTAAAAGTGAGATAAAACTCGTGCAAGAAATTTGGAAATTATATTAATCTTTATTACTTAGAATAGTACTAATATGTAATTCTTTGCAGTAGAGGAGCAATTTAGTTAAAGGTGTACTGGTAATAAATATGAATTTCAGTTGCATTATAAAAAATATACACAAATTCAGAGAAGCTTTTATTATGTAATCTTAATCATTCTACTCACTTCTCACTTCTAAAATCTGTAGGTATATGGCAATTACATCTTAGTGCTAAAGCTCATTAGCAAAGTGAGATTTGATTTTCTGTATCTTCCTGAGAAGTAAAATTAAAATAAGATATTATAAGATCTCTGATATACCACAGTAAAGTGCCACAGTAATTAGATGCAATAGACTTAACTGCTGAGATTCTCTGGAGTTTTCTACGGTTTTATTTTCCCATAAAAACTGGATTTTTCACAAAGTGGCACAAACTTTCAAGCAGTTACAGTGAGAAAGTAAAGAGCGTCTCTATGAAAACTTCAGAAGAGATTCAAAGAGATCCTAGCAAATCTCTCACAGCTGATTCTAAATCTCCTAAAGCTATTCAACACCTACAAACATGATTTATTCTTGGTTTTATTAACCATTTTAATAGTAATTATAGGAACTCCATAGGAATGAAAACAAATATGCATTGAATAAATCTAATTTTCTGATTTTTTTTTCAAGTCTCCTAAAACTAGGATAGCTGGAAGAATCTCTCTGCTTATTCAGCCATGCTGATAGAGCTCATTTCTACCAGAAATCTCTCTTTGCCTCTTAGAGCATGGCTAACAGTCATCTGCATAAAAAATAACCATTCTACTAAATCATGCAAAAACATTTGCCCAGAAGAGACGGAGCAAAAGGTCAAACTCCAGTTTCCACAGCGCATGGGATGTTAAGCTTAAGGAGCAATGCTTGGAGCTGTTCTGGCCAACAGACACTTATCTACGCCTGTCATTTACATGCCTCAAAGAAATAGCTGCTTCACATATGTAGAACCCTTTCTTTTTCTTTTAATCTTTCTTTTAATCCACAAACCTCTTAACTCTCAAACTCTAGACCTAAATGTGGAAATTGCTCAGGCAAAAGACAGGTCTGCAGATTGAACAGTGGTTTCTTGATGTGTCATCTTTAAAAATATATAAATGAATCTCAATCAAAATTTATTGGCCTTTGTTTAGTTCTTATGAAATCATAAAGCCTATTATTCTTGCCTTTAACATCTGAGAGTCACCTTTGCAAATTACTCATTGAAGTGAAACTGAAATTTAATGTTATTCTAAATATGATGAATATTCTCTTCCCAGTTCCAGTTACTTTAAGAGAAACTGCTTTGGTGACTATTAATCATTAACAATCTTTGAATTTTTTTACATTTCTTTCAGATCTAAAATATTTGCATCTGAGGTGTATTAGTGCAGGCTACCACATTTTACCTCTGCCTGAAAAAAAAGCTTTGGAATTTAAAAGATTTCTGAAAATTTTTCTACATAATAAAAATTCTCTGGTCTTGGTATCTACTTTTGAAGAAGGGACTATTTTATATCACATTTACAATATTTTCAAACTTTAAAGCCAGTAATTTCTTTGCTGCCTGAGGCTAAATCTGAAGTCTCTTTTAATGACCAATGATGGATACAGATTTGAAAAGGAATAAGTACAATGGTTTTTGAAAGAACATATCACTTCCATCTTTTCTCTCTGTGACATTGTGTACCTGGACTTTACAATTTAGTGCAGCAGTTTACATGTTCTCCATCCTTATCATTCTTGGCCAAAAGCAGATCAAAGTACAATTATTTTTCTTTAACATGCTGGAGGAAACTGTTTGAAATGTTTCTCTCTCAGTGTAATATATTTTCATAGTTTAGTTATAAAGGTACTATTTTTAGTACAGATAACTGCTACATGTGCTATGAGAGACAGAAAAACTTTCTAAAGATCAACTTGGCAAGCATATGTTATTAAACAGAGCAATTATTCTAGGCATTCCAGCTTTTAAAGACTAGCAAATAAATAAATCATAGCTTGAGGTTTGCTTAACAAAACCTCCCCTCTCTCCAAGTGATGATTACCCTTCATCTGACCAATTAAACCACATGACTCAGTAGCAATAAATGGAATGAAAACATATGAATGCAATCTCTCTGTTTATAGGTGTCCTGGGAGAACATTATTAGATTTTGTTACTAGCTCTGAGAGCACACTAGTGCACTTGTTGCTGAGGTATCATTTAATTCATTTCTCCACCTCTTAAAATCTGCCTACCTTAAATTGTATTTGTTCACTCTGAAATCGATTGCTTTCATTTCATCTCTGTTTATTGGTCTTGTCACATATATGTTAGATCCTTTTGAACATTGTCCATGTCCTGTGAACATATGGCTTAAAATAATAGCTTCCTAGGCCTGGTTGGCCTCTTTGGACTTTACAAGGAATAACAAATTATTTCTTCATTCTTGATCTCTACAACTTTGTTGTCTAACAAAATTAATGTATGCTATAGCCCCCTCTGACACCAGGAATTATCTCCATTTCATAGGAGAGGAACTAAGACACACACATACATTAATTTCTGGAAGTTATACAAGAAGAGTGCAAGCCTTAGATATTGAACCCTTATTATCTGAGTCAGTGCCTGTCCTCTGTTCTAACTTTTATTACTCACATAAATATCTAATATTTCTCAAAATTCTCCTAACCTGTTTGCCTGTATCCCTGTAAGTTCTTGAGGCATATGACATGCAAAAAACATATTTACTAATAAATAAGTTGCCTTCTGTGATTCTCCTGTATTGTGATTAAATAGACATAAAATTAAAAAAAAAATCTTATCAAGCAAGATTAGCAAGATTAGCATAAGTATTGTTTCTACCACTTGGAAATTTGTAAACTACTTCTGCAGTGGCAGCAGATGCAGTGCCTACTACATACTAGAGGATAGAAACATTTAGAAAATATATGGTGGGAAAGCTACATCTTTCCAGTTAACCTATGGAACTTTTCACCAAATCTCCCACTGAGTAGTGAACAATGCCAAGTGAGGTTGGCTGCAAAGCTCCTGAAGATGCAGTTAGGCCCACCTCTACCTTGAGGATCACTGGCATAAGAAATTTTTTTTTTTATCAGTTATTTTGTTATTGTTTGCTGGTAATTATCTTGAACTTAGACATCAGTTTCATACAATGATTTTATTTTTTCAAAATGTAGATACACAAGAGTCCTACTCTTTCTAAATATATGAACAGAGTAGGTGCATTTATAAGTGAACATTTTAAGGTATCTCTAAGCGGTGATTGTTGTGTACATTTTGTTCAGCTCATGATAACTTTACGATTGTGATTGTAGTTCATCTGAATGACAGGAAACTTGTAAACTGAGATCAATATTTTGGAAGCACTTAGGCCCATATGAAAGGTGGTTGGAGTGTTTTATGCTTTGTGAATTATTTTTAGTTGATTTTTACTGAATGAATGGAATTGTCACAATGGAGTCCACTTGCATATGGCCTTCTTATTGGTTCTTCTACAAGAGTTGGAGGGGTTTAACCATTATTTAATAACTTAATGTTAAAATAATTTTGTTATTATTAAAATCTATAACCATTAAAGTACAGATTGCTGATAATATATCTTTATTACGATGTTAGGAATAATTTAAAACAGCTAATTTTTCAGATAGTATGCTCTATGGCCTGTTAAAATAGATTCTCAAGTAAAAATGCAGATTATTAGTTGAAAAGCTACTAAGCTACTGTGTCAGGTCCATGGCTTGTAAATATGCATTAGTAGCTGGTACAAAATTTATTAAAAGCAGGTTTTTTTAAAATTTGGCGCACTAGGGATAAAAGGAGGGGGAAAAAAGAGAGAGATTGAAGAGATTTATGCACTTATATTAGCCAGTGTTGAACTTGAATTAAAGTCACGTTCATTACACTTAGCTAAATACCGCAATTTTGATTTCTTTCAAAAGGTAACATTGGTAAGTAGTTGAAGGAATAGAGATAATATCATTTTATATTTTGGTGCCTTTAAGTACATTAGTTCACAACAGTGCCTGAGAATTACTAAGGAGAACTGCTGACAAAAATAATTGTATTCATAAAATAAAATATTTGATGTTAAAACAAGTTGATAACTTAATTGCTGAAAGCTTACATGTGACCTATGTACAGGGATTGCCCTTATGAAACCCCATACAGGGGCTGTACTCATTCATATTTAATGCTTCAAAATTATTTTCTTCTTTGGAAACAAGATATTTCAACATTTGTATTTGAGCTGTTTAGTTAAAAGTGACTGGATAGCTTTGCATGTATTCAGTCTTTACTGGGAGCAAAACTGCACCTGGGACAAGATTCCCAGAAAGATTATTTAGAAATGTCAGAGGTTTTCAAGTTACATTTTTAAATGTAATTTCTGAGTTGAACTTTCAGTGATGATTCATTAAAAGATGTAATCATAATTTAAATTGAAACAAGTGCCATGCTGGAATTAATTGTTATAAATTACTTTTGCCAAGGCAGCCTATTTGTAGTTGTCCTTTCAATGGTCACTTCTGATTTTCAGATCTGGCAGTGGGATCTAGTGAGGCAGAAGAAAGGGAGGAGAGAGATTTTGTATATATACTATTTATCACATATATACATTTAATATAGAAGGTTTTTAAAATGAAATTTTCATATTTAAAAATTCAGGGGTTTGGGAGGAGTTGTTCCATATAGATGGTTTGATGCGTTTACATTATAAATGTATAGAGCTATTTGTTTGTGCCACTGATAGATTTCAGAGTTCTTAAGAACATTGTTCAAAGTCTGTACATGAATAAAGAAGAATACAGGCCGTACATGAGCTATGTATGACCTGGGCCTGGTTAGCCTGGAGAAGAGATGGCCAAGAGGGGATCTTATCAACGCATACAGTATCTTAAGGACAAATGTCAAGAAGATGAGACCAGATGGTGCCCAGATGGTCTCCAGCGGCAGAACAAGAGACAGTGGACACAAACTGAAACACAGGAAGTTCCATCTGAACATGAGGAGAAACTTCTTTAGTTTGAGTGTGACAGAGCACTGGAGCAGACTGCCTAGAGAGGCTGTGGAGTCTCCTTGCATGGAGATACTCAAAGCCCAGCTGTATGTGATCCTGCAACTTGCTCGAGTTTAGCAGGGTTACATGATTTCCAGAGGTCCCTTCCAACACAACCATTCTGTGATTCTGTAAATGAACATTTGCCATGACTTTGTGTGGCATGAGCATTTCTACAAACAAAAGTTAGATTTTCTGGACTCTTCTTTTAGTGTAAATATTAATAATTGAAGTGTTTATATTAGTGACAACATTTCTCTAATAGCACACCTACACCTATCAGAAGGCTGCCTTGGTACAGACAAATACATTAGGTATAGTCATTGTGCCAACTGGCATATCACAGAAGATTGCAATAAATATAAGGACAGTATCACAAAAAAGCAGGACTGGGGGTTCTCTATTATTTTGACGTTAATCTAACCATCTTGTGGAACATTAGTTCACAAAATTTAGCTATTCTAAGACAAAACTCTTATAAAACTTAACAAAGAATCAAACCTCTGAACCAACTCAAGTTAAAAACTGTTTTTCATAGACCTGTTTCTGTTGGAATTACACAGCTAGTATTAAGGAGTGTGCTTTTTATTTTTTAACAAAGTTGAAATGGTTTGTTATTTAGATTCACATTTCTTAATTTTTCCAGGAGAAACGGATTCAACATGTATTACTCCCCTTTAACTCTCTGATGTTACTAGATGATGATTACCTTTGGACAATGACACAAAGACTTTCTAAAGAAAACTACTAAAGACCCTCAAGAACTTTTTTTTAATATTAAAAATTAAAAATTCAAGAAATCTCTTTGAAGCAAACAGGGGGACTTGTGTGAGCAGTATGATGAGGAGTGTCCCTGTATGCCCCAGGTTTACAAAACCCAAACATTTTGAATGTAAGAACACATTTCCTTTGCTTAGTACACAGAGATTATTCTGTACATACAGAATACATACACCCCCTGAAAATGTATTCCTGTTTCCTGCTGCCAGATTCAGGAATTTGGTGTTTATATCTGTCAAGCACACAGCAAGTGTAACTAAAACCAAAAGGAGTACTCACAAACTGACACAAAATGTTTTAGGATAAATGCTAACTGCAAAGGGGATATCTGTTGATATGAGGGATATGGGACAGGAATTGTAGGCAGTTATCACTACTCCTGCTGCTTTGTGCAGTTGTGATTTGGTAGGGGCCATCAGGGTGGATACCTGCTGGCTGCCCTGGGGTCCTTGCTTCCAAAACAAACTGCGTGACCAGGGGACAGAGAATAGGGCTGTTTCTAAGCTCTGCAGAAGAGGCATTTAAAGGAACTACAGGAGCTACAAGAAAGCAAGATATTAATTGCTTGTTATACTCATTTATTCTTGTTTTGTGGAATTGTGTTTGTTTATTAAATCCCACATGACTGAACATGAAAGCTGGTAGCTTGATTTTCAATTAGGTGGGATCTGTAGCAGTCTCTACCCCAAGGCTTTGAGTCATTATGTTGCACACACTTGCTGACACTGCTCAGCATTTCTACACTTCACTTTCCACAGACACAACGCTCCTCAAGCTGCCAGGCAGGACAAAACAATATGCTGCCCGAAGGATATTATTCACTCAATACTGCTGCCCATGGAGGAGGTGGTGCTGGAGCTACTGCTCTAATAATTCTTCCCAGGATGGCCAGAGGAATTCTAGGTAAGCAGATGTAAATTTGCATGTGCCCTGGAAGCCTGTCTAAGGGAAAGACTTTGAGCTTTGATTTTACCTAAGCATAAGACATTTTACGCACGTGAAAGACATGAACATGGTGCCAAAAATACACGGCAGTTTTTAATGAATAAGAAAGTATCAAGATAATTAGCAAGTTCTGCATACACCAGTTAGGAAGGCAGTTAGGGAGTCTTGTTATTTACACATTCCTCCATTCCCATGCATTTTAAAGGAAACAGCATATTTAAAACCAAACGCTCTGTTCAATGTATACGGACAACGGCTTCAAATTTTAATTATTTTATGAAAAAGGCATTTGGAAGGGTTGTTCAATAATCAGTGTGGTTCCGTGGGTCTGTTCTGCTCCTTGCCAGCTGGCAGCGCAGGTCAGAGCCGAGGGAGGCGGCGGAGCGGAGGCTCTAGGCCGGGCGGCTGCGCTCGGCGCGCTCGGGCTCGCCACCAGTAGGTGGAGCTGCCACGTCAGGTGCTGCGGGCTGGGCTCGTCACTGCGCCCCTGCATCCCCTCCCCGGCCCCCCTGCGCAGAATAAGCTGTTTTCTCATATATGTTGGGTACCATAGAGTGACTGAGAACAGGAAGCGGAGGCAGAAGCAGAGAGCATTCTGGAAAGGTCTCTGTGTTTTCCACCGAGAATACAGAAATTGTGATCAATTAGTAAGGCGTTGTGGATGGAAATCTGGACTGTTTCAGGAGGAGACATGTATTACATTATTTTTGGATGCTGGGCTTTGCAGTGATTTTTCATTCTCTTTCAATCAGGTAAGCTGGCAAAACGTTAAATTTTACCCATAATCAATCATGGCAACATGGTCTTTTTCACATTTTGGAATTGGATTTTTCTCTCTGGTTTCCTGTTAAGATAGAGTCAAAGATGGAACGGGGAATTCAAAGCCATTTTGTACTGACTGATTGTGATGATGGTGTGATTTTTTTTCTTTTTAACCCTGTCAAGTCTGATATCTGGTCTCTTAATATGATGTTGTAATGCAGTAGTCTTCCTCACAAAATCAGATCATTTTGTGATCAAGGTATACAGCATTAATTCCAAGCATTTTATAGAAGTGACCTTGTTTCCTAGGAAGAAAAATCTGGTGATATTCAGACTCAGGATTCTGATGATTCAGGGATAAAATCTACGCTGTTTTTTATATATGGTATATATATGGTGGTATTTGAATAAATTCCCTTATTAGCTAAATTTTGTAAAAAAATACAGGGAAATATTTTCTTTCTGTGCCATTTTTTTTCATGGTTGTGTGTAGGAGAGAATGGACTCACCGACTGTTTATTAAGCAGAGGTCCACACCAAATGTGTAGTTCACATTTTGTCTGTATTATTACTGTCAAGCTTAATATATACTTCTTAATAGGGCTGTTTGAAGATATCAACACAAGAATTATTATAGTTCTTAATTTCATTGTCCATTCATCTATTGTCTCATTCATTGTTACCATAATAATTAAAGCTGTCAGTTATTAAAGGTAAAAGGAAAATATCTCCTGAAGATCACTTTGATACATGAATTCTTTTTTTCAATAGTGGTTCTACAGACACACATAGGCATTAGAGATACATATGTTATATTAGTATTGATTTGGAAATTATTCCAAAAGAAAACAGTAGGGAAAAAATTGCCTTTTAAAAAAGCCCATACAGCAGAATAAGGAGCCCACAATTTACAAATCACCTCCTCAATGCATATATATAAAAAAAGCAGGATTGGCTCTCAGGTGATATTCAGAGTAGCAAGCAAGGCCTGTACCTGAAGTAATGATGTGAAAGAAAGAAGTTTTTAATTTGTATTCTTTATGGTGCTTGGGGTATCCTTGCTTAACTCCAAGATAAATTATCAGTAATAATGATGCTTGTTTTAGAAACACATCACGTTTGTGCTTTCATTATTGACTTGTCAAGAAAACAATTTCAGAAGGGACTTTTTAACTTTAACAGTTTAATATTTAATATTTGCTCTCTTGCACATCTCCATTTTGGAATGGAAGGTTGTTAAAGACAAGAATGTGAGTTGCTGCAGTAATTTGAAGCTTCACAGCACCTGTTAAACAGATACGTTGTTTATTAGGCTGTGATATTTACAGAAATGATGCTTGTGTTGTCAGTTTACAATTTTTCTCTCAATGAGCAGACGTTAGGTCTGATTTTATGAGCTCTGTCAATAAAGGTCAGTATTGCAAAATTCTGTATAGGTAATACTAGATGTTAGCAAAGAAAGACAATTTCACATTTTCAGTGAAGAACATGAAACAATTCCCCTGTGCTCTCTAAGGCTGTCAGAGTGGTAGTTTGGTCATTTCTGTATATTATCAGGTAACCTGGAGTGGGAAGTATCAAGGGAAAGAAAAAATGATAAAAAGTAGGGTGTGTTTAATCAATATACTGATGACACCTTTCATGCTTTTGCCTCTTTTTCTTCACAGATGGCATTAGATGAGTTAGCTTTTACCTTATGAAGATTAGGCATGAGAGAAATTTATTTGCCCTCAAAAGAGCAAGGATTTTTGAAGAAAAAAAGAATAGCGGGATGTAAGATGGAACTTTCTGACTGATGATATCCATTTCCTTCTGCTGCTCCCATCTCAGCCCGATATAATTTGTTGTGTGTATGCCATGTACTGATGACATTACTGGAGTCCCACAACTTTTGATGAATCAGTGAAGAGCAGATACTAAAAAAGAGCTATGTACAAGGCAAGCAAGTTGTGACCTTGTTCTCTAAAGTACAAATCTTGGCCCCTTTTATCTATGTGCTCTTCTTGTCATAAGGTGACAAAGGAAAAGAATTGCTTGAACTCTGCTTCAGTTAAACCTAAGGAGAATAAATGCAAGTTTCTGATATTTGGTACTTTATTTGTATATTTTCTGAATTCTGACAGTGATAATTGAAAGTAAGTTTCAGAAAGTTGCATTTACTCTGTTCTTTATCACAGAATTATATTTAGAAGTTAGAAATTTAATTTACAAAATTCTAGTTATCTTATTTTCCACTCAGCATAACTCTTCTGTTTTGTTTTTTTACCTTACAGCTGTTAATCAGTAATATATACTGTTGCCATTTAGAAGATATATTGTTTTTTTCATCCTCACTTATATAAATAAGTGGTTTAAAGCATCATAGTAAAATTGATGCCCTGCTTACACAACACATGTACATGACCTGAGCTGTAGTGTCAATCAGTCCGTCAAATCAACTGCCAACCACCCTAAGAACCACCTGTAGGAAAAAGGCATCCTCTTAACTGGAAATCTGACATTATGCATTACATCTACTCCTGATTAAAATCTGTGAAGCACCTTGCAATGGCATGTCTAAGTTTGATATTTGACCAATAGGACTCCCACAGGACCTTGACACTGGAGCTGGCATCATACAACCTGTTCATCTGCTTTCATCAAAATTGTCTTTATGAACAGCTGGAATCTCCAGTATATTACTGTGTTAGTGTTATTGCTTGGCTTTCCTTGCCTTATGATGAGGTAAAGCAGAGAATAGGGATACGAGCAGCTCAGGCAGGGACTGTGATACTTGAAAATATAAATATAGAGTAGGTACAGCATATGCTCTTGAGTAACCATGTACTACTAATGTACTACCACTGTAATCCAAAATAGGAGCAAGCAAGTTAAATTCTAGATCACAAAAGTGTCCAGTTTCTCTTTTTTTCATTATGCAGCCCCAAATTATTTCTTCACATTACAAACAAACAAACACAACAAACCAAGTAACAACAGCAAAAAGCCCCGAAGATCCAAATCTCAAACAAAAAGGATCAGATAATCCACCCCAAAACAGTGATTTCAAATTGTTGCTAACAATCCCCATCTTGGTAACATCTTCTTACAAAAAATTGCTGCTGACTTACTCTATCAATTAAGACAGATCACAGAATATGTTTTACAGTAAAAAATACAACTAAAACAGTTAATATTTAAAGAGTTTATGAGGCTTTTTCACACATAAAAGCTTAAGGAAAAGGTTATTTATGATCAGATTAATTAGTTGTATAGTTAATAATTCTTTATTGCTATTGCTCTTTTTTTGACTGAGTAGTTTTACTTAGGTAAGTGCAGTCGTGGAGCTACCCATGTGCATGGGTCCATTTTTCAAGCTGGAATTGTTTTTCCTGCTACTTCTTTGGGTCAACATTGTGGATATCGTATACCCTTATCAAATGGTCCCATTTTGAATATGCATATATTGAGTGTATAGTCCATATGCATGGGTCTGGCACATGCCAGATGCATCAATTGCACAGATGATGTACCTGCTCAGCAAGGCTGCAGTTTCACAGGTGCTGAAGTTACTGTGTATGTGTATAGATCAGCTGAGGAGCACAGACAGCTGACTCCCCGTCCGTGAGATGCATCAGGCACATCCTCACATTTCTCTACAAGATTTCCTCAATGAATGCAATGAGGCACGCTGGTAAATCTGAGAGGATATCACAGATTCCCGTAAGGAAATGGATGAGCATCAGGACTACTGGTTCTGTGATCTCCTTTACCATACATACCCATTGTAACCACACAATAGGAGGATCTTGGAATAAGTATACATTGCAGGAAATTTCCATTTATAGATTATTTATACCTAAATTAGATGTTGCTTATTTAATTTTAAGACCCTCCTTTTCAGTGTGGAGAGGATCAATGTTCATGATCTTTTAGCATAATTTATTTTAAGAACAATGTGAAGCAAGAAACTTCCTTTATCTGCTTAACCATAAAATATTATTATGTATGATTATATAGGATTCTAGGAAGTTGCAAGTTTGTGTTCAAATCACTACAGAAATGCAGATGAAAAAGTAAATGAGGAAATGAAATGTTCACAGGTAAAATAGATCCTTTTATGTAGGGCAACATAGCGCTGTGTGGCCTGGCTACTGTATTAATTAAAGGAAAGTCTGTCACCATTTCTCATAAATTATGTCCTTCCACTGCCTGGTAGTCTGGGAATAGAAGCAGAAATTTTTTAGTCCATGTAGCCTGAATTTGGGGCCACATGTCCCCATTTCTTATCTGCCTAGATTTGCATATCCTGAAAACTCTGTCCTTTCTTAGGCATTATTTTACTATCTTTTAATGTTTGGATGCACTAAGGAATTCCAAATTTGTGTTGGTTAAAAATATACTCATAGGAATCTAAATTTCTTGGTCCAGTTTTAAATACGTCCAAACACAAAGTTTTCAGATGTTAAATGAATGTGCTTTCTTGACAAACAACTCTCATTGCCTTCTCAAAAGCCAGTCACAGAGGACAACTGTGTAACTGTATCAAGACTCTGATACAAGAATATTTTTATCCCTCTTTATAAATATTTGAGATATATGTGTGATAGTCTTGGAAACCTGAATGTGTATTTGTCTGTGTCCCACCTAAAAATGCAGGGTTTTTTTCTCAGATGCAATTAACATGTTACCAACTTGATTTCCTTGAGAACAGGAATTTCTCCACAGTTATTACTATCAAGAACATTTACTTTTGAATGCATGTGTTCTTGTGCAGTGGCTAAATAGTAAGGATAAAACTGCTAGACTACAAACTTAGGATATTAAGTCAAAGGAATGAAGGCTCCCTATACATTTTAGCAAAGTTGACCTAGCTCCACAGTGGCACTCAGGGATAGACAGATAGAAAATTATTCTTATTGTCAGTAGATATTCCATTGAAAAGCACACTTTAAAGAAAAATAATGCTCTGCATCTAAGATGTGTAATAACTTTTACATTACATAGAGGGCACTTTTAAATGATGAGTGAAGGTATACACCTAACTTACAATCTTGCACCTTATCAAGGAGCAAAATAAATTTTCCTCATGACAAATAGCTTTGAATATTTAAAAATATTTCTTTAAGTTTATTCTTACTTAATAGCTCAATAATCTTCAAGACTTGTTTGTGACAGAAGAAGGCAAAAGTACTAGGCTTTACAGTTAGAAAGGGAATCAGTAATGATATTTTAATGTCTGAGTGGTGTAAACTTGATGACGGAATAAGTAGGCAATTTCAAAAGGTCCCAAGAGTCCAAGGTCAGATTGAACTGAAGGAGGGCAATCCTAATGTTTACTGTCATTTAAAGGAAATGTCTAAAGAAAAGCCTGTCACTGATATTTAAAGCCAAAATGCTCGCATGAAGACACTTTTGTCTCTGACCCGAGACAAAAGTTCTGACCAAAATCAATATAAATAAAATTCAACCAGTATTATAAAGGAATGTCTTACCTACTGAGTGAAGGTGTAACTGAGCATTAAAGGAGTCTTCCTGAAAGGATTTTGCTAACACCATTTTAAGTTACTTGACATGTGTTTCCTACAAATCAATTTGTTTAGTTAGTGTTATAATAGGTAGAATACTAGAATTCTAGCAGCTGCTACAGCACTAGCTGTCATTCCATAGCACATATCACTTAGAGCTATAGGCCTCTAATTAGTACAATATTTTGTTAATATACTGAAATTTCAACATTATAAGAGATAACTTTTAGAGAGATGGTAGAACTTGTAACTTATAGGCTTTGCACCTTTATATTTATTACATGCAGGTAGAGACTAGATTTAAGTCATGCTTCCATACTCCATTTGGAAAACATTCCAGAATTAAGGCTTGATTATATTTTATTAGACAGTTCCATGACACCTGAATAAATGCCTTGCAGAAATCCATGCACATCTTTCATATGCTGTATTAAACCTTGGGTATAAAGCACTCTATTTTCATGTTGACTTTATGTGCGTTTTCTTCCTGGTATAGTAATGATCACATTCAGCCAAGGACTCTGTGTGAGCCTCTCAAACAGAAGTTCCAGTTTTTCCCCTTTGGTTTCCTAGGCAACTGTCAAATTCCAAATACAGTTCATTAATCTTGTGTTATACGAAGTTTATTCTTTCATATTTTGTATTGACTTGTTTCTGCAATATAGTTAGACTAGGAAAGCAAGTGTTTCAGCTGCATAGTTCTTACCGATTCAATTAATTTCCTAGTTTAGTTTGTTTCTTTTTTCTGAAATTCATAAACAATATTTTTTGTTGCAAGTGCATTTTTGTAAGATTCCCTAGAAAAATTTAGAAAAGAATACTACATTACAAACAGAGCTTTCTATTTCTTTTGCACAGCGAAATTAATATTGTGATGTATTTAGATATTGCTCACTGAAGTTTTATTGGGGCACCATCACTGGCATATTGTCCTATAATGGTCTTTATAGCAAAATCTCATTTTGAATAACCCCATTTCTTTCTTTTCCAGTTTATCGTTACATTGGGAGCTAAAGAGCATGAGGATATAGTTTGAAACATTCTTTGAAGCAATGTTATGTCTCAGAATTTGAAACATATTCTAACCAGTTTGAGATTAAATGCTTGTGCTATATATGCAGAAGACTTCAGGAAAGAGCCCTACATGAAAGAATCTATGTAATTTGTCAATCGGGAATCACTTCTGACTAGGCCTGAGATTTTACCCGTGATTCATTCTTGGGAGTTTTGTTGTAACTACCACTTATTAGCACAGTATAACCATGATGCATAGAGGTAGAGACAAAGTTGGGGTCACATGTGAAAAAGGGTTCACTGACTTGTGCTTTAATTCAAAATACAGATTTGTTGAAATTACCTGCTCTTCTAGTGTTATTAATAATTCTCACATTAAAAATGAATTCCTCAGCATTTTGCAAACTGGCAGATATTTTACAACTGGAGAGAAGTTACACTCCCTTTTTTGAAAATAAATGTCATATCAATGTTTAGCATTAGTGATTGTTCTTTTATTAGGAACCTCTAGAATCTCTTACATATTATTTTGAAACTTGTGAGCAGAAACACTTAAACATTTTGTTGTATCTGACCATGAGATCAAATTTCAGCCACAGTGCTGCTTGAGAGGCAGAATCCAGATGCACCCAATAGTCAAAGGGACTGGGAAGTCCTGTCTGTACCCCCAGGGAAAACTGCATTCAGTGTAAAATATGCGTTGGTGGATAAGTATCAATGGTGGCAGAGTCATGATTCCCTGAGGTCAGTTCTGGAGACACAGCTTTCAGATGTCTTCAGTGGAGCCTCTCCAGCAGTGACTCACCACAGCAAAATGTGCTGAATCAGTGCTTCACTCAAAATGACCAAGGCATTGAAAGAATTTGCTCTTAGCCATCATTGGAATGAGTTTATGTTACATTATTAAACAATGGAAGCTCTAATTATGTTAACACTTATTGTATATTTGGGAAAATGCAATTCTAGATTGATAGGAAATAGTACCAGGCAAATTCTAGGTTAGTTTTTGAAACATATTCTCTGTAATTGAAGTACTTGGAGATCCTCTGTCTTTAAGAGTAAGAGAAGCAGTGATCTAAAAGAAAGCTTTCACTTTTTGTTTTCCCACCTTTTGTGTTCTCTCTGACCTGATCTGTGTCTACTCAGATTTTCTTTATTTTATCTACAGAGTTTCTACTGTGGCTGGTCATGCTCATTGTATTTGGAGAAAAGTATTCTTAAGAGCTGCTTTCACAAGAGCAGAGATCTAAAAGAGAGGGATGTCTTCTTCTTTTCTTCTCTAGGAGTAAAAGCAAAATAACAACATAAAACAGTAAAAAAAAAAAAGCCAGAATATATCTAGATGAGATATCTAAATGAGAATGTCTTAAAGACAGCTCATCTGAATCTCAGTGGCTGAAGACTAATATGTGTAAGATGTAAGTAGACACTTTAAATTTAATGAACTGGATACCCAGATTATTAAAGACTGAAGAACACATGGCCAACCTTTGGCCAGCTCTTGTAATGATGCAAGTAATTTATACTGAAGAACCTGAAGATACAGTGTTTTTCTGGTATTATATTACTTGGCAGGGATGAAAAATTTTGTTGCACAAAGAAAAGCATTCGTACCAACAATCTCTATAATAGATAACTTGAAGTACCCATATGTTCATGCAAATATAGAGTTAATTAACTTCCATGCTTGCTTAAAGATAGTAAATCCATTGGGAGTAATGATACACTGTTCAGTTCCCAAAATGACAGGTGAGAACACTGCTGTTAGTCCAGGAGCTCCCATCTACCATGTCTTACCCCATGTCTACCAAAAACTGTACTAGTGGTGCAATAATTCCAACAAGGCCCATTTTTCTCTTTTAGTGAAAGCATGCAGGTAAAAGATGAGGTGGGGTCTTTGAAATGCGCACTTAAAGAATATTCTTAATGTATTTTTGTTCTGTATTAGGTTTTGTGACATAACTAATTTTTGATCCTGTTTTTCTTATTTCTCAGTGCTCTTAGGCTGGAAAAATATATTTATGTGAATATGTAGACTTACCCTTGTCTACTGTAATTAATTTTTGAGAAGCTTTGGACACAGGAACAAAGAATGAGAAAGTTTTGAAGGAACTGCAGTCTTGAAGACACTTCAGGTCCTAAGAAGAAGCCTTCCTTGCCAATTCATTTTCTGCCAGAAATGCAGCCTTTTTCTTTTCACATTAGCAAAACATGCAGAGGTTAAATTCTGAGATTTGGCATTTCTTAGAAAAATAAAGGTAAGACTGTCTTTTCTTCTCTGCCAGAAATAATGTTTCACTGCCAAAAATGGCTAGTTGATATTCTGCTACATATCTTCACTAAAATACTAGTGGGAAAATGAAATTAACACCTTTATGAGGTTCAGCTATAGAAATTTGTGTTACATATATTGTATCTATTTTTCTTTAGAATGTAAGGATCTCCAATGCTGGAAGGTATTTGCAACATGTTGATTAGATTACAGTATTCCAATTAGGCTGATCTAATTGGAATAAGAAAGAGACCCTCTTCCTCTTTAATTGCATATGGTTTTCATTTGTCCTTCTTCAGGTTTCTCCAATACTTCAAGTATTGACACTTGATCTCTTTTCACACATTCTCAGAGGCAACTCATGGTGTTAAAGAAAATACAAGGCAGGCTTACATTTAAAAAATTCCTAGAGGTTTCGGTCAACTTTATCTATAAGATAAATGGGTCAGATAATTTGTTTTGGGAGTTCTACAATTGGCAGGTAGGTATCTAAAGGAATTCAGATTTATTCCTTTACATAACCTATCAATTTTTGATTATTAAGAACTAAGATAAGAAATAAGAACTAATTAATTCAAAAGAAAATGTTGGAGAGAGGTCGCAGGAAGGAAAGTGTTTTCTTCTCCTGAGGGTGGGGTTCTTAAGGTTTAGTTAATGTACTTTCACACCTAATTTCAAGTCATTACTGAGAACATGAAATATGATTGCATGTAGTACCCCTGAAGCAACTGAAGCTTTTACTACATTTACTGTTCTTTGGACAGTTTTCCACCTATTTTAAATCACCCCATTCTAAATTATTTTAAAACAAGTTTTATGAAGGAATATTATTTCTGTGACATACCCTTATTAATTGATTTCATATTCTCAAAAGTTTTTTGTCTTCTGGTATTTATTAATTTTATTAATAAACACCTGGTGTAGACTTCATTATTTGTTATTTATATTTTGAATAGTTATGTAACACTAATGCCTATAGGCTACTGAGGCTGACTGCAAAATTACAGACAAAAATACAAAATACAACTACAGTCATTGCTACAGATAAATTATAATCTAAAAATTTACACAATGGATCAATAATAAATGTTGAACTTAATGGAAAAAAGGAAAACAAATCCTATGTATTCGTCAGGGAGGACCTATAAGAACAAATTGTCAAAGTTTAAATTACTAGATTACAGTTTAAAGAGGCAGGTTCTGACCAGGTGCTAAGTTCTGAAGGCTGTTTTCACCTCTAAGGAAATCCTCCTTTCCTTGAAATACCTATTTTTATGAAGCCAACTTTCATGTATTCCTTGCCTTAGGACCCACGGCTAATTTTAACTGAATGTCTCTTCAGATATCTCAAAGAAATCTGCATTGCATTGCGTTTACCACTGTGAAATACAGCAGTGACATTTTGAGTCTCTTTTGATCTTTTTGTAATTCCATTTTTTACTAGAATATTTTAAAGCAGTAAAAATAGGGTAAATATGCCAAGATAAATGGTAAACAATGGAAAATGTCAATTATGAAAAGATAATGATCTGTAACTTAAAAAAATATTTCAGACCACATTTTTCTTCATTAAATTATTCTCTGTGTACAAAAGCCATGAAAAATTTCAATAAAAATATTTAATTTTAGTTCTTCTCACAAAAAACTAATATTTACCTATCCTTCTCTTTCTTGAACAAACTGAAGGCAGCATTTCCTGATTTGGAATTTGATCAGAGAACAGTAATTTAACTGTAATTTACCTTCACTTCCAGAAAAATCAATACCTGAATTTTGTAAAACAACATCCCAAACACTATGAGAGAGAGCTAAGATGACTCATTTTTTCAGACTGTCCCAGCATATGCTCTCTTGTATCTCTTTCCTCCTCGGGACAGTAGGAGCTTGAGTTGAGGTATTTTTCTGGTATCAGCACACAAGAGCTACACTTTTCATTTCTAAACAGCAGAAAGCAATCTCTAGCTGATGCTGAGGTGGTGCCAATAGCCCTGCTGTTTCTGTCTGTCCCACTGTGGGAGACCCACCATTTGATTTGGACTAATAGCTTTACTTCCATTGAGACAGTTGGCCTTATTAACATTACTAGTTTAGAAAAAAAGTTTTTAATCCAGGCTTTAGCATCTGAGAGGTTGTTGCAAGGTTTGGCACAGGGGAAGATACTAGTTCCAAATTACAGCTTCTCAAATAAAAGATTAGCGTAAGAAAATTAGGATAGCTGGTCATTTTACAGATTCCATTTGCTATACTTGCACTTGCTCCAAGCCTAATCAACTGTTACAGTTTTAATAGAATTAAAATCTCACTAGTCAGTTTTTCAAGGTTTTAGCAGGCAGTACTTTAAAGGGAAAAAACCCCAGCAAGATTTGCTATTTCTCCACCTTGAAAATTTTGAAGGGGATATGTGCAGTTTCATGCAAAATGCAGATAACCTGTTAGATAACCTGAAGATTTGAATAAACAATCATGGTACTACCTGGTACTTATACTGGTACTTTCACTTTTACCATTTGCCCTATTTAAGATATCATAAAAATAGACACCTTCAGGCCACTTCTTCTGGCTTTTTCAGAGATACAGAAAAATTAATTTGACATTGTTAGCAAAGATATTTTACTTACTTTCTGACACATCTTCTGTAAATGATGAGAAGATTACTATATTAGAAATAAAATTTAACAAGTTATAATATGTCCACAGATAACTAGCTTTTATATATATGTGGACATATATATATGTCCACAATATAACTAGCTGAAATATGTGTAAAATTAAAAACATATAGGTACTGTTTATTGCTCAGTCTTAATATTTAAAGATAGAGGCTGAAGGAAAACTGGAGGACTTACAGAATGCAATGCTCAATTACAACTAATTGCAAAAGCATGTCTTTAATAAATGGGAACTTCATTTTTCTAATGAAATGTATTAAAATATAGAGCATTACATATATGACATATAAACCAGAATTGTATTTCAAATGCTTGAAACTCTCTTTGCTGAGCAGCAGAAGGTACTGAGGGGCCTGGACCACATGTAGTTTTGAGACTCTTTCTTTATAAATTGTTTTTAATGACAGTTTTTCTGAATTATTAGATATACAGAATATCTGAATTCTGCCTAATATCATTCATGTCCTGGCAGTTTATTTACCAGATAACAAGCAATTTTAAAACCAGTGAAGGAAGGAGAGGGAAGCTATCACTAACAAATGAGCAGTTCATGAATCAAAGATTGCAAAGAGCTTATTTAGGGCTCAGTACAGGCAACAGCACAACTTCTGTTTCATTGTTCTATTAAATTAATGCATGTATATAAACTGTAATCAGATACATATTTCTGTGTGGTTCTGTTAAGCTTTGTAACCTAAATGAAAATGCTTGGGGCATATTTAGTATAGAAAAAACCTTCTTGTGCAATAGCAACAGCAAAGAAAAGATATAATTGCACTAGACAGTAGTGGAGGCAGGTCTCAAGTAATGTTTTCAACTCGTCAGGAAAACTTTTTTAGGGCATGTTTTTTTTCCCTGAAAAATGCAGTGAATCCCTAAGTCTGCCAATACTTTCCCCAGTCAGTCACTGGCTCCTTTGTGGATTTCTAGAATTAAAAATGCATTTCCTTTAAGTGAGGACAATGCATTTTGTTACAGCATTCATAGCTGTAACTGTTAATGGTGGAAAAGTAGCCTAAACAAATGTGTTGAATTACAAAGACAAGAAATACACACTGATGACTTGATTTGGATCCATCTTTTGAGACTAGTTTCATAGAAAAGGTACCTAGAGTGACAAGTTGAATCACAGACCTGTAAAATGGGGAATAAATAAATGAATTATTCAGAAAGACCAAGGAGAAACCTCAGGCATCTTCATAGTTCACTAATCCTGCATGAGCAAAAGTAGTAATCAAAGGACTGTATCCAGAAAATGAGTGTGCTTTTAATTCTAAAAAGAAGGGACAACTTTGAGTTTAGGATCCTTATAACTGGGAGTTACATTAATTTTAAGAAGGGGTTAGCAAAGGCATCCATCTTGTACAAAGAAAAAAATAGTGGAAATTTCAGCATAGAAACCTGTGATAAGGTTGCATGCTGGAGACTCTGGCTGGTGTTATAATTTACTTTTTCCTTTTATATTGCATCTGTATGGCCACTCCCAGGTCTCTTTCATTCTGCATATTACATTAACTCACAGTTCTCCAGGATATTCCTTTAGAGAAATTTTCTTCTTCGTGTCTACAGTACAGAGTATTTTAATTCTGAATTTATGGTCAGGTATCTTGGTTCTGGTCTTGTATTACTTATCTGCTTGGTGCTATAATCTACTGACTAAATTATTTTAGTGACCTCAGTGCCGATCATACACACTGATGGATGCTGTGTTGTGAACCCACTCCAGAGATTAAGACTTGAGGTGGCATAGGAACATGAGTCCTTACCATGTCATTGGATTGGTAATTCAGATTTAGGAGTATGCTATTTCATTTCTTTCCTCTAGTTTCTTACTTCAGGTTTTTCAAGCACTTTTTAACATCCCCTTCAGCCTTCACATATTATTTCATAAGATCATTACTGTAGCGCTTTGTGTGTCTCTGTGTGTGTATATTTCTACAAGCTGCTTCAGACAGGCAAGAAGCTTTAGGAGAAGGACTATTGAATGAGTGCAAATGAGCAGAATATTATAATTCAAATTTAGATGTGGCATCTCCAGGACACATATGTTGCACATTCATGAAGGAATGCAGCGAAGGCTACATGGCATCATGTAACAGAAAATATAATTAAAGCTCATTAGTTAAGCATTGAAACTCGCTCTTTAAATTGGCTCTCATAACTAACATTTTTTCAACAGTATGCTGTAAACTGTTGCAAAGTAGACACCAAGTAAGTCTTTAATTTATTCCCTGGTGGCAGGACTCTTTAACCATGTCTGCCTTCATTTTGCCATTCTCTCCCTCCAGCTATTCAAACCTCTCAACTATGCTGTACAGCACATCACTTTAAATAACTGATCCTGCTGCAGAAGGACTTGGAAGAGAGAAAAAAACCACTGCTTTCAGTTGATGCACTGCAGGACTTCATAAAGAGACCTGCTGTACAGTTGAGAGTTCAATGCAGAGAGCAGGAAAAAGCAGCATTATCTACCACTGGTACTAAAGGCTTTCACAGTGAACCAGAGTCTTAGGTTTTGGACGAGTTTCAGTCTAAAATAATACTATGACACTTGCCTTGCAAAGAATCAGAAGCAGCATCTCTTCCCATATGGCCTTAATTATACATGCTGTTTACTTTTACTTAAAAGGCTTGTGGTTTTGATTCACAGCTAACAGTCAATAAATGCAACCTAAGCTGCTCTGGGATCTAATATTAGCCTTCACCATAGTTAAGTGTCAGTAAGAAAGAATTATGCTTGTTCCTCCCATAATTTAGTTGCTGTCATTTAAACAGTTGTGCAAGCCAGTTGTGCAAAATCTTTTAGTTTAATGAAAGTATTGATGTTTGTAAAGTTGTATTACTGATGCTTGGAAAAAAATAGAAAGATAAAATCTATTAAGTTGTAGAATGTGGGTTTACAATTTTCAGCAGTACCTCACAGAATATGCATTTATACTTACAGTTAAAAAAAAAACAGCTGTACTGTTAAAACACTTCTATCAGCAATTTGCTCTAACTGAGAGTGTCCAAGGACACAGGCACAGCAGTATCTGTGGGCAGAAAAAGAAATGTCTTTTTCTGGATCAGCAGGAAAAAGCTGAAAAAAATTTATTAAATATCAAAACAAATTCTGAGCATTTGCTTTTAACTGCCATTCAGCCTTGAAATATGCTGCTTCTATTTCTATTTAAGCCTGGAAAGAGTTTCTGACCAAATGTTGGGGTTTTTCCTATTGGTAAAATCTAGCTTGCCTAAATTATTTAATTTTCTTTTATAGGTCATTCTTATGCAAGAAGCTAAAAGTAATTAAATTTGCAGGATGAAAACATGGCACAGGCACTGCTGGTACCACCTGGACCTGAAAGCTTCCGCTATTTTACTAGAGATTCTCTCGCAGCTATTGAAAAGCGTTCTGCAGAAGAAAAAGCTAAAAAGCCCAAGCAAGAACATACAGATGATGATGATGAAAATGGTCCAAAGCCGAACAGTGACTTGGAGGCAGGAAAGACACTGCCATTTATTTATGGTGACATACCTCCAGGAATGGTGTCTGAACCTTTGGAAGACCTGGACCCATATTATATCAATAAAAAAGTGAGTGAATTAAGTTTTGCACAAAATAGAATATAACTTTATACTCTAAAAAGGCTTAATCACAAAATATGATGGTTAAAACTATCAATCTGCTAAATATCCAGAGGGGGACTCAGAGATAGAAAAGGTAGTTTGAACAGATCCATTCAAGTAGAAAGTTTGACTTTTTACAAGTCAGGATCTTCAGCAGAGTGTATGGGCTTTGGTCTCGTAGCAATGATGCTTACAATTGGAAGCGGAAGGGTGTTATTTGAGTTGGGAGAAAGACAAGGAAAAAACAAGTATATTTCCACAGCTGGGATTAGTTTTAGTCTGTTTTAAAATCCTCCAGGGTCTGAAATAGTCCAACCTGGGAACAAGTAAAAGTACCTTAGGTCCTGCACTGATTAGAGAAAGTACAGGTGGCAGTTAGAGCCAGTTTTCTTCTAAACTCTTGTTTATTTCTGTGTGCTCCTTTAGCAGCATCAAGATGTTATCTCAGTTTCTGATAGACTGCAAAGTGTTGTGGGTGAGGAGAGTGAAGGAAGATGAACATCTGTAAATTAAAAAATGCAGGTGTTTTATGGAGAAGTACTTGGGACTATCTTTTCCCATCTCTCTGAAACAGAAAGAACTGGACACAGTTGCTCTCTTGATGGCTTGAAGCTTTCCAGGCTGTCATCAAGATAAGAAATTTGATCTTGAGCCACTAAAAAAAATCAAGGCATAAAATACTTTAAACTCCAAAGAAACAGTTTTTTTGCTAGAAAAAAATAATGCAAGTAATACTGTCACTTTTGTGGCTAAATTTGTGGTTGCCTTTGGTTTGTAAAACAGGTTTAAAAATTATGGCCTCATTAATGGGAACAGAAAATAAAGCAGAGTCTATATGTAACTGCAAAACCTAACAGTTGCCAAAGTTAAATAAACAATGCTGTAGATAATACAAGTATATACATTATTAAGTAAATGTAAAGAAATTAAAGTTCAAAGAAGTAGCATTGCCGGGGTTATTTAAATTTATATGGTTTGGGTTATGACAACAGTTCCATGGAAATTCTTACAATATAATGTCAGTACTAAACCCTTTTCTCGACTAGCTGCAAAACTTTAGGAATAAAGTTGCATAAGTAAGTTCAGGGATAAAGTTGTCTGAACAAGTGAAGTTTCAGAAAGCCTGAGAAGTTCTGAAGTATAGTTTCTAACCTCCATTGATCAGAAAAAGTAGTCAGATTTTTTGGAACAAAAGTGTAAAAGCTCACACTAATGATGGATATCTTAGTATCTGAGAACAATTAGTAAACCGTAGGATCTTTAGTCACAGGTGACATCTGTGTTTATATTACCTAGCCGTATAATTATGCTCAACAGAAAACAAATGGACATTTTAAATCATGGTCTAGAATTAGTCATCCCTCCTCTGGTATATAGTAGAAACTACCCTTAATCATTGACTTGTCAGTGCAGAGGAAATCATATGTGAATTTAGTCTGTCTTCAGGCTCAGCTGCAGCAGTGACCTTGGGACATGCAACATCTTTCTAGCATTTCCAGCTGGGTGAAGGACTCTAGGGCAGGGAGAAATGCCAAGGAGTGTGTGTCCCTTCTCTGCCACCCTCAGTGTTAGCTTGATGTTTTTCTGTGAGCAGACACCAGCAACACTCCTTCACGTATTTTCTTTCCTGCCGTGGAGTAGTTTACTTTCCTTCCCTTCCCTGAGATTGGTGTCCAAGCAGGCAGTAAAGGCCACAGAGAGGGCAGAATTTTTCTGATCACAGCCACGTTTTTACAGAGAATGGAAATCAACATGGAGAACAGTGATACTTTATAGCTCTGCTGAGAGTGTAACAGAGCCTCTATTATGTTAACACAAAGCAGAGCCATTACCATCGACGACGAGCAAAAGGAATGAAGAATAGTTATGTCCTGAAGAAATTTCAAGCAGAACCAAAGATGCAAGTAAACCTCATTCATAGACAAATACACTTAGGCAACGACTGTCCACAGAAACAGAATAAACTGAACATAAACCATAGGTTTATTGGACCAAGTTTTAAAAGATAATCACTAGCTAAATTTTCTGCTCACATATAGGGAAAGTAAGAGCACATTTTTAACAAGAAAGCCAGATTATTTTTTCTTTAGTTTTGTTGTCATAGGATGCCAAACCCTGAAATCTGTTTGTATCACACTGCTCAGAACAATGTTAGCTGGCAATATATTAATAATTTTAATTTTTTCACATATATGTATTTTAGAAGATGCATATAATTGATATTGGTAGTATTTAAAATAGAAAATGAAAGCAAATTTTAAAATTGTGAATGATTTATAATGACAATTTCTCCTTATCACTATATATATGTGTGTATATAATTCTGTCAAGTATTTGTTCCAAATACAAACTGGCATTGTCCTTTTGCTATTTTGGTTTTGTTTGTGTTTGCTCACAAGGTGGAATACATTTGATAAATTTGAACCACTGTAATCAAAGACTTCATAAGAAATAAAATTGAAATATTTTAGTGGCAAAATCCTGCATTTTGCTTTTATTGATAAACTGGTATTGTTTTTTGTAATTTCCACAAATTTTAATTACATCATAATTTAGTTCACATGCTGGAAAATTTTGCAAATTTGAGAATTGGCTGTGGAAGACTTACTCCATTGCATTAATAGAAATAAGTTATTTTTGTACCACAGGTAGACATTAGAATGGAACTTGTACCTCTCAGGTGGTAAATGGAAATTTTTAGTAGGAGGTGAATATATATATGTAGCCAACACTGTATTTTAATTTTGTTTTTCTTTTTTTTGCAGACTTTCATAGTATTGAATAAGGGAAAAGCAATTTTCCGATTCAGTGCCACGTCTGCCTTGTATATTTTAACTCCTTTTAATCCCATCAGAAAAATTGCTATCAAGATTTTGGTACATTCATATCCTTTTTTCTTAATGTTGATTTAAGTGTTGTTATTTAAAAATACTTAATGACTGAAGTAATACTTTTCATGTGGATGTATAAATTGTGTCCATGGGAGTGAACTATGCTAAAAATATATATGTTGCTCATATTTTAAAAAGGAGCAATATCACATGTGAATTGCAGTATGATCTTCATCCCTGCCGAGAGAATTCTCTACTGAACCACCTAAATCTGTCAGAGTTTAAATATCAGGCTTTATATCTAAAAGGAGACCTGATCCCATACTGAGCCCTGCAGCTAAGGCCACATTAGTAACAAACCATTGCACTTGAACATATCTAAGGTCACACTTTTAGCAAGACCAGTAGTACTATTCATGAACTAGACTCACTTAGCAAGGACAAAAGAGCATGGGTAAAGAGCAGCTTTTTCAGTATTGTGTTTTCAGCATTGGGATAGGTGTCCTGTAAAATATTTGGGATAAAGGAGAGTATTTTCAAATATACTTCAATCGTGTTCAAAGAAAGACTCAGGCCTAAACAACCAACCTCTGACTAAAGATCTTTTAGAATGATCCATCCAGCTGTATTAAATGAGTACATTTGGGTAGTCATTTCATGATTTACAGAGTTGAAGATATGTTTAAACTTCATTTAGAACCTGCTATAATTACAAAAGTATTGCATTTTTTTATGGAAGTGCCATAATATGCCAGATGACATACCATTTAAAATACATAATTTTATGTGCAAAGCTTTGGTTTTAGGCTTTAATTAGAGTGTGATGTTATTTGTACACATTTGTAAACACTAAATATTTTAAAGTTATTTCAGTGTTATAAAGCTGTTCTACTTTTTTGACTTATGCGCCTTAACTATAACCTACATTATTCAGCATGCTTATCATGTGCACTATTTTGACCAACTGTGTATTTATGACCATGAGTAACCCTCCAGACTGGACAAAGAATGTAGAGTAAGTTAAACATTTTTACTTCTTTATTTTTAGATCTTTGTTTTTGTGTGACTCCAAACAAGAAGCATTTATTAAAATGTGAATGCCAGAATGGGCTTGTCCAGAGTCAGGAAGAATCAGATTCCATGAGATCATCAATATCTTTCCCATTTCCTCCTGAACAACTTAAATGGTTTAAGAATAACACCATGTTTGCTAAAATTATGCCTGAGGAATATCTGAAATTCTGCTGTGTAGTAAAAACAGGGGGGCTTGTCCTTGGATATTCTGAGCTGTAAATCAGACAGGGAGCTACAGATGTGCATGTAAAATTGTTGCCATACCTTGCTTGAGTATCCATGATCTCATCACAGCAGGACTTTTATCATACCTTACTGGTTTGACCTCAGAAATGCCTGCTACAACAAGGACACACCACCCACAAACAGCAAGAAACTCAAATTGCCAAGGAAAGGGCCATAGCTATGAAAGAGTAACAAAGAGCTGACCTAAATAAGGAATATTTCTCTTTCTTTTTCATGGTTATAAATGCATATTTATTCTCTAACAAAATACAGATACATGTTTTCCTCTGAAATACTGTAGAATCATAGAATGGTTTGGGTTGGAAGGGATCATAGAGATCATACAGTTCCAAACCCCTGGCATGCAGGGACACCTTCCACTAGGTCACGTTCCTCAAAGCCCTTTATGTTTTTATTTGAAATAATACTACTAATGGAAAACCTGCTTCTAATCATTTGTTGCTTCTTTCATTCCCTCATTTTCTCAAAGAGCCATTACTAGTTTTTATTTATTTATTTCTCTGCACTAATGAACCTTACACTGAACACTGTTTAGAAACCATTGCCCTTAACCCATTCCCAGTCAACAGTGATGACGGCTTGTTAGAGTTGCAGAGAGTCTGAAAGGAGAGCAGTAGGGTCTGTAGGTAGAGCTCCTTTATTCTGGAGGTCCACAGAGATCCATGTGGGTCTCAGGAAGTGCCTGCATTATGCTGGTTATAACTGACTATTCTATGTTGTTAAGTGAACTGCTGTTCCCACACCAGGTAAGCTGGTAATCATGCTCCCCACATTTGAGTATAACAGTCTGGGCATGCTTTCTTATATTTGATGATTATTTATGAAATAAACATGTAATACAGGTATTAGTATAGTTATTATCCAGAATTGATTTTTACAAAACTCTCTGATTTAGACATAAAAAAAATTCTTCAGTTTTTCTAACACTTAGACATCTACCTGATTTATGAATGCAAGCAAAGAGGCAACCCTGTGAGTGCCAAAGAATATACATATAAATATCAAAGCCTGAAATGTTTCCGTAAATACTAGAATCAGAAATTATTTTTAAGTACAAGAACTGAGATTAAACCAACCTTTTAGAAAATGAGTAGCATATATATCAGGTTCAAATTTCAACAAAGACTGAACAGCAACTACAATATTTAGGGCAAGTGAAGTTAATAATTTACTCCTTTCACTTCTAAATACTTTTCCTTCTCTTTTAAGTAATCTTTGCTAAAGAGTGGAACTGTCTGTAAACATTGAAAAATCCATTATTCCTGCTCTGATGATTTTCAGGTACACTTTCACTGGAATTTATACCTTTGAATCACTTATCAAAATTCTTGCAAGGGGCTTCTGCTTAGAAGGTTTTACTTTTCTGCGAGATCCATGGAACTGGCTTGACTTCAGTGTCATTTTAATGGCGTAAGTGGTTCAAGAACTTTTTAAGCTTTTAGGGCATGAAATTAGTGGTAAATATTATTGTAATAAATGTATTTATTTAAACATATTTAATTTTTGCAACCTTTGAAGCTTAGACACTGTATAACACATTTTAGTATTCATAAATCAAAGTAAAATACTGCAGAAACCAAAATGGAGTGTCAGCCACTAGTGTAATTACTGCTGAGGGACACTAATTTCATGGCCTACATTTTTCTGCTCACCAGAAATGAAGCCATCCCTTTGACTTCATGTTACTGTCCCATTACAAGCTAATTAGTTTAACTAGATGTTCAAATACAAATCAGTGAGTTTCACTTCAATGACATTTAAGCAAAATTGATGAAAACAATTATTAAAGTGAAATGTAGTGAAGAGACAGGTAAATTTTGAAGTATGATTGCTAGTATTGCCACAGAGGTTTTGAAGACCCACATAAGTAGTATAAGCTCTGCCTCAATTCTGAATAACTGTGATTTAATCCTACAGGTATGTAACAGAATTTGTAAACCTAGGCAATGTTTCAGCTCTTCGAACTTTCAGAGTATTGAGAGCTTTGAAAACTATTTCTGTAATTCCAGGTAAGAAGTAGTTGGTGTCAGGTGTTAGGCCCCTCGTATCTCCAACTGTTATTTGTGTGCTGTCATTGTGTTTGTGTGTGAACTCCCCTATTACAGATATGTGACAGAGTTTGTGGACCTGGGCAATGTCTCAGCGTTGAGAACATTCAGAGTTCTCCGAGCTTTGAAAACAATATCAGTCATTCCAGGTGAGAGCGAGGTTAAACACCGAGGCTGACTTTCGTTCCATTGAATTCACTTCCTGTGAGCATAAGTCTTGCTGTTTGCTGCTCATGTTGCCAAAAAAAAAAAAAAAGAAATAAAAAGGCATGGATCATTAACTTAGTTTATGATTCTTTGCCTTTTCAGCATTAGCTTCTTTTATTTTGCAAAATCAGCCTTTGAGTTTAACAGAGTCTTGCATGAAACACAAAATATGAGGCCTATGGGTTATTTTGCTTTGTTTTTCTGCATTTTATTGTGACAAATTGTCTCTACATTACAAAAGCTTAGTGCTATGGCATTCTTGGTGTTGAAATTTTTCCTTTTTTACCACTTAAAATTGGCATTAGTCTTTAAAATAAGCAAGTAACAACAAAAGAATATACCAAAAAGGAAATAAATGATGCACAGGAAAATTTATCAAATGCAAACTATTTTTTCATTCAAAATTACTAGCAATTCTATCTCATGCTGCTTTGCACTGTTGTGAAGTCATGTCTAGAATTAACTGGAAACTGAATCATTTGCAGTATATTTAATGCAGAGAAAAATTAGTAAATGCAATCAAATCTGTACCAGGAAAGCATGATTGATAAAGTTTCCTGCTTGAGAATATTGTATATTCGATTTATCGGAATATATGTACATTGCATATTCATAAAAAGGAATCTTTTTCTTTCATTCATCTTCACAAGCTCTGAGGCTGCTCATGAAGCTTTACCTTTTGAGAAATAAAAAATTCCTAAGTGTCTGCATGGCCTCTTAATTATATGGGAAGGGCAAAGATACTCTTTGATAATTCTATGGACCTTTTCTGTTTGCAGGCCTGAAGACGATTGTAGGAGCCCTGATTCAGTCTGTGAAGAAGCTCTCAGATGTGATGATCCTGACTGTGTTTTGTCTGAGTGTGTTTGCACTGATAGGGCTGCAGCTGTTCATGGGCAACCTGAGGAATAAATGCCTGCAATGGCCTCCAGACAATTCTACTTTTGAGATAAACATTATTTCCTACTTTAACAGCACAGTGAATGAAAACGGTACTTTTGTTAACATGACAGTGAGCACGTTTAACTGGAAGGATTACATTGAGGATGAAAGTAAGAATATCTGATATAACTATTTTAATATATTTATGGCTAAAATATGTAATTCTTTTTGACCAAGTAAAGAACATTGAGGGGTTTACATTTCTGACTTATGCAGAACTGCTTACAGTCGCTGATTTATAGAGATCAAATACATACAATAAAAAATACAACAATCAGGAAGGCTCCTAAACAAGCTACAAAGGGATCAGTAGCTAGTTACTATGACTAAGCACAAATTATTTTTATTTTACTTTGTATTGCTTTCAGGTTTATTTGATCTATTCATATATATTTCTAATGCTTTCTACACAGCTCATTTTTACATTTTGGAAGGACAAAGAGATGCCCTACTTTGTGGTAATAGCTCTGATGCAGGGTAAGACCCTTTCAAACATTTTGTGTTATGCTCTGTAGGAGAAGAAATAACATGAGATCTAGTTGCAAATCCGTATTTAGCAGGGTTACAGAACTTATGGAGTTTTGCAGCTAAGTGAGAATTTCTTACTGAAGTCAAAATTTTTTACACCCTGGCTAAACAAAATAGCAATTAACAGCCTTTTTTCTGCTTGATTGGAAAATGAAGTTGGTTTTATTGATAAGATCAGAATTTTTTTAAGGTTTCCTTTGATGATTTACTGATTGAAGAAAATAGGAGGAAACAAAAGTTAAAAGTGGGAAAGAGAACTTGGAAAATATAAAGAAAGCACAGCAGTGTTCAAGACTGAATCTATTTTTCAAGCCTAACTCTTTAACTTCTGGCAAATTCTGCCATTTACATGTGCCAAATTATATGCCTAGAATTGTTAGCTGAACTTGGATGCCTGACTGGCAGCAGTGAAGAGGTTTACTAAAAATATACATATCAGCATTATGAGGGAAATCCCTAATACTACAATTGGATTTAGCTAATAATATTTTTTAATCTGTCTGTAACCTTAACAACATTTTAGCAATTATTTCTGCCAGGAAATAATTAATTTGGAATAAAGATTCTATTTGCAAAATGTAATGGAGGAGAATTTTAATATTAAGGTAATTTCAACCCGTGAGTGGATGAAAAGGATATCTTTCATTTACTATGCTATTAGTTAAATTATTGGAATTTTTTTTTTCTGAATTAATTTAATTGTAATTTATGGATTTTCTGTTGAAAAACAATGCATAGTCTTCCAAAAAATAATACCTATTTTCTAGAAGGGAAAAAAAGTTTTGACTAAGTCCTCGTGTTTGATTTTCACATAGGCAATGCCCAGAAGGATATATATGTGTGAAAGCTGGCCGAAACCCCAATTATGGCTACACAAGTTTTGACACCTTCAGCTGGGCTTTTTTGTCCCTGTTTCGGTTAATGACTCAGGACTTCTGGGAAAACCTCTATCAGCTGGTAAGAAATTATTATGACATAAATAGTAAATTGTGGGTGATGTCCAAAAGCACATAAATAGGTTTGTCTTTGCATGAGCTGAAAAAGATAAGTTGTGGGATAATATATAAATATGCTTTCTACTCCCTAGACACTGCGTGCTGCTGGGAAGACATACATGATATTTTTTGTTCTGGTGATTTTTCTGGGCTCTTTCTATCTGATAAACCTGATCCTGGCTGTGGTTGCCATGGCCTATGAAGAACAGAACCAAGCAACAATGGAAGAAGCAGAGCAGAAGGAGGCAGAATTTCAGCAAATGCTGGAACAGCTGAAGAAGCAACAAGAAGAAGCTCAGGTAAAAATGGAAATTGTACTTTCTGAACAACCTTGTTCCTAAGGCAAGGAAAAAAATCTTTTATGATTAAGAACACGAACAAATTGTGCAATGAATTTAAGAAAATAAAAGGTCTTGCATGTTTACCATGCAAGTTATAAAAGTGGAAATAGCCAATGAAAACCAGGAACTAACCAAATAGTAAAAAAAGCAAGCTATTGGTACAGAAAAGAATGTTACTTCGTTCACCAAAAGACTGTAAAAGTAAATTTTTTTCATAAGAGGGCTCTAGAAACCTGATTTAAGTAGTCATAAGTAATGGTTCTTTTATGTTACAGATCTTACAAATAGCATGAAAAAAGTCTACTGATGTTACTTCCAGTTTACATTTCAGTCAAAATTGCCAAGCTTGATGTACTTAATAATCCTCCCCAAATATTCATCAAGCAGAGAGAAGGATTGTAATCGGTGTTTCTATCCAGCAAGATAATTAAAATATCCCTAATTGACGCTGTAGTAAATTAGAAGTTTATGTATCCTTAGAACAGACAAGCAATATTCAAAACCAGATAAGCAATATTAATAACAAAGATATTCCGTCAGAATTCTTTTTAAGTAATCTTTGTTTCCTTTGAAAAGAGAAGAAAATTATTTAAAGTTTTATGAGAAAAGGCATTTTAATAGATACTTTTGTGAAAGCTTTTCTTATCTGAAAGTAAAATATATGCAGGAGTTCAGGTCTGTGAGTCAGCCATCTATTTAATTTCTGGGCTGATTTTCCACTGCTTTTCAAATGGCATTTAGTCATTTTCAACAGGACAGTGTTTATAAAATGCTAGCAAATTTGAAACTCTTATGAAACTCTATTTTTTGTAATACTTTACAGGTACTTTCACTGAGTTAGAATGACTCCATAAAGTGCTAACAAAAAGACAAACTCTCTGTCTTTTGCTTGAAAAGAAACCTTTATGCATGACTTGTGAAATCTCATTAGCATATCTTTATTTTAGTCAGTAAACTTTATCCTTTCCAAATTACTAAAGAAAGCGTAGAATCCTGCAAAAATCAAATTTAGAAAGGTTGAATGTCAGCAAAGTGTATATTGCTGGGTTTTTCTTAAATCTGGTGTTTTAATGCCTTAAAGGCACTAAATCACATTATACTAAAAGATATCAGCAGGCTCATCTAGATGTTTGTGTATCTGACAGTGGGGGGAAATGAAGCTGATCCAGACTTAGAAAGAATAGATTAAGAAACAGAGACTATAATAAGGCTGAATAAAGACCCTGAAAGTCAAATTTTTTTTTAATGAGCGACCACTGCATTCATTATAAGTAAAGCATTATTACGGTCAGGATCTCTTTTGTATGTGAAAACATTAGATGAAAGTAGGCAGTACAAGGTGGATCACTGAAGTATTGAATTAGTTGCTAAGGCAGAAATTAGTTTAGCACCCATCTCTTCACTCCTTTGACACCAAACTTATTCATCCACAAACTTAAGTCATCACAGTGGTCTTTGGATTGCTCCACTTGTTTGACCTTTACTTCTACTATTATGAGGTAGATGGGTGATGACTCAGCATCTGCTGCCTTTGTTTCTGTTAGAGTCTTTGAAGTATGATATACTGGAACCAGTATGACAAAATTTTGAGTATTGCTTTTTTTATTTTATAAACTCTTCAGAATCCTTTTAAGACTCCATTTAGCAGAAAAAGTCTGTATCAAGTCAACTTGTATAGCATGGGTTGTATATTGTGGCAAAGAAAGACATTAATGCATACTATGAGCTTTCAAACTATCCTTTCCTGCTGTAAAGAGATATGTCATCATTCCTGAAATACCTGGCATTGAATATAATATGTTTTGCTGGATAATTACTAGTCATCTTTGTTATATAACCCTAGTCTTTTGCCATTCATCACACTACCCTTTTTTGTAAGCTATGAGCAGCCTATCATCTCCCTAAAGATATTTCCACTACAGAATTTCATCACAATCTCCCACAGTTCTTTTGAGGAACAGCACTGGACATACTCTCAATTCTTTTTTATTTTCATGACTAAAAGAACCTTTCTCTAATGAACAAAAACAAGTAGGCTGACCACTGTAGTTAAAGATACTGGTCCTGAATTTTGGGATTACTCTGCTCCAGTAAGTCATCTCACCCCTTTCCTTATTTTCTTCTCTCAGGCTGTAGCACCAACAGGAAATAAATGTATCTTTGCATATTTGTAATAAATACCCAGAGTGCAGATACAGTGGGACATGTGGAGGGGAAACATTAAGAGAGAGGAAGGACATGAAGATGTGTCCAGAGGTTGTGCCTGGTACCAGAAAAGGCAGAAGGAAAGTAAAGAGATTATTCTTGCTGTGAGGACTGTGAGGAAAGGCTGGATTCAACTGCTTTTAGGCTGCTAGCTGGATTTAATACATTAACTCACAGGATGACTGTTAGGCATTCGTTTTCTCTGTAAGAGTTCAGAAGGCATCAGCTGAATAAGACCATAATGTGGGGATTTTCTCAAGAGAAAATGGAAAAACAAGTCTGAAATACATGAAAAGCACTATGTTAACAGTTTTCTGACTCCTTTTATTTCAGAGAAGTGTCTTGTGCAGCAATTCTTTAACAAATAGTGTAGCTATTGTTCTGACGAAGTTGGTGCTTCAAGTAACTCATGCTGCAAAACAGTGAGGAGCTGTACAACTCAATAGTTTATCTTCAGCACAATTTGTTTGGGTATATTTACACACTCAAGAGTGTATGAAGAGCATTGTTATCACAGTGATAATAAAAACCAGTTGATAAAAGACTATAAAATTATTCTTTTTTGGCCTACTAAGAATATCTTGCTTTATAACCTGACAGACAACAGCAGCTGTAGCAGCGGCATCAGTTGCATCAAGAGATTTCAGTGGTGTAGGGGGATTAGGAGAACTCCTGGAAAGCTCTTCAGAAGCATCAAAGTTGAGCTCAAAGAGTGCTAAAGAAAGAAGAAACAGAAGGAAGAAAAGAAGACAGAAAGAAATGTCTGAAGCAGAGGACAAAGGAGATATTGATAAGTTCCCCAAGTCTGAGTCAGAAGACAGTATCAGAAGGAAAAGTTTCCGCTTCTCCACAGAAGGAAGTCAACTGACATATGAAAAAAGGCTCACTTCTCCTCACCAGGTACATCACTCTATTTTACTAAATCACATGTGTCCACTCTACTTTTATTTTCACTGATATTACAGCAACTTTACATATTGGAAGTTATGTAAATGGTAAGGGAAGGAAGTTGTAGTACCAGTCACAGTGTAAGTTTGAGATGGTTTGACCCATTCTGTTAGCAAAGGGATAAAAACAACATACCAAGAATACTTATAAACTTAATTAACACGTTGCTGAAAATGTATTTCTGAGGATGTGTCTAGTAGACTGGAGAAAGAAAGATTAGTATTCATATATATGCATTAATGAACCATACATTTTCTGTTCTGGATCCATTTCAAAACTATACAAATATGTGGGCTTTTTAGCAGACTGCAACATCAAAATACTCTGCACAGGAAATCCCACATCACCATTAATTTCTATTATTTTCCTTAATTAGCTTCTTTAATGTGAAGATAATGAGAAAACTAGCACTTTAAGGACACAATAAGGACAAACTACACAGGGATCTTCTGGGCCTGCATGTGTAGCAATTTAGTCATACTGATATTTTTCATTAGAAATTACGATGGAGAATAATTTACATCATAGGAAAACAAGTAGTTTCTGAAGGACCTCTGGAAATCATTTAATACAAAATTCTATCTCTACTTCCATAAATCAAAGGGTCACTTCTGTCACCCAAAGATATGCCCTCTGTACTTGGCACTGGTGAGGCTGCACCCTGAATCCTGCATCCAGTCCTGTGTCCCTCAGTATAAGACAGTCATGGAGGTGCTGGAGCAGGTCCAGAGAAGGAAAGGTGAAGGTTTAGAGAGTGAATTATGAGGAGAAGCTGAGGAAGCTGAGGGTGTTTAACCTGGAAGAGTCTCAGGGGTCACCTTATCACTCTACAACTCCCTGAAAGATTGTGGCTGGGTGGAGGTCAGCCTCTTCTCCCAGGCAACCAGTGACAGGATAACAGGCAATAGCCTCAAGATGGCCAGGGGAGTTTGAAGAATTCCTCCATGAAGGAGGAATTCCTTCATGGAAAGGATTGTAAAAAAATCGGAATGGGCTACCCAGGGAGGGGGTGGGGTCAGTGTCCTTTGAAGTGCTCAGGAAATGACTGGACATAGCATTCAGTGCCATGGTTTAGTTGATAAGGTGATGATCAGTCAAAAGGTTGGGCTTGATGATCGTGGAGGTCTTTTCCAGCTGAAATTATTCTGTGCTACCTTTGCTTATTTCAAGGCTACACACAGTTATGGCATTTTTAGAAAAAAATCACTCAAAATGCATCTCTTCATGTGTGCTCTGCACCAATAGATGACTTTTACCTATGAATACCACCCAGGTTAGGAATAACTTCAAATTCTTCATTAAAGATGCTCTTGACAGTATTTTTTGCAGTTTTGGGGCAAAAGTTGACAGCATACAACTAAAACTTAGGCGGCCCAAGAGCGAAAGAGTTGCAAACAGTAGAATTGGTAAAATAAGAGCTCATTTGTTTTGTTAGCCATGGAGAATCTCCCTGGTGAGATAGGGTCCAGAGCATGAAACAGTGAGGCAGAATGGTAAGGGGAGATAATCTGCTCAGCTGGGTCCTGTGAGAGGTTTTGTCCTTTGATACCATATTCCATATGCAGATGAACCATGCAGTTTGCCAGAATAGTCAAACCTTCCCTTCGGTCCTTACTTTCTGATAGCATTTAGACACATATATTTCTGTCTCTACATGTGTTAGAATTGCAGCCATTTTGGCTTATATCTTTTGTCTCAATGCAGCAGGGACTTGCAGAACAGACACTACTTCTCCCAAATCCCTGAGGGGGCTGATCCAATTAGCTGTACTCAAAATGTGGCAACACATATTGGAAAGGTTGGCCTGCAAATAAAACATAGCAGCCATGGGAACATTCTCTAAAAGAACAAGGCTATCACTGGTAGTCAGATGAAACCCTGGTGAGCATGTCATTTTTTGAAGGACTGTATGTTGCCCAGATATTTTTACAAGGAAATGTAAAAAGGGTGTAGTATTGAGTTTACTGCTTTATCAGAATTCAGTGTCGTGTTCCATAGAAGCTAGGGATTTTTCTTGATAAAATTATCTTTCAGTATAAGCAAAATAGCACTTTTTCTCCAGCCAAGTTTACATAAATGGGTTAGCAAAATCATTTGGCTGGTATTTTTCAAGTAACTCAGCCTGAGGCTGACAGCCAGCATAGAAAATTTCAGCCCAAACTATTAAAATTTGGTGTAGCTGTAAGAGCAGAAAAAGCCACATCTCTTAATGGTTAACACCTCCCAGACCTTATAACAGGCAGTTCTACCAGTGCAGCACACACATAATATATGAATTTACACATCTGATGTATATACAGAGATACATATGGGTTGATAAATGTATATATGCAGTGTTTGATTTTTGAAATATTAACATAGGTTTATATAATATAGGCTAGTTTTCACTTTCACTTTAATTATCCTGGGATCAAACCCATTGCTATTATTTATGAGGACTTTCCACCTGCAGAAATAGTGAAAAAGTGACAACAGTCTCAAACCAGGTTTTTGATGAACCCAGATGTGAAGATTTGCAAAAATGCAGAACTGAAAAAGGTTGAATGCCAGTTTACTTTTCCCCACAATTAGTACTCATTTTATTTATTCATGAATGCTGTTAATAAAATATGTAGCAAGGGAGAAGAACACTTCATTAACTGGCTTCTACTGTAATTAAAAGATGAATAAGCAACAACCACTGATTTCTTTTTCTCACTTGTAACAGAATATCTTTAGGTAACAGTGTCCCTGGTGAATACTTTCTTTGAGCTGCCTGATAGCAAAGTGATACCTTCTGGCAGGTGTGTGCAACCTGCTATGGCCCCCGGAGAGCTATGCCTAAGAGTGCTGCTGCTGCATCTCCACAGCTTCCCCAAGCTGCCCCCTCTGTCTTCTAGATACTGTTCCCCCATTCTTGAGCCTATTGGGAAGAGGTCAGTCAAGTTCCTTACATCAGTTTAGAAGGATTTCAATGGCAAACTGAAGATAGATCACTTCTGCATCTACCAAATAGAATAAAGTGATGGGTGAGCATTATTAGTTGCTATCCCTAGGAATCCAGGGGATGAAGAAGAGAAGTAAAAGACTTTTAGCTCTGTGCTGTAATTGAAGGAATAAAAGAAAGTACCTTCAAAATCTTGATAGTGATATTGAAAACTGTGTCAAGCACAGTCCATGCCAGTTCAATGCACTTTCTTCACTCAGAATTGTTCAACCTTGCACAACTTTTCCTCAGTCCCACTACATTACCTTAAAAGAATTTTTCCCCTCTGCTTCAGGTCCCCTGGTGAACACATTCCCCTAGTGGACACACTTATACTATGGAAGAAAAAAGTTACTATCTTTCCTCCAACCCTGTAACTATTTTTGAAAAGCCAAGAATTTACAACTTTAGTTCTAATGCTGTTTTGTTTGGTTTGTTTTAAATCTTTTACAGTCTTTGTTAAGCATTCGTGGTTCTCTGTTCTCACCAAGACGCAACAGCAAAACCAGCATTTTCAGTTTCAGAGGTCATGCAAAGGATATAGGATCTGAAAATGACTTTGCTGATGATGAGCACAGCACTCTCGAAGACAATGAGAGCAGAAGAGATTCTCTCTTTGTTCCAAATCGACATGGAGAGAGGCGCAACAGTAACATTAGTCAGGCCAGTGTGTCATCTAGAATGATACCAGCCCTTCCAGTGAATGGGAAGATGCACAGCACTGTGGACTGCAATGGAGTGGTTTCCTTGGTTGGAGGACCTTCAACTCTGACTTCACCTACTGGTCAGCTTATACCAGAGGTAATTGTAAGTAAGCCAGTATTTATTACAGTTTGGCTCAGGCACAGAATTTTCTCTTATTTCTCATCTCTGCCTTCCTTATAATTTCTTAAAGAAATAATTTGCAATAGTTTCTAAATAAGACAACATAAAGGAAAAAACATCCACAACCTCCTATGTCTAAGCCTTCATAAAGTATGATATTCTTCTTGCTTTCAGCAAGAGATCTACACATAGAAAAGAAAGATTAATTGAATTTGACAATTTGTACATAGCTTCACTTCAACAAAGTAGATATTCACTATATAAATAAGGCCATAGCTTGGAAATATGCATAGGAAAACTCCTATAAAATGAAACAAAAGGTGGCTACTACTCTCATGATAGTTATTAGAAATAACCCTTTCTGTATTCTTCTCAAGGACTTTTTTCTCATACCTTTCATGAGAAAAACATGGACAATTCCTATGTACCTTTGAAATTACATAACATTTTAGTCTCAGTTTCAGACTTCTGTAAATTAAGATGTTCTTTCAAACATTCAAATAAGCAAGGCTTTGTCACCTATAGTAATTTTTAAAAATTATTATTATTACTATTAGTATTATCACTATCAAGGAGGTACCAAGCAAAAATTTTGTTCAGCCAGTCATTTCAATGTGAACCACCTTTGGTCCCACACTATGTTGGTATTGGGTCCCGAAGTTGATTATTTGTACCACTGTAGAAAATTCCCACTGAGTCCCTCAATGAAGAAAAAAGAAATCCTGACAAGAACAGAAACATTCAGCGAAAAACATAGTACATTGCACAAATCTGATTTGATTATCACTACAATATTTATGCAGTAAATACTGTTAATTGGTTGTTGAAAAGGATGGTCTAATTCCTCAGTATTTCATTTACAGGGCACCACTACAGAAACAGAAATAAGGAAAAGAAGACTGAGTTCATACCAAATTTCCATGGAAATGCTAGAAGAGTCTGCTGCAAGACAAAGAGCAATGAGCATAGCCAGCATACTTACAAATACAATGGAAGGTATTTAGTGCATTTTATCTGACAGGCAGTTAAGTGAAGTTCTGCTAACTACATGTACAGAGAAATTATTTACATAATTTTCTTTGTAAATGTGAAACTGGCATGTGGAGTTTCTGAACATCAGATACAAAGGGCTTTTGAGCATTTCTAAAATCATTTACACAATATGCTTAATCATGTTTCATGACACCTTCCAAAATATTACACAACTGAGTGGACTAATAGAGATAAAATAATAGTATCTAGGGGATTGCCAGAGCCTCAAACAGAAAATATAGTATAAATTGGTATAAGCTTCATAAAGGATTCATGTTGACTTTTTAATATCTGAAATTAAGATATCTGTTGTAAGCAAGTTAAGTAACCTAAAATAAATGTCTAGATTCTCCCTACTGTCCTGGGAAAGACAAACACATTTCTCCCTTTGTCTCAGATGATTTACTCTTTAGTGAATGGACTTCATTGTCCACTGGTGGTAGAGGATCTTAAAAAAATTAGATGCCTTATTTTAAGGCAGATAAACATGGGAAATCTCATGTTAGTGAGAGCAGTTTATTTGATTGATATAATTGTCTCCCATATTTTAAACAAGGACTTTCAGAAGACATATTTGTAATATTCATTTTTTCTATTTTTTTTCAGAGCTTGAAGAATCCAGACAGAAATGCCCACCATGCTGGTACAGATTTGCAAATACTTTCTTGATCTGGGATTGCTGGAGTCCGTGGTTAAAAGTAAAGCATGTCGTCAATTTAGTTGTGATGGATCCATTTGTTGATCTTGCTATAACTATTTGCATTGTTTTAAACACCTTGTTCATGGCCATGGAACATTACCCAATGACAGAACAGTTTAGCAGTGTCCTTTCTGTGGGGAACCTGGTAAGTAGTTTGTCATGCACAACTTGATGTAGAAATACCCTTTTCTAAAAGAACAAACTTATAAATGTATTGCATTTGTTTAAATCTATTCCAGAATGTCTATTTATAATCAGTTTAGAAATTATATTTATGATTTTCACAGGTAAAGTGATTTTCTTACTGGAGCCTTTATCTTTCATGAATATATGTTTTTAACTACTAGAATGTAATAACTGAATATGTGTGGAAGTGCAGTCTTCACTGGAATGCCAGATTTCTTGACATCTACCTTGGGTTTTTTCTTTCAAACGTTAAGGTAGATTATGCTATTTTTACTATGGTACTGATATAACATCACAGAAAATACTTTTCTTGTATCAACTTTATCAAAAACGATAAAATATTCAAAATCAGAATTTTTCTTGGATTTTTTTTAATTACACTACAGTGAAAATACTTTTACAAAAAATGTATGCTCCCAAACTTTTTGTAGTGCTGCACAAACCACTGATCACTATGCACTGCAAGAAAGCGTTGAATTAAATACCAGACTTAAAAACACTAAGTTGCATTGATAATTTCACATTTGGCACTTGGAGATATTTCAAATAACATTATCACCCTGAAGTTCATTTTCCTAAAAGGAAATAGCCATCATACAGCATGGTAACTATATGTGAAACCTCTATGTTCTTACAAAAAGCACGGGACAAGAATCTCCAACTTCCCCTGTCTATCTGTCAAGACAGACTTTAGAGAGTCTGTGCTTAGACAGTCTGACATTAGAGACTATCATCTTTTTAGACTGTAAGCTAGGAAAATACTTGCTGTCAAGTCTTCTTACTGGAACCATCCTCATCAAACAGGACTTAAAACACCAGGTCACATCACATCATCTGCTGGGTGGATAGTCCAGCACATACCAGGGAGCTGAACTGCTGAATGGTCAATAGCTTTTTTATATGTTTATTAAATCTCTGTCCCACTATAAATCCTGATTTAGTTACTTGTTTTCAGTGTTTAGAAGTACTTAGATGCCATTTGGAGATAGCAATCAGTTGTTTTTTATAGTAACACGTAAGAGAACTCATTGGATTAGAAAAAATTCCTCAGGTGTATAAATTTCTGATAACAATTCATTCATTCTGTTTTAGGTATTCACTGGGATATTTACAGCAGAAATGGTACTAAAGATTATTGCCATGGACCCTTACTATTATTTCCAAGAAGGCTGGAATATTTTTGATGGTATTATCGTTAGCCTTAGTTTGATGGAGCTTGGTCTTGCAAATGTTGAAGGATTATCTGTTCTTCGGTCATTCAGATTGGTAAATTCCTTGACAATTAAACATTTGCATGCAATTATCTCACTCAAGAAATAAAAGTGCTGGTGCCTGCAATAACTACCATGTTTTGTAGATATATATTATATATTTAATGACTCTCATTATTTTTCATATGTGCCTAATTTGCAAGCCATGTTTGGTAAGTAAAAATTTAAGGTGTTTGATACCTTTTAGTATCAAATTATCCTATCAATCTTCTATCCAACTGGTATCCTTTGCCAACATAACACTAATTGCTACCTTTTAAGAATTTTGTGGATCTTTACAATGATTTCATTAAGAATAATAAAAGCTGAATATCTGTGAAAACATACATATTGTCCCCAGCACAAATAATCATAACATTTTTAGTCTTTATATTGTGAACATTACTTTGTGGTACTTGTAAAGAACGTAAGCAGATACTCTCTTCACATTTATTTTAATGAGCACCAACAATAAACTTTTAGTCACTCCATTACATATAACAGAATCATAACAAGCTGACTTTAAGTTAACATTTAAATCGAAATATTATTGAGCTTCTACTAGAAATGTACTTTTTTTATAGCAACTAGTATTGTGCACAAACTAGTTTATAAATATGTTTACTAGAGGCACAAGATTAATCATTTTAAAGCCTTTATTACCAGTAGCTACCACATTACTTGAAAACCTTATCTCCTAATACACCTTATCTTCCTAGAGCAGGAAGAACTGACTTATTCAGCACTACTTGCAATGGTACCCAATTTCACATAACCTAATAGATTGGGTAATGAATATTACTTTTAAGTTAATATTTATGATTTGAATGGACATTGCAATGTCTGTATCAACCTAGGTTTTTGCTTAAAAAAATGGCCTCTATCTAAGCATGGAAGGCCTAATGTGGTGCTGAGGGAATGTGGAACTAAGCCAGCAAAGATGTAGTGATGGTGATGAAAAATGTAGAAACTTCTAAAATGTCTTTAAGAATTGTTCAAGAATAACCTGTAAATGGACGTTTAAAAATAGTAAAATAAAATGTCATACGAATACAAATTATTACTTTTTTTTACTATGTGTATCACTGAAATGAAATGATAAACAATGCATGTTTGACAAATACTCCATGATCCCTGCTTTATATTAAAATAATAATGGGGTACTACTGAAGAACAAATTAATCTACAGAAATTGGTATGCTCAGCTAAACAACTTGGACCTAGCTTCTATTTTGTAACTAACACTAAATGTTCATCTATGTTTTTGTTTTGCAGCTTCGAGTTTTCAAATTGGCAAAATCTTGGCCAACTCTAAATATGCTGATTAAGATTATTGGCAACTCAGTGGGAGCTCTGGGGAATCTGACCCTGGTGCTGGCCATCATTGTGTTCATTTTCGCTGTGGTTGGGATGCAGCTCTTTGGGAAGAGCTACAAGGAATGTGTCTGCAAGATCTCCAGTGACTGTGTGCTCCCTCGCTGGCACATGCACGACTTTTTCCACTCTTTCCTGATTGTATTCCGAGTGCTGTGTGGAGAATGGATAGAAACCATGTGGGACTGCATGGAGGTTGCAGGCCAAACCATGTGCCTTATTGTTTTCATGCTAGTCATGGTGATTGGAAACCTAGTGGTACGTGATGAACATTTTTTTTAACATTAACTCTGATGCAGATGTTCAGGACTTCCAGCTAGGCAATGAAAATGTTTGGCATCCTTCTGCTTGGAATTAAAAAATTAATCTGAATGTGCTAAATTTTGGGTAAAATAATTTGAAGATTCCCTTTTCCTCTTTTTCATACGTTTCTATACACTGAAGTACTCTTACTATGGGTACAAGCACTTAGAAGGAAACCAAAATGTCAACTCCAACATACTATCATGGGAGTGCTGGAGCTTATTTAGAGGTGCTGTTTAATTTTTAGTACTGAACTTTCTGGATTGTTTATGTATAAAAACAAAAATGAAACCTGGAGTGATTTGTCATGCCTTAAAAAGGCATTAAAAAGCTTCTAACTCAAGATTGTACAAGAAATGCTTATAGACAAGTTTAAATTCATGCTGACAACTTAAAATGCAAATTTTCAGTTGGAAAATATTGAATTGATGAGAATTTCCTAGAAATAACTGTTACAAAAGGGATGCACCATTTAGACTTCTACTTTATTTTTAATTTTTTCTCCTGTTAAAATTTGTAGTCAAAATTCCTGTCTAAATTCTCTTCCTTTACTGATATTTTTAACATGATTTAAATTTTTATAAAATAGAATTCAAAATGTTTGTATCTTAGTCATTTACCTGACCTTGCAATCTTGACATTTTACCAGCAAAAAATGTGCAGAGCCCCAAAAAGTTATTTATGATCTGCAACCTGCTCTACTGATTTTTTTAGAATCATAGAATCATTTACATTGGAAAAGGCCTTTGAGATGATCAAGTACAACTGTTAACCTAGCACTGCCAAATTTAACACTTCTGATATGATTGTATTTACTACATAGCTGTATTCTCTCATCTTTTAGGTATTGAACCTATTTCTGGCCTTGCTGCTGAGCTCATTTAGTTCAGACAACCTTGCTGCTACAGACGACGATAATGAAATGAACAATCTCCAGATTGCTGTGGCAAGGATTCAGAAAGGCATAGATTATGTTAAAAAAAAGATACAGGAGTTCATCCGAAAAGCCTTCGTTAGAAAGCAGAAATCTTTAGAGGAAATCAAAGCACTTGAAGAGCTAAACAACAAGAAAGACAGCTGCATTTCCAATCATACTGCAGTTGAAATAAGCAAAGATCTGAATTATCTCAAAGACGGGAATGGAACCACCAGTGGTGTAGGCACAGGCAGCAGTGTGGAAAAATATGTAATTGATGAAAATGATTACATGTCATTCATAAACAACCCAGGCCTCACTGTGACAGTGCCCATTGCACTTGGAGAATCAGATTTTGAAAATTTAAATACAGAAGAATTTAGCAGTGAATCTGATATGGAAGAAAGCAAACAGGTAGGATTTTTCATATCTTAAAAGCATTAAATTTCATATCTTAAAAGTATTAAATGTATGACTTAGTCATGCATTTACATGTTTTAATTACATATTTAGAATTTCTTCAAAACTTTAATATCCCATGTAAATATATTTTATGTTTTAAAATTTTATGTATTATTAAAGAAAAAATATATAATGGTATAGTAGAGGATCCTTAGAGTTTACATTTTTAGTATTTTGTTTATTAAAATTTGGAATATATTTTATTTTAAATATTAATATTTCTTTCACAGTTTTATGAGGTTTTAGGACTAGTAAAAACTTGATAAAGCATTTTTTCTGTAGTACCTACATGTGATAAGAATGTATGGAGTAAGGGTAGAAGGCAGAATGACCTTGTAACACAGATGCATGCAGAAACAGCTTACTTGAAGTTGTTATGCTGTTATTATTGTGCAAAGTGGCAGAAGTTGGTCTAAAAAACCAATGCCATGTGTTTCAAAATCTAAGTGGCTGAAGTACCAGAAGTGATTGTGAACAGGTGCTAATGGTATCCGAGGAAAACTTTGTATATTGGGGTAGTGATCAATGACAAGCTAATAAATGCATTGGCAGAATCTAATTATATTCAGTGCCATTAGAAATTTAGGAACGTTGAGGTTTAAGGGATCAGGAACCATGGATAAATTTGTTTTCCATTAGATTAGAAGCTGTGATATTATGTAGTAACTCCTTAGTCAAAAAGGGATTGTTTACCCTGAAGAAAGCTCTCCTATAAAGAAGCCCTGCATTCACGACTTTATCATAGCTGTATATCTGGCATATTTGCAATAATGATGTATTCCTCAGCAATATCAAACTTCACCATATTACATTGATGCATAGCCAGGAGGCAGTTAATCATGCTATGAAGGTTTTGCTAAAGAACATCAAGAGTGTGTGTTTATTTGCACCTGCAAAAAATGTTGCTTTGTGTAACAATTTTAAGATGACGAGCAAGATGTTCTGAGTTGCTCAGTTATGAGACAAACAGTTTCAATGCAGATGTATAAGACAGTACAGCAGTAGTGCTTATCCATGGTAAATTTAGAATACAAGAGACAGGAAATGTAAAGCAGTGTAAAATAAGAGATCAACTAGTACTAAAAAAACCCCAAAACATTCAGAGTGATTCTGGGTCTGAGATTCAAGTGTTTTTCATATAAGCTGATCTAATTAAATTTGGTTTTCATTTCCAATGAACCTTTTGCAAAGTTTTTTATGTCCTTTCATATATTCTGATGTTTTTTTAAATGACATTACACTATACATTTTCTTCTGTCCTTGTGGCTAACTTTGATAAATACAGTAATGAGTGCCTTCCTATTAACTCTGTCAAGTTACAAGCCTAAAAATTTCCTGAATGTTAATTTTAAAAGGTTTGTAGTATGTATTAGGATGCTGGGGGGCTGTGCAGATACTGAATTTGTAGTTACATGACATGTTAGCCTCTGCACTGAAGGAACTTGGGAAGTTCCCATCCACACCTGGCTAGTCTTTGCCACTTTGCCTCAGAGAAGTTAGGTCACTGGTCGTGCCAGAGGTATTATTGGTTTATTTCTCCTGTAAGGGAGATTGAATGGCTCAGTTCACAATGTACTGCTGTATATTCTATCAGAACAGCTGAGGAAAAAACTAAATGCAGTGCAAAGGCAGAAACTCCTCTGCTTTCTGGGTGAATATGTGATGTATGTGCACCCCAAAAAAATGGAGTAAAAGCCCTTCTTGATGTGCTGACAACTTCTGAATGCCAATTTCAAGGTGACTTTCACAAGTCAATTGCTCTGTTCAACCCCAGGCATCATATCTTTATCTTCTAAGGCCACCCTGAAGTTTCTGGACAGTAATAAATCAAAAGAGATTTTGCTCTTTTTTAATGGACTGGTATCTATATCTCTTCAGGAAGAGAAACTAATTAATAAGCAATTTGACAGTGAAAATTCCAGGTGGCTGTAGGAAATCCAGCAGTAAATGATGGATGGTATTTATATTAAGAAATTGTGGAGAAATTTTCAATAGGGTTAAGATAGGTTTAGGACTTCTATGCTGCTTCAGTATTTTCATAGACTGTAGTAGTCAATACCATTGGGAAACTGAAACAATAATACTCCCATCAAGTTCTGCTCACACACAACTCTATTGTTTAACTGCCTTACATGTATTCATACAGTGCAAATGGGCATATTGTGAACAGTATCTAATCAGACAGTATACTGAAAATTGTGAATTCTGTATTAATTTCACTTTCTCCTCTGGATTCCTTATTCCATTCCTTCTGGATGATTTCTATGGAAAGAATAAAGTGGGGTTATTTTACTGTATGCATAAAAATCCAATGGATTTGGAAGTTCTGGCGTGTGACAGGGATTTGTGAAGTTTCCCAATCTTCTCCTATGAAGTCAAGAGTACTGCTGAATCTTTTGCTGCCTTCTGATTGTCTTTTGAGGAATATAAGAGTACATTGGTGCAGTGTTTAAGTTACCTCTCTAGAACAGTACACCATCACTTGCTTTGTTTTGCCTCTCAAGGGGTCCCACTGGGAAAACATTCCTGCTAGAAGGCCTGGTCTGCAAAAGGAGGGGTAAGAGATGGGGCAGAACTTTCCCTGCCTTAACTGTGGCAGCACGTAGCACTTAAAATACCTGAGTAGGTATCTCCTATAATAACATTTTATTTAACCACAGAGCTGTGGAAAGCTAGATCTGCACAGGAACTGTAAAATGAATATTTTTTCCTCCAGTATCTTACTGACTGTCACTGATGTTAGGAGCAGAATGATTATTTGAAGTCTGTTATGCTAGAAGAGCGGCATAGCCTGTGCTTTCCTGAGTAATATACCAGGAGCAAGTAATTACTATAGACATTGTAATTGTGGGTGAGTGAGGAACAAATTGTAATATTTCCTATTTTTTTTAATCATACACACTATAGCAGAAAATAACTCCAGCCATCGATCTTTGTTTTGAAGGCTAGCTCTTTACTTCCCCCACCACCCCCCCCACCTTTTCATGCTTTCATGGAAACCCTTTCTAATTAATTTGCAAGTTAATCACTTCCAAAATCTGCCAGAACCTATTCTGGAACCTGATTGCAATTTCTAATACATATAACTAGAAATTTGAGGACACCTCTTTTTGGATGAACAATATTATAAAGTTACTGCTTTAGAGGAATAATTGGCTGAAAATACCTGCAAGAAGTGAACATTTCATTGATACATTGAAGGAGGATTTTTTTTAATTATCAGAAAAGTGCAATACCCAATGAGATAATCATCAGAAAAGAAACAGATTTCTGCTCTGAAGAAAAGATACTCAAGATCATTACCTTTGAAGATAAAAAAATTAGAAATAGCAGAAGGGGATAATTCGGTGGGTTTTAACATTAGCATGTGGATGCTGGTTTTATTGTGAAATGAGTGAATATACTAATCTTGCAAAAATTAAGACTCCTAACTATTGTATATTGTACACAACTTAAGAACTGTTTGTTAGAGCTGATTGACAGCTTTATAAATATAGTTTTACATTTCAACATGGAAAATAATTTCAAATATATTTCTCAGTTATGGAAAACTTATTTTTCAACTAAAGAAATACATATACCTACAGGCCTCAGTCATTCACAATTCCAAAAACCTTTCTATCTACAGTGTAAGTACAGTAGATACAAATTTAGATTGGAGAAATAAGGCTACTCAATAGACTTTTGATGATCACAACAAATTTTGATAAAATTAAATATATCCTTCATCATCAAATGTACTGAATTTTGAAAACAATAAATTCAGTTTTCTGATTGGCTTCATCAGAGCCTTTTTGTCTAGCTGAAATGAAAAAGACAAGAACAGAGTTATTGCATTCCCAAAAGATAAGCATCTTCACAGGGCTTCAAGAAATGTCTTAGCCAAAACAGACTCAGCAGGACTTCATCAATTTGTTGGATTTTTTTATCATGTTTAAAATGTCCAGCAATAGACATTTTTTTCTAAAACTGACTAGTTCTGGGACAGTATCTTCAGAAGTGACAAATTATTTAAGTTATAGACTAGCTGTGGCTAATGACTTAAACCATATCTCTGGATACACGGACATTCCACTGTCCAGGCACTGATACAATCCTCTTTTGAAACAATGAGATAAAGATTATAGATTCAGAAGTCTATAGCATACTAAATCTGAACTATAAACTTTACACAATGTGATAATTCATCACATTTGAGTTGAAGCGAAATTATAGATGTTTATTTTCATCAAGATCTAGGAGCTCTACTATTATTAGAGGGTGAAGGAGGAATGGGAAGGCATACATCTTCAAAGTATTTTGCTTCCTGTATGTACATATTTTTCAAATAAAAGAGGTAATCACATAGTCAGTTAAACAATGACTAGGACATGAAATAAACGTAACCCTTAAAATTTTAATTAATAAGCATTGAGGACTATATAAATACAGGAATAGTTTCCAGATCTGCTAACCGTGTCTTTGTTAATTTGATTAATTCCACTTTTATTTATGAATCAAAATTTTTGTGCGCAGATTAGTAGTTCTAGCTTCTATATTTCTAATTTCTCTAAAATAAACTAACAAGTTCTGTAGAAAAGTTTGTTGAACATTTCAGTTGGTATGTATTACCCTTTTTCCAGCTAATAATAAAATATTAATAATTATGTTTTAATTGTGTTAAAGCCATGTTTGAATTAGAGATTCCAAAAAGAGAAAAACTAGTGATCCTGTGTATTGAACTTCACTACCTACCATTCTTACTTCTCACAGGGGTAAAACCAAGCTGGAGCAATCAAGAATGCAGCTCTGGTGCTTTTTAACCAGGTAGAGCAACGTGTCACCACTTTCACACAGGTTACCTAAGCAAGTTATACATATATATGTATATATATATATAATCACTTTTTAATGGATTTTGACTGGCCTGCATGCTATTCAGCTATGTACCTTCCCTATCCATTGCAAGAGTAGAAACATGCACAGCTGCTCTCTGCTGAGTCATGGGACTCGCGTCACAGCATGGTCAGGTGGGATTGGCAAACCCAACATACATTTTTTAACTCTGCTAATGGTTTTTCTGAATATTTAAATACAGTATTTAGCAATAACTGCATGCTCTTCAGGTTTTGAAGTATGGATCATAAAAGTACTGGAATGTTTTATGCTAAAGAAGCTAAAGAAAAAGGGAGCATGCATAGTTTTTAAAAAATAAAAACAACCCTTTTTGATTCAGCCCTTATAAATGTAAATATTCAATGAAATGTGTTAAATGATTTTGAAATAATTTCTGCCATGAGTCCAACTCCTTAGTGAATAACATTTGAATTATTGCAGTAGCTACTGATCTAAAAATTACAGTTATACTTTTAAATCTAAAATGCACTGTAATACAGATCTTCAAGATGCTACCAACTACACGCTATATTCATTTGGACAGTGCATATCTTGAGTTTTATAAACTTGAAGCAAAGCAAACAGTTTCATAATTGCTAAAATTATACCTAGCAAATAACTCTCCCTAAAGAACTATCAAAAGCTAAACATTTTACAACTTCTCTTTTCTTAAACCCTTTTATAAATAGTGGTGTTTGGAATGTGTTTCACAATATCATTCCATAAATGAGTAGGGGGACTTATTTGTGTAAATTAGAAAGTCTAGGGAGTAGTCAGCACCATTTTTATAAAATTGCACTTATATCTATTTATCCTAGGGATTTTTTTTCATTATAGGCAAACATGCCATTGATGAGTAATTGGCAGAGCCTTCAGGAATAGTGACAGCAATTATAGCAGAGGAGCCAAAGTTATGTGAAACTAAGGAGGTTAAATTATTCTAGTAAAACAAGACATCAAAATTTGGAGGAGATTTGAGATTTCAGTCCTGTAGTAGGATTGAAAGTGTTTCCTTCAAGCAGAGTTTCACTGGCTTCAAAAGGATCACCAAGTAGTTAATTTTATTTACTTGATTATAGTGTGGCATGATCTACCTATTGTGGTCTAAATTGCCCAGAGATGCCAAAAACATTAATATTGGTGGGTATTCTGAAAATTCTCAGATTTTAATGAACAAATTTTAAACCAAGATATGCTTCAAACACTGAATAAAACTCTAAGGAGAGAGATTTTAAAATTACATTCTTAACATTATATAAAGTCAAAGGTCATAAGATCTGAGATTTAAAGGCAGTTTAGAATCACTTTGGAATCATCAATCTCCATTATTTTATATTTTTTCACTCAATTACAGTGCAGCTTTCAAGACTGAAAGGATAAAACCACATGGCTGAATTACTAAAGGCAATTTGTAATGGCTGAATCCTTTTATTTTATTGTCACTTGAATCATGAAGCCGTTTGTACAGCTTAAAACTTCAGTAGCCTGCTCCTGCTCTTATTCAAATTTAGAATTGAATCAAATGAGAGCAAGACTGGGTCTTAAGTGAATGCGTTTTCTTGTAAATGGGCACATTAACACGCTGTTGGTCAAAGCTTGTTTTAATGGTCGAAGCTGTTGATAAGAGATGCACTGCTCTGAAAGAACATTATGGAGGCTGATTATACTTACATTAACCAAGTATCTGGGTGGGTGATGAAGCATTTTTTTCTTTTATATACTACACAATAATATTTATAATACTGTTTTCAGAAAAATATAATCCCACTGAGGTAGTCTGATTGTTTCTTTTATTTTTGTGTGTGATTTCCACAGTATTGCTCAGGCTTCTGCTCTAGTCAAGCATGTTGTTTTGCTGATTCAGGCCTTGAGAATGCTGCATCATAAGCAATTGCTTTCAAATGTTTCCTTAAAAAGGAAAATGTGATATCATTGAAGATGCAAATAAATATTTACAGGGCATGGTGTGTTCTAGAGGCTGATAATCACATTTATGAGCTGATAAGAAGATTGTGCTAATCCATCATGTATCTTGAGCTTCCTATTAGTTTTATTAGCTTTATTGCTAGAAAGAATATCATTAATGTCACCTTATTTAAAATGTATTGGTTCTTTCCTAATTTAGGGTCTTGAAGCAAAGAAGAGGAGTTTTATTAAGTAATGATGTTTTTCTCTTAATAATGCCATTGTTTGAGATTATATGAAAAATAATTAAGAGAATGCTTTATGTGAAAATTACTGAAAATAATTATAGTAGTTTTTGTTTGTACCAGTTATAAATTGCACTTCTGTCACTTGGTGTTAGCAACTATGCTGACAGAACTATCTGCAGCAGAGTTTACATGGGAAGATGCAGTTAAAAATTTGCACTTTTAGATTTATAATGGATGCCTACTATGAACCTTTATCTTGCTACTATTAAGTCAGTAATTTATTTAATGATGATGGATCAGGCCATGAATTAATTTTACTTTTCCTAAGTTGAATGCGACAGAAAATTATTTTTACAATATTTCAGTTTTATTTAATGAAGAAACTGCCTATCATTCCAAAGGAAGGTTTCATATTCCTTGGTATTTCCGTGATATACAATAAGAGAGTTAATTCACAAGTATTATCTTTAAAAGAGAGACAGCCTTATGTGTGGATAATAAGTTGGTGCGCTAATAATATTTAATATAGTGTACATTACTGGGTATTTTGGTTGTAAATGTAATAGAGAAAGTGAAATTTAAAATATTCTCACAATGAGATACACAGTATTTTAACTCAGACTCACAGATTTACATGACCAGTAATAAAATTACTCCATTTAGAGGCAACATGGCTGGAACTATTTTACATATATAAATTTCAGAAATCATAGAGGAAGTGCAATATGAGAAGTGAAACACAGTATTTTTGGTCACAATGCAGCAACAACCATGGGACCTGAGGTCTGATAGAACTTATATTGACTACATATTGTGTGTGCAAAAGGCAGCTTCTTGAAAATTATCCCTGAAATTATCCATCATTCAACATGATTTTTGTATAAAACTTCATTCACATCATGTAAAAGTTAAACATGTGGAAATAATTCCTTACGAAGCTGTATTAAGATATATGTGCCACTTCATTTCTGGCAGAAAAGGCCCTAGCTGCTGATACATTTTCCTGAAGAGACTGGGTTTCAACTGAAGAGTTAAATAACTAGTTTTAATTTTCAGCAGTGTCTCCAAAGAAGAAGAGAATACATGGAAGTGCCTCTTTCAAGAAAAAAGTTACTGTTTATTATTTGTTGCAAATTCTAAACAGTAGGGAATTTTCCTGGTCTAAAAATATCACTATCTTGAAAACGAAATGTGAAAAGTAGTTGATATTAAGCACTCTGTCAACAAAATTGTGTAGAAAGGTCTTCATACTTTCTAAACATGACCTTCCTCCAAAGGTCAAAGGACATGATCAGTTCTGCTTAGCTAAAAGCACAACTCAGTGCTGGAATGCCCTCTTGTTACATCAGTACCTGCACAATTTAAAGTATTTAAGTGAGAGGTGCATTTTACATCCCTTGTGAAATTCCTGTGTACAACTGCTACATGTGATAGATCAGACGAATTTCACTGCCATGATTTCTTTAACGTTGCTTTCTGATTACAAGCCTTATTTCACAGTCAAGGAGAAAGTATTTTGGATGAAAAAATTACAACAGTACAACAGTACTGTCAACTGGAAACAATTTACAAACACTATGTCTGAGAAACAGAATTATAAAATTTACATGTCATTACTGTGGTTTTACTTTTAATAATGCATATTTATAAATTTGTCATTCTTTAAAAGTTAGGCTGGCATGATTTGATTCAGTACCAATTTTTTACAGAATATGTATCTAATGAGAAAAAATTGTTCTGTGGAACTTTACTTACAGAAACTAAATGCATCAAGCTCATCAGAAGGCAGCACTGTTGATATTGCTCCTCCTGGAGAGGGCGAGCAAGCAGAAATTGAAAGTGAAGAAGCTCTTGAACCAGAAGCCTGTTTTACTGAAGGTTGTAGAATAACTGTTGACTTAGAGTTGTATTACTAAAATGACAGTGTTACTCAGCACATTTAGGTTCTTGAAGGTTTCAAATATGGTGTACCTTCATGTCCTCAAAAATCAAAAGAAAATATTTTTAGCCCAGAATGGTGGAAATCAGATGAAAAAAACAAGGTTTCCCTAGGCTTTGAGTAACTTCATATATCTGGCCACTGCATACAGCTTATAACTAAGAAACTTCCTTAAATTTTCTATTGGTAAAATGCTTTTCAGCTATGTGAAAGGGCCCTTGAAATTTGGAAGAAATAAATTTTTGTGTGACTCCATCATCAAATAGAACAGTTACATGCTAACAGTCAAAAATACTGATTTTTTTTGATTGACTTCTTTCATAATTAAGTATACCATAGTCTAGTTTCTCTCCAGATTAGTTTTCTTAATTCAGATATTCATCATCCTGTGTGATGTGATAGCCTAATCATCATTCCATTTAGTTTTTAAAAACCATATAAAATTAGTAAAAGCTGCTAATAATATATACTACAGTAAATATTGACTTTGAAGTAATTGGCTTTTGGATACTAACATTTCTTAATGTAATGCAGGTTGTGTACAGAAATTTCCATGTTGTCAAGTAAGTATAGAAGATGGCAAAGGAAAAACTTGGTGGAATCTTAGAAAAACCTGCTACAGCATAGTTGAGCACAACTGGTTTGAGACTTTCATTGTATTCATGATTCTCCTCAGCAGTGGAGCACTAGTAAGTAGAACAAAATTGCAGATGATGAAGTATTTTGAGATCTTTTAGGAGCAAAAATCAAATTTGCTTCAGAAAGACTTGCTTTGCTTGTAGCTGTATAAAACTCCCTACATTTCATGGTTCCAGAATGGAATGAAACTTGACCCAAACTTGAAAAAGTGTGATACATTTCATATCCACATTTTTAGTCATGCTTTTGTCTTGCCTCTATGAAATGGTGCCATTTCCTTTAAGACAGCGTAACTCCTCAAAGTTTAAATTGCCTGCCAATTTTCAACATGTTTGTCAAGAGATTTGAGTACAAAGGGCTATTGTTAACTGTGAATATATAGCTAAATATATGAGTTTAAGTCTTTAATTCCTCCTAGTCTGATATACTTCTTGAATTTTGCTTGTGAAAGACTATACTAAAAAATGGAATAATTACTTCGTTCTATTCCTATTTTGAAGGCAGGAGATATAGAAGACTGCAGCAGCAAATTAAATGTAACAACCACTATCCAAAAAGATTTGCATTACACAACTTTCCAGCTTCACTCAAGCTGAACATTTGCTACAATATCAATGTGCATAGTTGTACATTCTAGCAAACATGTTGCTTTTTAATTTGATTTTTTAGCCATAAGTTTTATCTAATTGCTTTCTAGAAAGCAATATAAATATCTGTAACAGATATATAAGAAAAGGGGGGGTTTTGTGTCTATGTGAAAGTTTCTTAAATACCACAGAGGATTAAAAAAAAAAAAAGTGGTGAGTTTCTTTCTTCATTCATTAGTAAAATAGAATTTTTTAAAAAATTTTTTTCAACTCCAGACGGGTCTCCTATTGCTCCAATTAGTACTATGGTTAAAAATGGAAAATATATAAAATAAGAGAATGAAGAAAAACAAGGGGAAATAGTAGCTCTTCTCTAATTATTTTTTATTCTTTATTCCTTAATTTTATCATGTATATTCTGTGAAACAGGTGTAATATGTCAATATATTTTTATAGGCTTTTGAAGACATATATATTGAACAGCGCAAAACTATCAAGACCATGCTGGAATATGCTGACAAAGTTTTTACGTATATTTTCATTTTGGAAATGCTTTTAAAATGGGTAGCATATGGTTTTCAAATATATTTTACTAATGCCTGGTGCTGGCTGGACTTCCTGATTGTTGACGTAAGTACAAATTAATATTGTGAAATTCCCTACAGTAAAGTTTCTGTGTTGTAAAATTCATTAGTACTAGATTAATATTATAAATGTGATAGAAAAAGAATACCCATTTTATAGTTACACTGCATTAGTAATGGCCTGCAGTGATTTGGAGATGTTATATAAAGTCCATTCATATGCCAAAAGGAAAAGGATGGCTGCCTAACAGTTTGTCCATTCTTCATGGTTAATATTTTTATACAAACGATATATCAAACTTGAGATTTTATGAGGAAAAACCCTAATTTTTAAGCATGCTATCATTAATGAACTCTGACCATGCTACCTTATTCCTTAGAAAATAAGACAGTTCATTGTTCAAGTTTCTTTGAATACTTCAGCTTTTCAAATGAAACAATTCATTTGGTCCAGATTTTATCTAAGTTCTCAGAACTCTTTAACTGAAAACTATCCTGTAATCATTTCTAGTAAAACCAGAAAGTCAGTGGCTATTTGATCTAAAAAATAATTGGTTTTAATGGACTGACAATCTGCAATAGCTCAATCAGCTATTTCTTGGAAGGGTTTGTGACAGAGGAGAATACAAGGCTTCTTGGCTGCCTTCCCAGCTGTGATACACTTCTGTGCAAAGGCCTTGCTTATGTTGTCAGAAGGGATCAAAGCCGGTTTTGCTCCCAGAATATTTTGGTCTCTTGCCTCACACATTATCTGACCCAGTTCATTGCCTATACATGTCCTCAGTGTGGAACTGAGAGATGGCATCTGAGGGCAATTGTGCACTTACAGTAATTTCTGCCCATGCTACCATATTTCTTGAGATATTTGCATAAATTCTGGTCTCTTCAATACTTATTCCATATGTATAGATAAATTTATCATATTTGTGACTCCCACAGGAAAAAAAACCTAGCTAGAGTGGCCCATAATTCAAAAGATATTATCTCTTTTTTCTTACCAGACTGAGTTAGTTTTGTTATACAGTTAATCTCTAGCTCTGTCCTGAAAATGTACACTAGAATGAAGCAGTGTGACTGGTTTTCCTAAGAGGATGTTAATGAAGTAGAGAGATGCACTCTTAGAGGATTGTGTTAAACAATGTTGTTTTTTTTTTTTAGATAATCTACAACTCATGTTTTAATTATTCTTTTTGCATCTTAAAGCTAACCAGATTATTCTAAGCCATATTCTGATTTCCTAGTTTAACCTCAGAGATACTCTTATCTGAGCAGGCTTCCAGACTTAAAAATACATCACTATAAGTAAAGCAGCTTATGTTGCTAACTTTTTTCCATAGTTCATAATTTTACAAACAAAAACATGAATAAATAAGATTGGAACTTTCTACTGTTGAAGAATTATTTTCAGTGTTCTAGCAAGAGGTAAAAAATGCCTTACTGTGTTTAAGGCTAACTCAGCAATTTCTTTAGCACCAGCAGCGCTTGAAAGAAATGTGAGCTAATGTTATCTTCCCATAGAAAAGCAGCCTCTGCACTGCCTTTAACTGGCAGTTTAAAGAGGTGTGATTCAGCAGCATTTTGCCAGTGAGAACACCAATGTCTCCTTCTTCAATAGAAGTGACTAAAGTTAATCAGATTGTTTAATTCCATTCTCTAAAATTATTCAAGAGTAAACACAGATAGTCCTTTAGGGCTTTGACCTTTAATATCTCACACACCTGAGTCTCTCACTGTGACAAGTAGCCACAGTTGCTTTCACTGATTGTCACTAAATTAGATTTTGAAAATTACACTAAGAAATGTTAATTTTCAGCTCTGCCACTTTACAGCTGTGACAGATGACTCTTGGTACATCTGCCTATCTCAGTTTAAGACTCTATCATGCCATCCTACTGTACAGCCTGACCGAAGATCTTGAGCAGGACTGTCACCGCTAAGCTTCTAAACTTTTTTTTTTTTTTGCAACAGATAGTCTATATTAGAAGAAAAACACAAATGAGCACATACAATCCTTCAATTTTAGGAGACATATCTTTCTACCATTTTGAGCGCATTTTAGTTTCTTAAAATTACTGCATCTGCATGCATGAATCTATTTATCAGTTTACAGATACATTTACTTTCTCATGTACTGGCAACAAAACAGGTGGAACAGCTGAGAGAAGACTAAGTTAACAAGACTGAGATCACCAGAGAAATACAGAACAGCTGTATACACAATAGAATTCCAAGCAAAACTTTTTATCTCAGATGAACTGTCCAGAGGAAAACACATTGTTTCCAATAGATAAAGTATTTCTTTGAGAAAAAATTTAATGTTTATGGTATAACAGCACTATCACCATGTTAAGAAAGCTGCCAATAATCTGAAATAGGGAGCACAAACAGTACTGAAGAATTTTACAGTCAGGACCTAAGAACTGCCAATACACACACTGCCACTGAAGGCTTTCAGGAGCTGCTGCTACCTAACAGTGTGGAAGGGGTCTTGTTTGTGAAAGATAGGTAAGGCACAGTGCAAATTTGGGGAGACAATTATAAAATGAAGGAGCCATTAATGTGAGTTCAATTTCATAGGACATCTCACTCTCCCAGTGAAAGAGATATTTTTAAAATATTTGTTTAATCATTTATTTTTAATTCATAAAATGTACTGTCTTTACACTAAGATTTATTGTTATGCCTGGGTACCTTGTTGATTTGAGTGAATAAATGAATACTCTATTAAAAATACAGAAAATTCCATCTCTTATTATCTCTGGAACATATTATGGGTGACTAAAGACAAACAAGATTCCTCTGCCTGTAGCATCACAGGAAAAAAATTGTATTAATGATAATTATTAATAATAATTAATGCAAATATTTAATATAACAGCTGAAAAATACTTACCTCTAGTAAGTGAACAGACTTCAGTTACAGATTAAGAAAATCAGTAAGATTTTCTTCTTAATATGCTTATAAATCACAGCAAGTTCCATTTATCCATTACAGCAATAAAATAATCCTTTCCTTGTTAAAAAGAATTACATTCTGACATGAAATCCAGTTGAAATGTCCAGCAATATGAATTCACTAAAACAGTATTTTCTGTTAGATAATATACCTAGCAATATAGCGATGAATAATTGATTTGTATTTGCTCTTGGACTGGCCTTCTTAGACAGGATCTTGTAACTCTTGTTTGTGAGTCATCTAATTGTTCTTTATGGATATAAGTAACATAGGAAACCAACTTTTCATATAATGGACAAAATCGTACTATCATTATCAGTGAATTCCTATTTCTGTAGAGTCTTTGAAGAGTTCTTTAAACTGAGGCACAGAAATTAACATTTGAGAGATTTTCTTAAGGATCAAAATATGCCTATGTTCATTTACATGTCATCTAGGCTTTTGGTGGTAGAAATGAATAAAATATGAGTAACGCATGATTTTTCTCCACTCCGGTCTCCAAAACTGCTTGAAGAAAATTAATTACTTTCATATTAACACTGTCTAAAGCTCAGTTCCATTTGAGGAGTAAATTAATTGCTCCTTACTTAAGTGGATTGTCTTTTAACAAAATTCCAATAACATGCATCAGGATCTTAACAGTGTTGTAGATAATAAAGCTCTTACTGCTATATAAGGTGAGCAGCTGTTAATATCTATCCCATAATATTTTTCTATACTTACAAGATTAAAAAAAAAACAAAACAGAGACTTGCCAGGCAAGTGAGATAGTACCACCTCTTTCAATACATATTTCTGAAATATCCTGGTTATTGTTGTTAGGAACTGTTTCACTTAGAAGTAATATCTATAATAAATATTTGTAATAGCTACTACAATATTTAGTATATTATTAGTGTTTATAGAATGTTAGTGTACATAGATATTATTACTGTTTATTAGATGTTATTATTTATGTTAGTGCTTATAGGTTGTTTATTCGTTGTTATATATTATTATTTATATTAGTGGTTATATGTTATTATTAGTATTTATAAATATTCACAATATTGACAGATGTTAATAAAACAATTTAATGTATTCAGAATTTTAAATTGTTTGAAAAGTTGAACCTTAATGAAGTTACAGAAAGTATGGCTATTTTGTCCTTAAAGTTTCCTGAAAATTTTATCTTTCACCAACAGTATGCTTCCATATGACTGTTAAACCCTATCCAAACATAATAGATAGACATTTAATAGAATATATTCCTTTTTTAACCATGTCTTTGTAAGACCTCTTGCCTTTCCAGCAAGTATGAGAATGGTGGCATTCTACAACTTGTCACTGTTGATTTGTTGCTTGAATTTCTATTCTTTTTAAATAAACAGCGTAGAACTATTTTTAAAGTATTTTTTTCTGTATTTGATAGGTCTCATTGGTTAGTTTAATAGCCAATGCTCTGGGCTATTCTGAACTTGGTGCCATTAAATCGCTACGGACATTAAGAGCTTTAAGACCTTTAAGAGCCTTGTCACGATTTGAAGGAATGAGGGTGAGATAAAATGAATGAGTCTGAACAAATGTATGCATCCAAAAATTGATGTATTAATGTTACACTCATGCTTTCTTCAAAGAACTCCAACATGGGAAGGCATGCAAAAATGTGTGGAAAAAGGCCTTTCAACATGTCCTTACAAACAAGGCCAATGTACACCTTACATTTGGAAATTAGACATTGATCTCATTAAATTTGCCTGGTCACTGCTGCATAGTTGTGTTTTCCCAGCCCCCTGACTGTTAAAATTGCCATTGATTTGTGGACCTAGAAAAATAAAAGGACATGACAAATTTTACAGTAGAGGGTGGGAGGTTTTTTCCTACAATTCATCTGGGAAATTTTTCACTCAATTTATGTAGCTAACTTCAATTCTATTAGTTTGTCAGTAGTTTAGGATGAAACACAATTAGCCAGAAGGCAAAAGAAACCAACAAAAGGTGAAAAAGCTGACAAGAGTGACATACCAGAAACTAAAGCTTCACTGTGTCTCCCTGTCTACTTGCCTGGGGAAAAAAATCCCACAATAAATGCTGTAGTATTAGGGAAAGGTTTTTTGAAAAAACACCTGAAATAAGGATAGATTTGGTAGTAAAGAAAGGGAGAAATTGGAAATAATTTCCTTAGCTAGAGACCTTTTCCTTCATATGAATGTAAAGAGCGCTAAAATCCACCTGTTGAGGAGATTGTCATTTTCATATTCTGCCAATCTGACAAAAACAAACAAACCAACCAAAAAAAAAAAAAAAAAACCTGGAAAAACCCTATTATAAACCATAGCAGACCATGCTACTTACTGAAAAAAATTATACATAAAAAATAAAAAAAAATTAAAACTTTATCGAGAAATGTAATTTTAATCTTTCACCTCAAAATACCCCAATGCTGCAATACATATTTATAGTTCAGTCATAGGTCTTCATTTGCCAAATAAATAATGTGGTTCCTGTCTGGGCAAGGCTGCCAATGTCCCAGCAGTGGTTACACCTGCCAGTGTAGGGAAGCGTGTCCTGTGCACGTCACCATCACCAGTATGTTTTACATGATTGGCAATACAAACAACACGTCAAGTGTCTAGCTAATAAATAAGCAAAACTTCTCTTGATGCTAGACTACTTTTGGTCAACTTACTGAAATGAAAAATACTACCTTTTTCAAACCCACACACACAAGACTACTGCAGTCTCTGCTGGTTTGATAGAAAATTATTGTTTGAATATCAGCAACTTTCTTTTAGTTGAATTACAATAACTAAGATAAAACTTTTGTCCAAGGATTTCATCTGGTCTTTTATTGTCCCTTGCCCATACACAGAAGCTCAAGGGAATTAAATGCAACCAATTAAAAAGAAAAAGAAGGATACATGTAAAAGCAACTATAGTGACCCAGGTAATTTAAAATCAAGACTTAGAGCAAACACTCTTCATAATGATTAAATAAGATATCCTTAATTTTGTTGCATTCTGTGTGGATACAAAAATACACTGATGCCAATATATACATAACTTTTCTAAGAATAAAATCATTAATAATGATAGTTTTACATGCAGACATTTTTATTCAGTCTTCCACATCATCATTCTTTGAGCTTTTCATGGTTTATTTTCTATTTATAGATTTTAATTTATGTTGCTGGAATTTAACATTTATTTCTCTCTTTTTCTCTAGAGCACACAAATGCTAAGAATTCATCTTGCCACTAACAGGTTTTCTTTTGCTTTTTGATTTTTTTTCAGACTTTTGCATTGTCTTTGTTTCCATCTCATTTTATTTCTTGCTTTTTCCAATCTCATTAGCATTTTATTAAGCCTTCATTAAAATTTCTCCCACAAATTTTATTTTAATATTTTAACTGTCCATCCCACAATAATACTGTTTTGACATTTTGGAAGTATTTTCAAGAATTTTAAATTTTCTTTCCATAAGCTAAGTGGCTATTTTGTCTAATTTGTACACTAGGTGGTTGTAAATGCCCTTGTAGGAGCAATCCCATCTATCATGAATGTATTGCTGGTATGTCTTATATTCTGGCTAATCTTCAGCATCATGGGAGTAAATCTTTTTGCTGGAAAATTCTATCACTGTGTCAACACCACAACTGGTGAGATGTTTGATATCAGTGATGTCAACAATTATACTCAGTGTGTGGAACTCATAAAAAGCAATCAAAGTGCCCGATGGAAGAATGTGAAAGTAAACTTCGATAATGTAGGAGCTGGATATCTTGCTCTGCTTCAAGTAGTAAGTAAATGTATATATTTTCTTTTTGCTCTTTTTAAAGGTATCTAGGAAAAATGGGCAAGTTAAGACTGTAAAGTAGAAGAACAATTTCTTCATAGCAATACTGTACAGCTCACGGGACTCTATTACATTGTTTCTTCTATTTTTTTTTAATGATAGTAGAGTAATTTTCCTTTCCAAGACTAGGAAATACAGTCTCAGGATTATGGTAATAATAATAATGTGAAAATAGTAAGTGTAGAAAATAAAAGAATCTCTTTAGTGGCGCACAGTATAGAACTATCATATTCCTTAATGCTTATTAAAGAGTCATTATAGTATACTAAATAAGTATCATGTAACTTATAAATTTAAATAAGTATTATCCTTGTGAAGTACTGGATGTTATTGCATAGCATATTCATTCCATTATTTACTACTACTTATCCAAAATCTGTAAATTGTATTTCTCCTTCAATTGCTTATCTTATGCACTGTTCAGAACTGCCTTTATTCTAGGTACTGAGCACATTTTATTTGTGTCAAAGAAATAAAGACCGTAGCTCTTTACAGGTTCCTTGCTGAGAGTGGAGCTTCTAAAGCTAGGGTCTGATTCAACACACAAGCAAGAAAGCATGTAATTACATTTAGATGATTGTAGAATCACTAGTCTATAAGTCAACATACAGCATCACTGAATGAAAAGATTTTTACAGCTCTGATATTCAAAGTTATCTAAGAATTATATGCTTGTCCCTTCTATCTCAGAGCAGGTCAGAATTTCTAGCTGACCTTAATTCCAAAATTTACTACCTAGATTTAAATGTTTTGCCTGTAAAGGCAATGTGACTCTTATGTGCTGAGTAGTAGTACTGAATGATGACTGATTCTCTGGCTTCAGATATCATGGCCATCATTGCCTCTGAAGATGTGTAAGGAAAACTGCTGCTCTTGAGGCTGTGTATAAATGTCATCTGTGTCATACATCCAGACAGTCTAGGTCTTCAATAACTACTTCACTACCGTGAACTTTTCATTCTTCTTCTCGCTCTTTTTAAATTTTTTTTCCTGATTTTTCGTAATTTTCCTTTTCAAATATTCCTTCTAACCTTTACTTTCCCCACAGAGATTAAGGGATCTTTGAGCATGTTTTGTGTCACATCTTCATTTGATTGCCTCCATTAACATTAGTCCTTCACTCTTCTGTATTTATTGCTATTATCTAACTCTGAACCTTTCGTAATATTGCTATACAAAGTGCACCAAATGCAACTGCCCACTGAGCCAGAAAGATGTGTGAAGCCTGGCTTGAAGCACACCTTCTTAGTAACTGGTATTGCACTGCAAGATTCAGGAGGAAACGAATGCTTCCAGAGTGCAAGTTTCTGCTGTACCAAACTGGCAGCTGTACCAAAGTACCAAAGCCACTTCTGGCAAGCACAGATGGAAATATACCCCTTGGAATGGTTCCTCTCCTGAACCTCCTCAGGACTGGTGCTCTTTGTTCATTTCACAGGCTTTTTAGCTCTTTTTCCTTTATTGTGAATAAGCTTGGAAACCCTGGCTAGTGGTTGCACATTCACATTTTCAACCAGCAAGTTGCACCAAATTTGGTGTTCCTGTTTGGTTTAGAAGTGATTTTATTAAAAGTGGAGGTCCAGATAAATAAATAAGTTAGTTATTGTATGTATTATGAATTTTTATGGGGAAGATAAACAACTTTGTTTTATTTCTAGGCTACTTTCAAAGGATGGATGGATATTATGTATGCTGCTGTTGATTCACGAGATGTAAGTGTAAATCTTTCAAAAGTCATCTGTTGATTATTTTTGATAAAAAGTATAAAATTTAAACAGCTACACAAACAACAAAGAATTATAATCAGCATCAATACATTTTTTTTTTAATCTCAGAATTTTTACTGGAAAGAATCTCACTTCCTTCTGTTTAGCCAAAAAAGCTAAATTAACTGAAATGGATTTTTTTTTTGAAGGATAAAGTTAGTGTAATAGAACAAAGAAGCGGCTTTTGACAAATTATTTTGGTAATCGTAAGTATGAATTAATTTAAGATTATATTATTTATGTACTAAATATGGAAATACATTGATCAGGTTTTACAATTTGTAACTGTGCATTTTGTTGTTTCCTTAGGTTGAGTACCTATGTTACCTAGATATATTAGTGCCATTAGACTTTAAGGCTGAAGATCATTTGTTAAGCTTTCTGGGGATTAGAATTTTATTTTGGCTACAAAACAAATACTCTGTTTAACTTACACAAATGGTCATGTTAGTGATATCCAGAGTAAAACACTCTGTTTCATTATCTTTAGCATTTCTACAGTCAAGCTTGTTGTGCTGTAGAAGTGCAGATGCTGGGATGTAGCATCCAGAAAAATTGAGACAATAACAAAACCTTCCATCAAAACTTCCTCAATTTAATGGATTTCACAAAACATATATTGACTAAATATTTGTTGAAAGCATCTGTTCCTAGCTGGATGTAAGAATGCTCATGCAAGACCAAAAAAGTTCCAGGGAGATTTAGGCAATAACAAAATTTATTGTTTCTGTTGCATGATAATATACTGAGCACAATATAAAATATTTAGATTTCTGCTAATAAAATTTTAAGTATTAATGACTGCTCTGCATCCCACATTGCTTCTTTCTTCTACATGAGGAACTTTTTCTATATGTACATACACAAACATATCTGTGGGCACATTTACTTAAAACTTTCATATGAGCAATAATTCTGTCAGCTTCCAGTTCTCCAAATATTGACTGGAATGGACAAGTTGGATCTTTTAATAAATTAGTGCTTTTTATAGCTTTCTGTCTGAGATGGCATTTACCTAATTCTAAATTATATGTATTGTTTTTTACATCTAATATTCTCATGGGCAATATTTTTTTTATATTTTGTAGGTAAAAGATCAACCTAAGTATGAGGACAACTTGTATATGTATCTCTATTTTGTCATCTTTATCATATTTGGATCATTTTTTACCTTGAACCTTTTCATTGGTGTTATTATAGACAACTTCAACCAACAAAAAAAGAAGATAAGTATTTAAAATATTTTCATATGGGTATGAATTACTAGCTATAAAGAATTAAACAGTTATTTCTCTAAGAAGGCTTATAAAAATCAAAAGTAATTTCAAGACTTTAAATGAAGGGTCTCTTAATAAATAATTATCTGTACTAAAATCTGTGGATGTGATTCTGAACTTTGCATTTTTAGCATTTGGAGAAATGAAAAGTTGGTTTATAATAATTTGCAAATTGAGTATACAGTTTAAATGATGTAAAAAGTGAACGTGAATTATTGGTTTGATTAGATGCAATATTATCTGGCATGAAATAATTTCTTTTTCAATTTACTCTAAAGTATTAAGATAAATTAAGGTACATTCATTATAATTATTCTTACAAACTCTCGATGCTTAATGAAGACGCAATACGGCATTGTGTTGATATAACGAATAACAGATCTGCAAACTGATTAAACAATAAGCTAAGAGTAAGTCAAATAGACCTCTTATGAATAGGCTTGTAGATATAAGTAAAAATGTGTACATAAGGGGTTTTTTTCTAGCACTTCTATGAGAATGAGATTAATTCATTAGACACAAATACAATCTATAATTTTTTATCAGTACTAAAGCAAAGATACACAGGGAATGGTGGTTTCTTTCTGTATACTTTTGATATACAAGTATGTTTAAAATGGTTGTACTGATAGTGCATACAGTTCAGTTTTAAAGAACTTAAAAATATAAAAATACAAATAATCACATTTAAAATATTTTGAAGCCTCACAGTTTTTAGTTTTCAAATGCCAGGATCATTCTAAATTTTTGTGTGCTGTGAAAAAGCAGTTTCATATGATTTGGTTTTTTTTCAATCACCAATTAAAAAACAGCAATACCAGACAGAATCTCTGGTAAAAGAAAACTGTGAACTACAGACATTTTTCCTTGTGCAAATACTCTTTAGCTTCCTAAACATGTCTGGGGTTACTATCAATTTTGTGATGCTTCAGGCTGTGGTGGCCAATTTAGCAGACGGTGATGTTAACATTGTGCTTCCATCTGACTCAGTGAAGATTCATCAACAAGCACAATTCACCTGTACTGGAAGTCAGTCAGACAGTTGCACATCTGACTGGGAGCATTTGTATCTGCAAACAAAGGCTCATTTGAGTTTGTCAAAGTTCCTTCCCGTGGTGTCTTAATTTGCTATGACATGACATGAATTACTTTTCTTAATTTTATACATCAAAGGTGGGTTTGATTTTTTTTTGCTGTTAAAACCCATGGATTAGATACTAATACACTCTCCTAACACAACTTCTGCCTCAAAGTTATGCCTCTTTTAGACTTGTCTACCTGTAATCCTAAAAGTCTATACAGAAGATAGGCCATGCAAGGCACTAGTCATGTTCCTATTCACTAAACATATCCTAATCACCAAGTTATTGAGCATCAGTAGAGCAAGAATGCTTTCAGCCATTTTAGCAAAAGCGAGCACGAAGACATTGGAAAAACTCAACTGCCAAGCTGACAAGGCACCAGTAATGGATATTTCCTGTGTGTTAGGAATGTATATGAGCATCCACCCTATAAACACCTGAAAAAAACCCCTTCCTTTTTCTACAAATTAAATATAATTTTAATATTATATTACAGAGAGACATACTGTAAATGTTTTATGTGTGGATACTAATTAATTTTGATATTATTTCTTTACTTTGGAGGTCAGGATATATTTATGACAGAAGAACAGAAGAAATATTACAATGCAATGAAAAAATTGGGATCCAAAAAGCCACAGAAACCTATACCAAGGCCAGTGGTATGAATGATTTGATTTTTACATCCCTAATATTAAATACTCATTTGGAAATATAGTCTTGTCCACAAGATAAGGTTGTAGGTCTAGAAAGAAAATATTTTTCCATTTATTTTCTTGTAAAGGTAGAAATTGTCCCTTCTTGAATCCATCAGATTAGATCATTAATATTTTGTTTAAAAACATATACCCTGAAGTATGAACAAAATTATTTAATAATGTTAAATTTAATAATGATAAATTTCAAAATTCCCTGCCTAAGTCCTGGAAAACCACAATTGTTTGGATCATTTATTGGTTCCTGTTTCCAGGGATAAACTTCATTTTCTGTTTTTTCTCCTCACAGAGAATTTGTAGGAAATGGGGATGCACTGGCCCTTGCTGCTGAAGACAGAAAGGGGCACTGGTAACCTATTGGGAAGGACATATGCAGAAAATCTTACAGAATAAAAGAATGTCCTAGGGAGTAAAGCATAGACTAGGATAAATATGTCTCTAAGATAGACACTACTCTTGTTATTTACTGAACTCCTACACTGTTTAAAAAAATAAAATACTTGTTGCACCTTATGCACCAAGTGGTTAAAAATAGACTTTCTAAGGAGAGACATATGGCAAAAAATATTGAGCTAAGTACTAAAGAAAAACTAGGATATTACAGTCATGGTGTGTTTGAGACGTGTCTTCAGCAGTCCAATGATCTCACCAAGCACAATTAGTTTAAGAAAGAAAGAGGGTTTGAATTCTAAAACCATCTGAGAATAAAGATAAGAAAATTAGCTTTTATTCAGCTGGTACTCTTGCTGGCTATCAATTTACACCACCCATTCACCCTAATAATATTAACTGTCATTGTTATTACTCTTATTATTGCAGCGTTTCTCTTGTCTCTTCAGCCAACGGTGGTGAACTTCTTGATTCACTCTAGCAAGATGAGATATAAACCAGCATGTGTTGGGCTTATTTCCTCTATTGTGAATGAGTCTTGGTTTGCACTCCTAAATCTTGAAGTGTGTTGTTTTCTCATTTGGCATTTTAAAAGAAAATTATTTTCACTGTATAACCTGTATTCCGTCTTTGTGTTTGCAGAACAAATTCCAAGGCATGATCTTTGATTTTGTAACCAAACAAGTATTTGACATCAGCATCATGATACTCATCTGCCTTAACATGGTCACAATGATGGTAGAAACAGATGATCAGAGTAAAGAAATGGAAACAATTTTATCCCGGATTAACCTGGTGTTCATTATCCTTTTCACTGGAGAATTTGTCCTGAAATTGATTTCACTTCGCCATTACTACTTCACTATAGGCTGGAATATTTTTGATTTTGTGGTTGTGATTCTCTCCATAGTAGGTAAGAGCAACTCATTTTCAAGAAAGAACTACTGGAAGAAATAGGAAGCATTTGTTTCAAGTGTGTTAATACTGATTGTAGAATTTTGTTTTGCCTGTGACTTACGTATTGATTCAGATCTTCATATTATCTAACATACAATCCATGTAATGTTGCATGTAAGATTTTTATCTCTCCTGTTAGATTCACTGTCATTTTCCACATCAAGAGACATAATGGAAGTGTTTGGCACATTAGATTAATGTGTACAAATATAAAGAAGAATGTTTAGTGGTATATGCAAACTAACCACAGATTTACTTTCAATACTAAAACTGAAAATTATGTGAAATGGGTGAGATTTTTTACTTTTGCTAATTAAGATTTGTCAGTTAAAATCTAGTGACTGTCCAAGGTGCAAATGAGTGACACATCTGAGAAAGATTGGGCTGATAAAACGTAGATCTGTAAAAGAAATCTCTGACTTGCAGAAATTAGGCCAATATCATCCTTCATAAAGAAAGTGCTTATAGGCTCAGCTTCAAGAATTACCTGTATCTAAGACATAAACATCCCTTTCCCAATCATTTTAAGAACTACTGAAAGCTTAGACAGGGACTACCTACTTGCCATAATCAGTCTTTATTTTACTTATTTACCTTCTCTAGGATAGCATTTCAACATAAGAAGAGATGCTTTCACCTTATTAACAGCTTTCAATAAATGTAATAACTTGTAGGATTTTTGCTATAGCATAGAATCCCTACACTTATTATACTGGAGATAGCAATAACTTAATCTTTCTCTAGGTAATGAATTAATTTAATTTTTTTTTAATTATTCACTTTTTTTCCCAGGTATGTTTTTGGCTGAGATGATTGAGAAGTACTTTGTGTCTCCCACACTATTCAGAGTCATCCGGCTTGCCAGGATCGGTCGAATCCTGCGCCTCATTAAAGGCGCTAAGGGAATCCGCACTCTGCTTTTTGCTTTGATGATGTCTCTTCCTGCTTTGTTCAACATTGGGCTGCTGCTCTTCCTGGTCATGTTCATCTATGCCATATTTGGCATGTCCAACTTTGCCTACGTCAAGAGGGAAGTTGGGATTGATGACATGTTCAACTTTGAAACGTTTGGCAACAGCATGATCTGCCTGTTCCAGATCACCACATCCGCTGGCTGGGACGGTTTGCTTGCCCCAATTCTCAACAGTGGGGAGCCAGACTGTGACCCCCATAAAGATCACCCGGGGAGCTCTGTGAAAGGTGACTGTGGCAACCCTTCTGTTGGGATTTTCTTCTTTGTCAGCTACATTATCATATCCTTTCTGGTAGTCGTGAACATGTACATTGCTGTGATTTTGGAGAACTTCAGTGTTGCTACTGAAGAAAGTGCTGAACCCTTGAGCGAGGATGACTTTGAGATGTTCTATGAAGTCTGGGAGAAATTTGATCCTGATGCAACACAATTCATAGAATATAGTAAGTTATCAGATTTTGCTGCTTCATTAGATCCTCCTCTTCTCATAGCAAAACCCAACAAAGTCCAGCTTATTGCAATGGATCTGCCCATGGTGAGCGGTGACAGAATTCACTGCCTTGACATCTTGTTTGCTTTCACAAAACGTGTTTTGGGGGAAAGTGGGGAGATGGATGCCCTCAGAATACAGATGGAAGATCGGTTTATGGCAGCCAATCCTTCTAAAGTCTCCTATGAACCAATTACAACCACACTGAAACGAAAGCAGGAGGAGGTGTCTGCTGTCATCATTCAGCGTGCTTACAGACGTCATCTCTTAAGGGTAAAAGTTAAGCAGGTGTCTAGTATATATAATAGAAATAAAAACAAAGAAGGAGATGGACACATTATAAAAGAGATAATTATTGGTAAACTAAAAGGAAACTCCACCCCAGAAAAAACAGATGAGAGTTCTTCTACAACTTCCCCACCCTCTTATGACAGTGTAACAAAGCCAGACAAAGAAAAATATGAAAAAGATAAAGCAGAAAAGAACTACAAAGGTAAAGACATCAGGGAAAATAAAAAATAATGATCTAAGAATTTTGTTAATGGGACAACTTGTTTACAGTCTTTGAGAATGAATCATCAACTGGACTCCTGCAGGAGATTTATGCCAAACTGACAGTTTTTACACATATGTGTGTGTGTGCGTGTGCGCGCGCGTGTGTGCATATATATACATTATATATATACTTAAGGTCAGTGCCTATAACAAAACAGTGAACCTCCATCATCAGACTGTGACTCTGTTAATCAGGGTAAAAAACTTGACAAGAGGTTACTGTTTTCACTACAGCTGACACTGCTAAGAATAAGGGAAAAGGTGGCTCCATAGAGAAGATGGAGCATGAAATGAGTGCAAAAAGATACTTTATTTCCACAACATGTAGAACAGTAATTCTCTTCACTGTTTGTAATGCAACTGCCACATTTGTCATATTTTTACAAAAACTGTATTAGTGTAATTATCATTTTTTAATTCACAGGTTGTTTACTATTACACGTGACTATTTTTGTAATAGGTTTTATGTTGGGGAAAGAGGTATGAGGACCAGGAGTTCTACTCTCAGATTCTCTATAATGTACAGATAGGAGTGATTTGCATAGACATGCTGCACTTGTCAATCATGCATAAATAAAAATATGACGTTGCACAAAGCTTAAGATTTTAAGAACTTCCATGTTTCAGGGTTGCTCTTAAATTTGAAGTATTCTAACTACTTGTATGGCTTCATCCAGACTATGTGCATCCAGATTAATGTGCCTGGAGAGCCTCCTCTAATTTACAGGAATCCGCAATGATTTATTTTTATGTGAATGACTAAACACAAATAAGTTCTTGTTTATGTTAAAATGTTTACAGTTCAAAAAATATTGTGCAGTTTCTGCACTGGAAAAATAGCTTCACCAAAATATATCTGGGAGTTTTTTTGTTTTGGTTATGACAGCTGTTTTTTTTCCTGGGCTATTCTTTGGTTACTGTCTTCTCTCATTATCTCCAATATCCAGTGAATCCATTAAATACCCTTTTCTATGTAAATATTAACAGTATACTGTTGTGCATATTTGAACATAGAATTAAATGGCTTTGCCACATTGAATTGCATCAGATATGTACCACAGTATGGTTAATTTTAAAGAGCACAACGGGACATGTTGTATTCTGTGTCACAGATAGGAGAGCATCACTGATGCATGTCAATGCTGTTGCTGCTGTACCTTGCTCCTTCACTGTCCACAGTCTCCACTATAGGAAGCCATGTGTCAGTGATGAAGTGAATCAAGTTGTCCAACCAGACCTCATTCTTTCAAATCATTAAGCAATAGTTTGCAGCTATTTATGGGCTTTTTTAGTTTTGCATTTTAAATTTGAAGTGGCTGCTATGTCGTGTAGAATCAGACTGTACAGGCCATATTGCAAACTGTTAAACCTGTTGACAATGTGGTTAGCATATATAAATAATGTAAAGAAATACCATTTGGCAACAGTTCTGTATATAAGAAAAGTGTCTTCAAGTTTAGATCACTGTTTCTTATATTTCTTTCCTCATTCACTTGGCTTATTTTCTAACCACAGTAATTCCAAACTGGCATCATCACACTATGGGAAAAAAAAGTGAGTATTTGTAGACTATCTTGTTTTAATAATATATTTGCATATATTCCAATGTGAAGTAAATTGTGTAAATCTGGAACCCAGCTTGTTTCCAAATAGTTACAGGACATAGCAAGGAAAGCATTAGGGGAATGTGTGAATTTCTAAGCACTATTTGCATCAGAAGTTCCAAGATAGTCTCATAGTTGATTAAATCCTTGCTATCTTGCAGTGTCTGTTTACATAGTCTACTCTTATTCTTTTTTGAATCACAGTTCACTAGGCTTGTACAAATAAAATATTTCCCAAGAAAAAAATGGCACATTTGTGTAATGGAGGACATCAGGACATTTTGTGTTTCATACACAAGCTAACATTAAATGTAGAATCTTTCTTTTACAAATGCTTTTGACTTGTAATGTGTCAGTGAAATGCATGCAAGAAATTGTTATTATCATAAACAACGCAAACAATATTACATATGAGCCAAAAAAATAAAGATTTCTTTTTTAAAAATTATGTTTATTTTGCTTTGTCTCTGACCTTCAGTTGGTTAAAGCAAGATAAAAACTGACTTTGGTGCGAATAAGAACTGCTTTCTTTTTCCCTAAAACTAAACACTTTATTCTTCATATTTCAACTTCTATGTAAAATACATATTAAAAAATATGAGAACTTTGATCAAACTGCATTTCTTTTTACTTCTTTGTTATCAGCATATTGTCTGGGAATAAAACAGGATACCTACACAGTTCTACCCCCAAAATGTCTCTCAACCCTCAAAAGCCCTTCTCAGCCATAAAGGCACTGCTCACTACTGCTCAAAGCTGCCCATGTTTTATGAGTCTTAAATATGCAAATAAACTTTCCAATGAAGTTTTTTTGTTTGGTCCCATTTAAAATTTAGCCAAGGGACTCATTGCAAACAGATAAAAGTTGGTTTTAGTTGCCTAGTGATTCTTTTTTATTCCAGTAATTCTCAAAATTAATAAATGCCATCTCATCTGATCTCACAAGTAAGGGATAACACTGATGTTGAGCTGTGACAAGTAGTGTTCATAACCAAAGTATCTGGATGTTAAATGATAACACAGTTTGACTTAATATGGATGTCATCAAGCTGTTCAAGGGCAGAAAGATTTAGGACACTGAAACACATTATTAGATTATCTAATTTAAAATGTATTATACTTCAAAATTAACAGTAAGTAGAATATTCCTGGAGTTTTCTCACTGGCATGTTTTCAGTGTTCCTTATTCTGTGGATATTATACCATATTGAACATATTTGGGCTAAATATTAAATTTCTCATATAACCATGAAATAACTGATGGAACATTGTAACATTAAAGTCTATCAAAATCTCTAATTCACTGAGCATCGACAGTAATCTCTAATTCACTGAGCATCAGCAGTTGCTGCAGCTGTCTCTGAGTTGGACAAGCATGCAATAAGGAAGACATACTTCACTGGTTTACAGAAAATGCTGAGTTGAAAGGGACACACAAGGGTCATTGAGTCCAACTCCTGCCCAAGAGATTTGTCCAAATCTTCTTGAACTCTGTTAGGCTTGGTGCTGTGACCACTTCCCTGGTGAACTATTCCAGGGCCTAACCACCCTCTGAGTGAAGAGCCTTTTTCTAATATTCAACCTACACCTCCCCTTATACAACTTCAGGCCATTGCTTCAGGTCCTGTCACCAATCACGACAGGGAAGAGATCCTCTTCCCCTCACAAGGAAGTTCTAACTGTAATGAGGTCTCCCCTCAGTCTCCTCCAGGCCTAACCAAGTGCCCTCAGCCACGCCTCATATGGCTTCTCCTCAAGGCCCTTCACCATATTCATTGCCCCCCTTTGGACACTTTCCAATAGTATCAGATCTTTCTTATATTTCAGTGACCAAAACTGCACATAATATTCAAAGTGAGGCTGCCCCAGAGCAGAGCAGAGCAGAGTGGGACAATCCCTCCCTTGCCCAGCCGGTGATGCTGTGCCTGATGCCTGCGGGACACATCTGACCCTCCTGGCTGTCAGGGCACTGCTGACTCGCCAGTGAGCAGGACCCCCAGGTCCCTGTCTGTGGCACTGCTCTCCAGCACCTCATTCCCCAGTCTATGTGTACATCCAGGGCTGCCCAATCCCAGGTGCAGAATCCAGCATTTTTGCTTGCTCAACTTTATATAGTTGGTGATTGTCCAGACCTCTAATTTATTGAGGTATCTCTGCAGGGTCTTCCTGCCTTCAAAGGGAGTCAAGAGGTCCTCCCAATTTTATATCATCTGTGAACTTGCTTAATATCTTTCCAGTCCTGTATCCAAGTCCTTCATGAAGATGAAGAGAACAGGGCCTAAGATGGTGCCCTGTGAAACCCCACTAGTGACAGATCACGAACCTTATGTCATCCCATTCATTACAATGCTTTGCACCCAATGTGTGAGCTGTGTGTGAGATCACATGGTGCGCTTATCCAGCTGTGTACTTATATGAATGGCTTTCCCTATACCAGAAAAATGCCTTACTAAGAACATGCAGAATTGTTTAGCCTGCTCATACCCTTAGATCCTGGAGATAGCCTCTGGCCCTCTTAGAATACAGGGTTGAAGCTCAAGACATGGCCTTCCCTAGCTGTCTGGGCATACTTACAAGCACCTGGACAGCAGACCTAAATGAGAATCCTCTAACTTGTGTTGATGTCAATATGTATATCCTTGAGGTCAAGGCTAGGTACATTACTTATTCCACTGCTCCTCTAACTCATCTAACCTTATAAATTATTCAATTTACTTTCAGAGACCTTTGGAACTCTTCTGCTTCTATGGTTCCTAACTTCAATTTAACAATTTCATTTTACTGTTATCTTTTTATATTATCTGTTCAAACCAGCACCTAAAATCTGCAGAGTTTTTGTTCTGTGAACAGGACGGCAAGTGTTCTGATGAGGAATGGAAGTTAACAATTCATTTTCAGGAACCTGGAGTCTCTTACAGTACTCTGTATAACTGAGGTTATTGCATCCATCTACTACCAAGCATTGTGCAAAAACACTGACAATGCTTTTGGCGTGGACTAGCAGAAATGGCTGAAGGTCTTGGTCCAACCTGGTCTGTAAACAGGCTCACTTTGAGGGCATGTATGTCCTCCTCATTACACTTCACTGCTCCTGTGAACAACTTCTTCCCTCCTACCAATACCTTATCACACAGAAATCAGTTGAATTTGTAGAATTTAAACCTCACATTACTCCACTCCTATGCTTCCAATGCATGTGAATGGAAAAGACATTTCAAAGAACACCCCACATGATACTAGGCAAGCCAGTAGTGATGGCTATTCCAGTCGAGCATAGTTTTATACTACTACCATATTGTGCTTGTATTCCTTCCCTACTGTTAATCCTCCTTTGTTTCCAGTCAGCAAAGTAGGATTCCTTATTTTATTAGCTCCTAAAATCCTCACTGTATGACTGTACTGATCCATGTCCAGGTGAATTTTCAACATGTCCAACCACAGACAAAATGCCTTCCACTCTGTATTCAGCTTCTTATCTGTCACGTATTGCCAAAAAGAGAGCATTAGTAATGCTGACAGTAGAGCTAAGTCACTCTCCTAGTATAAGTTCATTACTTGGTACTTTTCCTTAATGAGTTTTCAGGTGAAAAAATTTCCACATGAATGCCCAGAAAGGAGACATATTCCTGTTCAGTACATTACAAATTAATTCATAGGGCAGCACAGCTTAATGCTGTTCCCATGCAAGTGTTCCCAGAAGTCCCAGTGCCTCACATAAACTAATGCAGCAGTGCTACCATGTGCACAGTCATAAAAGAGTAACGAGCTTACAGAATTAACTGGAGCTAATTCAACACTGAAGTAATTTTAACAAAGGAGGAAAGACCAGTGTGTGGTGGAAAAAAACCCCAACTATTTCTTCCAAGAAGCAGACTGGCCACAATAAAGACAAGCAGGACTGCCATTATGGGAAGTTAGGATCCTGAAGAGTCAAATGTATTTACTGTGAAATTCATTAATGCATTAAAGGAAATGGTGTGTACCCAGTACTTCTTAGTCCATTATAAATTGCATACTGTAATTTATTGACAAAAAAATTTAAATTCTTTGGAAGGTGAAATCATGATAGGAATTTAAAAAATCAGGAAAGTCCTTGCCCAGAGCGTTCATCACTAATATATGACTGACACGATACATTATTATTATTGCTACACTAAATGTCACAATTGTATGAAGATTTTTACATTTCAGAACTTAACTCTCTTGAAGTGCCATTTGTTGTGATTTTTATGTTCATCTCTTTAATTCTTCAACTAGATGGATAAAATGGAAAAAACAAAGAAAACTGAGCACCAAAGATTACTGGACTATCAACAAAATCTTACACTTATAATAAGTTTGTATTATTTTTTAATTTTTGCCATTTTGAAAATGTTTGGCTATCTAGAAAAAGATAAGCCTTGGAAAAGACAACACCATGAGAGTGAAGCTCAAAACTACAGAAATACTTAATTATAAGTAGACAAAGCAAATAGCAAGCAGAGTTTATTAGCCATGTGTTCAAATTACTGAGCTTGTTACAATGGATGTTTTCTAAAAGATCATGATTAATTCACGTACAATTTAATAATAAGACAAGAGAAGGTAAAGGAGAATGGTGAAGTGCTGTGATCTATCTCCACTAAACACCACAGAGCAGGGATGTTCTTCATCTTTGTAATGTAACACATACTCTGCACCACTTCACAAATTAAATACCTCACCCACATAGAAGAAAACATACTGCAACATGAGGCTTGGCTAAGCTAAGAGAATAAATTGTACTGCAGTAGCCTAAGTAAACTGAAGCCAATTACATCTCTCAGGAGAAAAGACAAATCACATGCATCTCTGCAGCAAGTGCTGTGTTTGATGCATATATGAAAAGACATATCATGAACAATTTATAGCAGTAAAGCAGGCATTCATTCCCAAGCATTCCACACTTCAAGTACATTTCCTGTATAATAAAATCCACTTAATGTTTTTTTTTCCTCATAACCTACATTAAGGGGTAACAGGGAAAACACTATCACCCCTAAAAGTATTCATTGTTTTAATAGGAAACACACATGAAAACATAAAAAGCACTTACCACACCTTACATAGCATTACTGTTTTTTTTCTATAACAGGAATTTCAGCATCACAGAGATCTTTAAGCTTTATTCTAAAACCCTAGTAGTCTGTACATGGATCACAAAGACTCTTCCTCACCATTTTCCTGGATACAGAAGTGTTTGGTTTGCTTTCAGAAGGCATAGCCCCAGGTACATGCTTACAGTGAAATACAAGCAAATTACAGTCTTAATGAGTGAAACTGGTCATCTAAATCAAAGTGGGTCATGCCATTTTTTCCCTCAGTCTAATGCAGTGATATCACATCCAGCAAACCAAAAGAAGCAGTTTAACAACTTATCATATAACGGCAGCTATACTCAAAGATAACACGCACAGGTTTTTAAATTATGTCACACAAACACTGTAAGTTATATTAGGAATTTTTTCCCAGAAATTTGGACCTGATTGACTTAATTGAACAGCCACAAAAATGTACACATCTTCAATTTTTCCTCTTGTTGCTGTTACACAGGGATGACAGCGATGGCTCTAATTTTATGTCTGCAGGAAGCTCAGTCCCGGTATACACTTTAGAGATCCCAACTCTGATCTAAGGAAGAAAATTGATTGACCCAGAAAAAAATAACAGATTTTTATCTCTGCAGAATATCAAAGGCCCTATCTTACCTCTTCATGCAAATATGCAGAGAAAGGTCTGAGAAGTGTGTGAAAGCATGCAATGCCAAAGTTGTATAAATTGTCTCTCCCTACTAAGAAACATTAAAGGAAATACATAAACACAAAAATATAGAGAAGGTTAAAGGGATAGTAGTTTAATTTATATAGTCAGATCTCAACATGTATCATAGGTATTATTTATTCTTTGGATGGGATTTTGCTTCTGCAAGTCCAGGGAACAGCACATTCGTTTCAAACTCTGAAAGTGACGAGACAAAAGTGGCAGAGCATATGCTACTTCCATGAATGTGTGCTGTGTAGAAAGGATGTTACTAACATCTCCCATCTGCACCAGGCGCATCCTTAATTCATGTGTTGCAGAGTTTGTTCAGAAATTAGGACAGGCAATGATTTTTATTTTACTGTTTTCTTCATAATGAAGTATTTTAAACCAGAATCTAATTTAAAGTGCATTTTCAGTTATATGTTTTAGCCTTAAAATCTATAACTGCCCCATTTAGCACTTTTTTTTCCTTTTTTTTACCAAAGAATAAGAATAAATTACCTGGTGTATCCAGATTGTGCAATAGGCAGAATTAGTATTTAAATTACCTGCATCCTCTACCATGCCTTCTAGGTTCCTCACACACAGCAGAATTTCAAGAGTTCCACATGGGGACATGAAGCAACATCCTGCTTGCTGCCCATATACATGGAAATATACACTGAGTGGAAATAGCTGTAAGGCGTACTTGGCCTCCATTGGGCAGTCCTATAGGGGAACTCTCAGGTCCTAGATCCAGCACAATTAGCCTATTTTCATACTGTGATCTGAGTTCACTACACTCTGACTTTGGCATCTTGTATGTCCTCATGTCATTAAAAACTAGCCATGAAACTTTATAGGTAACTAAAATACAAAGCCCCCCTTTGTTTAGTTAAGCCCAGAATACTTGTCCAGAGCATGCAATGTTTTTAAGTTAGGTGATTTATGCTGCTAATGAAACAGGTGGAGCAATATGTTGGCTGGGTAGTAAATTCTCAAAGTGATTTTGTGAGCCTAGAACTTCTTGTTCTAACAATTTTATTTATATTTTTCAGACTGTTCATATATACAAGAATATACAAGCTCTTTGTTTTGCTTCATATTAAAATATGTAACTAGCAATGCTGTTTACTGGCTCGGCTGTTCTCAATCCACATTCTGCAGAATTTGTCTAGCTGAAGCTAGAGATTGTAAATGTTTTACAGTAAAATGATATTCCAATATTTTCTAGGTCACTGCTTTTTTCTATTCTCAAATCATTAGGAACAAACAGCAGAGTGAAGGAAATGCTTCATCTGAAGATGGAGTACAAAGGAGACCAATTGTTCTCTACAGCTCACCACTGCTCCCACACCGCTCCATAGCACTGAAAACATACACAGAACTGCTTCCCTTGGGAAACTAAGATCCAGACAGTAACTCTCATTTAACATGAGGACTTAAACACTTTAAGGAAGTACTAGCTGGATCCCTTTCCCATTTAGCCAAATCACTCTAATTAATTCCCCATTAAAAAGGTAGATTTCTTTTCATCCTTACTCTCCAAGAGCTCTATACTCTCCTTCTTTATGTCCGCCTACATTAATTTGAAACAGAGACATCTTCCTGTCGTCTGTGTACAACATTCCTGACAAAACTTTAGGCTGAAAACTCCAACACTAAATAATATAAATTTTATCACAAATAACAAACACTTTTCCACAACCCATCTTCTCCAGGTATTATGTGTAGTCATACAGAGTAACAACTGCATGGTCCTTAATATAAAATTCTACTCATGCAAAGCACAAAAATACCCAGCTTTCATTTACCTTGTTCTGCATCCTTCAAGTCTGACAGTCCTTTACCTTTTTTGAGGTTATGGTAACTCTCTTACATATCTCTCAAGTTTCCCACTCCTTACTCAAGCACTTCCTCCTGTAGCAGAGGTGTTTACTTTTGCTACTGCAAAGGAGGAGTGGAATTGAAAGGACAAGTATCCTGCAGCAACTCCAACTCCAGCTGTGGTCTTGGCAGATTGCAGAAGTTTAAATGAGGCCACTCCAGGTCAGACGACACAAAGCATGTGGAAGGAAAATACTAACAATTCACTAGGTGGCACTTTTATGACCCACTTGAATCTGAAGCCAAAGAAGATGCAATCATATTTTTCTGCTATGACATTGACAAGGTCAAACCATATTTCATCACCAAAAGTGCTTTAGGACCTCTTTCACAAGCAAAAGTCTATGTGTCCTAAGCAAAGCTCAACTTTGTATTTCTAATTACCTAATTTGTTGGGATATACTGTGGGAAGACTGAGATTAAGGACTTTTCCCATTTATTCTCATTAACGTTTCCCACCAAGTGTGTCTACCTTCTGCTGCTAGAAGTAGTCATAGCCACAGAGTTCTCCCTTATTCAGACCAGTGCCCTAAATCACTGCTGTATTAATAGGTTTTTCATCTCAGCATATAGGCATACCTTTCTATCTGAAGTGCCTGACTCAGGGAAAACCTTTGGTCAATACAATGCAAAGGCTCAGGCAGTCCAACTATGACTGTCCTCTTGTCTTTCCAACCCACATAAAGATTTTAAATGGCAAAGGCAAGCAGCCTCTATCACACTGTCTGCAGTGATCGATTCTTCCCATTCCTGCATTTCAGGGAGCACGCACACATATAATAGGGTGGACAGGGTAGGCGTGTAACCATGTGCAACCCACACAAAAGAACCCACAGCTAGAAGGAGAATATCTTCATGCCCTTCCCCCATTCAGGAATTACTATCATCTTACAAGAGCCCTCCCTAAGGGCTGTATGTAGTCATGGTGACAAGACATCACCACCTGTCTGCCCCTGCAATGGAGGCAATGAGCCAGAATGCAAAGCTTTGTTTTGCTGCTGCTGAATGCATATAGCACATTTCCAAATAACCTGATTCAAATAGAAACCAAAGAAAATGACAACACTTTTTTCAAAACACAAAATCTGAAGAAAGTTCCAGATTTATTAATAATGGTTTATGAAAATGAATCAATAAAACAAAGTAGCTTGAAAATCTACATGGATTAACATGCTTCACACTCTTCAAAATGCAATTTTGGTCATAAAATCATAAAAAAGGATGCTTTATGACCAAAAGATGAAAGTGCCGACAATACAGAAACAGAATTTAAAATAGGCTGCAACTGCTAACACACATTGCTTTTATCCCGGTGAAAATGCACACAGACTATTACATACTGCTTGCCTGCTCTTAACAACGTCCAGCTTGCAGCATTTTGCCGATTTTGGTACTGACTCCAAACATCAGCTGACCAAAAATCACAGAGAACCTGCTGAAGTACTAGCACAACACCACTCAGTGAAGAGCAGCAGTAAACATTATAAATAATGAAACAGGCAGGTGAAATGCATCCCAGCAAAGAAAGGAAGTGGGAGTAGAGTATTCCCTCCTCATCCCAGATATCTAGTTTATACCTCAGGTTATGCATTCCTTAGGCAGCACCTCACAGCTCTCAGACGTGGCTGCATGCCCCTACCTCAGGCTGAGCTTGCACTAGGCAAGACACAATGGGAGTATCTCCTTTCTCTTATCTTCCCAGCACACTGAGTTCCCCCAAGAAAGAAATGCAGACTGGTAAGGATTTTCAGTGTTCAGCAAGTTCCCTGAAATGGGTGAATTGGAGGGTGAGGACTAAAAAGCAAGCTGCAGAATTCTTTGTTTTGTGGTTTAGATTTACCATCAGAGATTGTACATACATTTTCTGAGGATGAACTGTTGAATTGGGCTGGACCTCTATTTTCCTATATGGGCAAGAGCTATTAGACACGTGGATCTCTTATGGATCCATTCATGTGGGCTGGCTCTTCTCTGCACATGCTCTGCCTAGGTGCAAAGCTACATCACAGGGAGAACAAGATCAGCAGAAGACCTCTTTTGGGTCACCTTTTACCTCCAGTGTAGCTGATTTGGAGAAGCAGATATCATTAGTAAACATAATAGTTCGTTTAATGCTGACATTAAATATTTTCAAGGAGGACTAGCTTGGTAGCCTGGTGAGTCAAAATTTTGCCTTCCTCCATGGAAAAAATTATTATACCTACTAGGTCAAAGATGAGAATGCCTTCTTCCACATTTATAAGTACAATAGCAGATATACAAATTCAGATATGACACAGATTTAACTAAGAAAAATCTATATATGATATTTGTTTATACAATCCACTTGAATTGTTTGTGCTCCTTTATGGGTGTTGTCTCAGTTACATTACGGGGTACAGATTAATTTCAGTGTATCATCAGAAATGGAAGCCTGCCATGAAATTAAGACATGGCTTTTGATCTACTAATTTTTCAAGGGAATTACTGCCATGTCTTTTGTTCAGTTTGGTTTAAAATTAAGTATTGTTTGCAAATCCAAATTCTACATATAGGACATGGTTTTGAATTAAAATTCTTGCTATAATTCTGTACCAGTTGAAGCCTCCTAACTGGTGTTGGTGTGATATCTGAATACAATTATAGACTAAAAAGGCTTCACACAATGACAATATCAAATGAAATAAATTTGTACGGCCATCAATAACTTTTCTCATTATGCACATGTATTATACATATGTATACAAAATACAGTTCAGGAAATTTCATAACAATTCAGCAGTGTTACACAAAGGTGACAACAAACGAAAAAAACCATGCTTCACTAACTTCATTGCCCTATAAAATGACAAGTGACTGGATAGACAAGGAGAGAGCAGTGGATGTTGTCTACGTGAACTTCAGTGAGGCTTTTAACACCATCCCCCATGATATCCTCTGAGGCAAGCTCAGAAAGTGCAGGCCGGACAAGTGGACGGTGAGGTGGATTAAGAACTGGCTGAATGGGAGGTCTCAAGGGGCTGTGATCAGTGGCAAAGAACCTACTTATCTAACCAGTCTCTAAAGCAAGTCAACTGTTATAAGAAGACAAATACCATCAAGATATCCCTCCCAGAACAGTAAAGAGGAAAAAAAAACATCTGAAACAAAACCTCCCAGCAAACAAAGAAATCCCAGTTTATTCAAGTCTTGTATTTTCTTTTCGATACATTAATATACAATACACGAAAAGTAGCTTCAGAGGAACTTAAACAACTATAAGCCTTCTCTGAAGAAAATGCCTTTAAAATTGCACTAAAATAATAGTGTTGCTTTAGTGCTGCTCACACAAATTACATTGGCTTGGATTATAAATTGGGCAAATTTAAGTAAATCATTCACTAAATTGTGTGGCTTGGTTTATTTCCCTTCCGTACCAAATCCAAATTCCAGAAACAGAATTTGAAGATCAAGCTAAGTTATTTCTGATTTTTTTACTGGTGCTGACTGAAACATTCTTGTTCCACAGGCTACAATTTACCTATTACTCTCCCCAAGTAAATGATAATCTTGGTACCTCTATTCCCTGTTTATATCCTCTCTCTGTGCTGCTCTCTGTAGTTATCACTATTTCCTTTCTCATACGATCTGAGACAAATTATTCTCAATGGTATTTAATTCTGAAGTTTGTTGTTATCCTTCAGATCCATGAAAGGGGCTTCTGTGACCAAATGCTGCTTTTTGAACTGTAGTAATCGTTCCAAGAAAACATATCACCTGTACCTGCAATTCCAATCTAGTATCTGACAAGACATAGGAGCCAGTATGTCTGTATAGTTGTTTTAATAATTCTGAAAGACATGAGATGAAGAGATCCTATACAATCACTTTATGGCATTAGTACAGACTGCATTGCCTAACTACTTAAGTGATGCCACTGAGATCTGTGAACAAATGAATATAAACAATCACAGGTTAGACTTCAATAAAATGCTAGCAAGAGTTAAATTCTGCTTTAATCCTTAAACTGGCAGCTATTAAATGTGCTCTTAAATGTGCCTCAAGATTTTCTTTATAATATGTCTTGATCTGTAAAGGAGCAATGAATAAAGTAACTAGGAAATGTTATTTCTTTCCTCATGATTAAGTGGGGAAAAGAAGGGAGAGCAGACCATGTAGTGAAGTCAAAGAATCCAGTGTTCAAAGAAAAGTTAAAGCAGTGACATCAAACCTGATACTTATTTACTAACTACAGTGTTATTCACATTGAAACACTGCAAATTTCAGATGAAAACATGATCCTTTCCAGTTTGCAGTTATTTAGCTTTAAAGGAGATAGATATTTGTCATGAAGAAAAGGTTAAAAATCCAGTCATCTAGTGAAAAATAGAACTCTATCAACCTAGCCTAGTTGCTTTTGCAAATTGCATCTCAAATAATAAAATAAATTTTCTAAGTGAGCAATGTTCTAAATAACAAAGTCAACTTTCTCCATTTCTCTTCTACCACCCCACTGAGTTTAAAATTCTGTTTTGAGTACACGCCACATACTATCAGAAAGTGAAGGAATAAAAAAACCCACAAATAGCGAGATCATCTATTTACATACATTCATGTCTGTAAAGTAGAAGCAGACAGGAAGATACCAAGCACAACAGGAGGAAGCTGGGAAACAAAGAGAACTTTTCATGTGGACAATATACTCAACCTACCAAGCACTGCAGTAAGATTAACTATTCTTATCCTATTTCTGAGTAATAAAAAGATGTCGAATATGAAATACAAAAATTACAAAAGGAAGGTAAGTCTTGGAGACAAACACTGAGGCTCTTGAATTCATATTAATATGGATAGTAACATGAGCACTCTGCTCATTTATAGAATCTGAGATAAATAATACAGAAGAGTTAAGACTAATAAAACATTAACAATTTACTCTCAGTTCTCATATAGCCTTATGTTATTTATTCTGAACAAGGCTGGATAATAGTAGGGGTAAATGAAGCTCTAATCTTGGGCTATTTACCAAGATGACATAAAAAGCTCTGAAATCCAATAAAATTTTCTTAATATCCTTAATATTACTGCCATAAAATGGTAAGAGATTTCCAGAAAGAAAAAAAAACCCAACTGCATGTAGGTCTTCATTAGGAAACCAGGCTGCCCTTTAACTCACTAGAAGCAATTCACTGATGATTCTGGCTGTGACCAGGCAGAACAGATAAAGAAGAACAAAATTTTCAAAAATCTCACCATGCCTTTGTGTTTACTCTAAGTTTACCATAAGTGATCCTGACATTTTTTACTCTCACTCAATCTGTGACAGCTTAAATCTAAAACCCGTTATAAACTACGTACAAACTGCTGCTGTGACACAAAAGATCTTTTTCACGTGTAGTTGTGATGTCACCATTTTACCACTTATCCTCTACTTCTGATTATTGGTCAAATATAAGATTTTGCAGTTAAGAGCAAAACTGTTGGCCTGTTTGTGAACTGCTTTAACAAACTGAATGGCTGACAGCATATGGTCTGACTAACATGAGGTGACAGAAGGAAGGATCTTTACATTACCACATTCTAAATTAATTTCATGGCTAAAAAGATGACTATGTAATGGCCATGTATGATTATGTGGTCTTGCATGATGCTGTTCTCTTTGTGGTGACCTGTGTAAAGGTGCCCCACAAATTATTTCAAATCATGGAAACCAAGGGATCAATTCTCATTAAATACCAGTCTTTGATTCCATGGCTTATATTTTAGTGAAGAGTCTCCTTAAAAATTAACTATCATATTCTGGATGAATAAAGTAAATCCAATGAGGTAAAAACCAGAATTACAGTAGCTCAATAACTAATAAAAAATAATGGTTATTTCATGGTAACTTGCAATAAGGATACTCTAAAATTCTTATTGACTTGCCTAATCCTAGTAAAATCCTTCTAAAGTGTTTTTATAGACCATAACTCTGTAGTGCAGCAAGCAGAGTTTGTGCATAAACAAGATGACCTAGTTTTCAACATCTGCAAGTCTTAGCTTGAAGCTTGTTTGTTACTTGAAAGGCAATTAAAATTTAAACAAGTGTGAAAGAACAAACTCTTATTTTCTTTGAATTTCTATGAAAAAACCCAGTTACACATTAACTAATATTTAATACAAAGCTACATCAGGAGTGAAAATAACAGCAGATAATTAGTATTCATATTTTTTAGACCAAAACAAACCACAGAGAGATACTAAAACATACACAAAAATATAAAAGAACAGTAGGGGTAAACAGTTCAGGAGATTAGGTTGGGCAATTCCTTTCAAATTATAAAACATGTACAGAAAGAGTAATTTCACAGGACATTCTTCAAGTTAAGAGATAATCTGTGAGTCAATGAACTAAGTGATCTGTGTATTATTGTATGGAACCATCTTGCAACAGTCAAATACTCCACATAAAAGGTGTCTTTCAAACATCAGTATTTACAGAGAGAAACTCATTACTCTTTTCCTCTGATAGCAATTTTTTTCATTGTATTTGCATCTTGTACTATTTAACTAGGATGGGTTTTCTGTTAGTTATTGAACATGATGTTTATTACAAGCAGAAAGGTTATCCAGATCAAAATAATTCCTGTTCCAAAGAGCTTGTAAACTAAACACAGGAAAACACAAGAAAAACTGCCAAAGTACCAAAGGGCATTATAGCACCCATTTTAAAAGGAAGCTAAAGAACCCAAGTAATTTATACTCCTTCATGTCCGGAAAAATGTTCTAGAAGACAAAGGTGCAAAAACTTAATATACATTATACAAAAAAACCTATACTGAGTAAATTTAGCTCCACCCCTGTCACTGCTTCAAAGGATGGCTTTCTAGTTAAAGCACAAATGCTTAAGTAAAAAGGACCGTATCCAGTAACCAGCTCCTCTGGAGGACTTCAGACTTTTGGCTGAGACTGTTACTTATTTTCTTTACTTCTATCTGTGTTCAGAGTCCAAATGTAAGTGTTACACAACTATATGTAACATCTACATAAAGAAGTATTCTAGACTTTCCCCGTGGAAAGTCTACTTGTTCCATGTAAGGCATATAAATTATTTTCATGACAAAATGCGGCATTCGACAGACAAGTGCTCAATACCACAAGCACAACATTTCTGCTTCCACAGACTGTAATATTCATAAAAGGAATAACTGATAAAGGATGGGAAATAGAGTAGTCACAGGACACTAACCTGCTTTTAAAATTAAGTATGTATGACCATTCTTTGTGAACGTACATTTAAAATGCAAATATTATTCAAAAATACAAATGCCTGATCTGATTACATAAATATCTGATCTTGGTGCATTAAAGGAACGTAGAAGAACAGGATGCCATCAGCACAGAAATATTACTATTTCATTACTACCTATTTGTGTACTTTCTGCTCCTTATATTGATCTTAAATTCAGTCTTCATATTGTTGTGATTTCTTTCTTGTTTTAAGTACCATTACTCATACCTTTTACTCTTATTAATACAAAGTATTTTCCAATCATGAAAGACACCAGACATATATTTATATGCTTTTACTTTGACACTGATACTGGATAAACTCATAGAATAGAAACTAAAGACTGCAGTTTAGAATTGGAGACACTAAAATAACTGATCAGCATCGAAACAGCTCAAGGAGAACTAAGTCTTGCCCACATCACTTTTTTTCTGAATACAGGGTTATTTGATCAAAGTAACTGTGTTGACATCAAATACCTTGCAGAGTCTTCTAATAGGCTTATATGACATTCTGAGATACAGAAAGCAAAAATCAGTAATGTATAAAATACAGGTATCCAAAGATAAATGTAAATGAGATGTTTCTAATACAATGGAGTGTTTCCATGCAGATTATACGTGGCTGATTTTGGCCAACAGTAACACAGACCTATTCATCATAGCCAGCAGCATGGTCCTCCATCACATTCTGGCATACTCACGCAAGAAGAGAAGAAGTTGAAAAAGTCTAAGTTATAAGACAAAAAGACCAAAAAAAAGTATTCAAGGAACAGCTTTAGACCTTAAATAATGACAAACGAAAACTGTGCTTCACATACCAACTATCTGACTGATTACTAAAGTAATGCGATTATCATCTACCTATTACATGCAAAAGATACTCTTTTTACATTCTTAAAATGCAGTGAGATAATATGGCTTGCATACTATTCTCTTCAATATCATAATCTTGTAATAGATGCAAAGTCTAATGTCCAATCTCAGAATATCTGCATAAGAGCTACAGCCCTAGAAAATCACTTTATTTACTATGATTTACACAACTTGTTTTACTTTCACAAGGGGGAGTTATTAGAATTACTACTAGAATCCTAAAATAATAAAATAACAATCAAAATCCTTTCAAGAAATATAAAATAGCAAGAATTAGAATTTGTAAAAAAACCCATACATAAAAACATCTCTTTGGATTCAATGGCATTATCATGCACGTGAGATTACATGCTTTGGAGTTCAAATTTCTTGGCTCCAGTATTTTTTTCATCAGTAGAACAGCTTTATGTATTAACAGATATTACTCGAAATCATATAAATCTCATTGTTGAAGAATTCTGCCTTAGTGTAACTTATGTTTGGATTTTATCATTCTAACATCTTCTCCTCCTCTTAGACAATTCATTTGCTTGTGGTACCATCTGAGAAAAGATTACAGGCTAACCTGGTGGCTATTAGCCAACAGCCAGTTTCCCTTCCAGGGCAGCACCCCTGGGCATATGGTCAGGCAAATCAGCTCACTCCATCCTGATTCTGCCCAGACAGGGACACAAGTGATTCATCCCTCCTGGCAGATCAGCTGCTGACATTTCCATCTCTGTCTGCTGGGTTAGCTGACAGATTGCTGACATGATCCCTTTGTTTTCTCCCTATTCTCTTTACATTAGAGCCACGACCAGAGCAGGTGAACACCTACTCTCTGCTACAGAATGGAAACACCATGTGGAGTCCACTTTACCAGTAGTTTCATTTTCAGAGTATAAAAGTTAAGCACTCATGCTAAAAATATACATTGCAAAACTCAGAAAAAAAGTATCATAAGTCCTGATGCACATGAATTTCACATACAAATGTTATTTATCAAGAAGCACAAAAGGTTTTGCAAAGATTCCACAAGGTACTGCAAAAACACTTATGAACAGATCTTGATTCATAAAAAAATTAGATCACACCTGTTTTTTAACTTAACTAAGAAGCAGTTTTAATTCTATGAGCTAAAGAATTTTAAATTTGCAACTTGCAAAAGGAAATGCACCTTTTTACAACAAACGAGTTAAATAGCTTCAGGAGTGTAAGAGTCTGATCTCAAAGTTTCTCTATCTATAAAATAAGGATATATTAAAATTTTTTGCTGCTTTCCAGATAGCTAAACTTTAGGCAAGTAAAGCTTGTCATTACTCAACTGTAAAAACACAAAAATCTTAATTATATATAGGATTACACAAATAAATCTTCCTAGGAATGGAACTTCAAAACCCCTACAGGACACAGAGAGAGAGGATGGACCTAGATACAGGATTGGCAGAATTTAAAAAGACCACTAGGGCTCTTAAAAAAATAAAAAAAGATAAACTTCTGACACCACTAGACCAGACATTGCAGGGCACACAAAAACATGGCAAGCTATTTGTTTATTCATTCTTCACTGAAATCTCACTAATTTGTGACAATACATTGGGCTTTTTTCCCAGAGAACAAATTATCACGGGCAAAAAACATCCAGCATTTTGCACACAAGTTTGTCTTACAAGGATAGTTAAAATCTCAAAACATTCTGCAACATCCTACACAAACCAGCCCTTTTTAATATACTATGCCTTTAATATGCCTATTTTAATATACTCCAGAAACTGAAAAAATTCCAGTGTGCCCACTCCCTCTTCTCTAGGCTACCATTCCCATTTTTGCAGTTTCTTAGACCTAGTAAGTGCTGCTTGCACATAGCTAAAAAGTCCCTGTAAAAAAACAAGCAATTAATGATAGCCTCCAAAATTAAAACAAAATTAACTTTCCCACATCTTTAACCTCCTTTCTCAATATATTTGTTTCTTGTCAGTTTTAATGGGAGAAGGGGGAAATGGCACTCAGCACTGGCTCTGACAGAACTTTACAATTCATGACATAGCATCTAATGGGACAGTAGAAGAGAGTTGATGTGAATAACATAATTTCAAAAATGGGTTAAGTGGGGAATAGACAAATTTATCTTGTGAAATCAAAATAATTTTTAATTCCTACTAACTTGTGGGTTTGAATTTTAGGTAATTTTGAAAACTTAATTCTACAGGTCAATCCTTGGTCCAATACCCTCCAGTATTCATATCCCACACTGAACCTCCCTTTTTTTACAGAAAAGCAAGGATTTTCCTGATTCAAAATGCCTTTCAGTTCATCTTAGGAAGAGAGACTTTAAAACGCAAAACTGAATTTGGCAGAAATCTTTTTATAAAATAGAGACCTGCAAGTAAATTAAATTCGTGGTCAAAAGAGACACAATGTTTCATTCAAATGTATGGTAGGATAGCTCAAAGTGCCTGTAAAATGTGCTCACTGATGCAAATGCTTAAAACATTATCTACTGCCAGTAGCTGCACCACTGGCAGTAGACTACAAGTGCAGAAAATTTCTATCTACTATAGCAGAAAATGGACACTTTATACATGCTTATAACTGAGCAGAAAAAGCCTAGCAAAAGAAACAGAAGCATTTTTAATATATATAACAAAAAAAATCAAATTTTAGAAAAAAAATTTCATCTACTATAAAGTCTTGAGACAAAAAATTTCATCTACTATAAAGTCTTATGTTACTTAGAGCACACAGATTTAGAATAGGAACTATCTAAAGACAGGTTTAAGTTACTGTGTCCTCCATCTATGGCACAAATTTCTAAAGAGGTTTTTGTACTGGGTTATCTTTGTGCTATTAACAATACTGTGCATATTTTATCACCACTTCCCTTTTGACAGAACTAGGTCTCCACAAACACACAGAAATCTGGAAGCAGAGTATAAGTGTTTAAAAGCAAATTCTCAAATATAAATCTAAACCACTGTAATTGGTTTTACCATTACTGGCCTTGTATTATATAAGGAAGTTATGCTGGATTTTCTTTCTGGTAATAGTACTGCAACAAGAAGCTAAAATTTTAAGACTCCTTCTGAAAGCAAATCAAATTCTGTCATGAACTATTTTTTCTGCTTTGCACTGCTAATAAAGCAGTAGGGAACATGCCCAAATTCTGACTCTGCAGGCTATGGACCCTTGCTATAAGACCAAAGAGTCTTACTATTCATAATCTCACTTTTTAATTAATTCCTTAATTTTAATTAAATGTATTTTTAAGAGGATTATCTACAGAAATCGTTGAAGTTAGTGATGTTACATGCCTGGTGTCAGGATTCTCTGCATGTATGTTTAGGTGCTCCAACACCACAAAGGTCTATGTCACTCAAGTTTTAACTCCCTTTAGTGACCTTTAGACCAAATTGATCTAAAGGTAAGTGCAATTAGAAAAAAAAATTAAAAGAAAGAAAAAACCCCACTCCCTGGTCCATTCGGATGGTGATGTAAAGGTGGTTAGGTAACAACCCAAGAAATATCCTTGTGAAAATGTATTTTTTGTTTAATCCCCCATGCCTTAAGTGCTTTCAGGTAGCTCAGGAAGGACCAGGTCAACTTCCACAATACCAAGCAGAGTTCTGCTGTCAAGGAGGTATTACTGAAAAGATACTTCTCCATCTAGCTCAAGGCATAGAGAATTTCATTTTGTTAAATCCAATGTATGCAGTTAGCAGGGTAAAAGGTGAGCTATATTTCTGGAGTCAAGGCTAACCAATAACTAGATTCATAAATTGATCCCTTGCTATTTATGAGTGATTTAACAAGTACTGTAGTGGGCATTTTACACATGTGGCTGGCAGGGTGTCATTCTGTGCTCACTCAGCGTATTTATGCCTATGTAGGTACTGCAACCTGTGTATTGCAGGATGAAACTAAATATCTTAACACCTCAAAATGCTGCATGTACAAAAGCTGCTGTTAGTTTAAAGGAAATAAAAATTCCAGAAACAGCTATTTAAAAGAAAGCCCACAAGAAAATGCTTTTAAAACGTGTCATACTAGATATTTGCTTTGTAAACTGTGTTAGTCTTCAGTGAAATAAGTATTTGCTTATATTATTAAACAACAATTAAAGACATGTAACACAGTAAAATTTAATAAAACACACAGATAGCTTCCAAATAAATATGTAAATTGTGACTGAATTATCTTACAATATGAGAATAAAAAATGAATTAACTCTAAATAAATTGTACACACATACACAAAGTACAAATCTGAGACAGATAAAAAATAACACAAAAAAGAACATTGCTCATTTATAATATCGACTGAGATAGTTTTAAGTCTTTCTTGTTATTTGTAAAGAAATTGTTGAGACTCCTGCACCTAAAATTAGACTTACTGTATCAGTTACATTGTGTTCTTGGCTGCGACATCCTTGGCTGTGCAGCCCCTACACTGCACTCTTGTGTGCTGATGTGGTAATGCAGTAGCTCACTACTACTTGTTTCAATAGTGTGCAGTCTCTTCTATACAGAAATGCACCATAGGAAAGGAGTGACATGGCAGTTACCAGCATGGGAGAGAACTCCTTGGACCTAATTTTTTGCTGCTGGAGGATTCAGCGAGAAAAAAATTATTAACTTAAGTGTTCTTTTCTGAACTGGCACTGTAGATCAGGACTACTAAATATTTATTTTGCAAATAAAACTAACTGAAAGTAGTCAGACAAGTTGTTACTATCACAGTATGGTTCAACAATAATTATTCATAGAATAATAACAAAACACTTATTTTAAGTGGAAAGACCCTACTATAACTCCTCAAGCAATTCTCTTTTGGCTGTAACAGGAATTGAGATACTCAATTCCTTCATAACAATGTGTGTTTCTTAGCTTTATCACACCTATGCTTATCCTACGTATAATGACTGTGACCACTTTGATGCACTTCTAGACCAAATTTAGCGAGTTGTTGACATGGCAGTGGTTGGTGAAAGGTTAGACTCAATAATCTTGGGTGTCTTTTCCAACCTTAAGGATTCTATTATTCTAAGTGCACCAGTAACCTACTGCCATCACCTCAATCCTTCCATCACCTCAATCCTGCAGATGTTTCCAATTTTATATTCAGTTGTACTTGTGCTTTTAAGGATGCACCAGGAATCTTAAAATAGTTTTAAAACACTTGAATAATGTGCTATCTCTATTGATATGTTACAAAATCAACATTTAGAAACCTTGGGCAAAATTGTTTAGCTAAATTTGATTATGCAATTGTAATGCTTATTTGCATATATTAGCAAAAAACATGTATTGAGGAAAAGAGGAAAGGGATTGATAGGGGATCATCTTAAAAAGCAATAAAATAGCTGTAATCCACAACAATGTCTAAAAATAGAAAAACTCTAGCTGCAGTCCTTTCTGCAATGTCACTAATGGTTGCTGTGGAAATAATTGTCACTAATACAAAATTGAAAGCAGGGAGTATCTGGAAACTCACAGCTTGGTCTGCAGCATCTCTAGTGTTAAATTTCTAATGTAAAAATTTCTCACCCATAAATCATATTCTCTCAATCCTTTTCTGCCTCCCACCCAGCTGCACCTCCACCCACCCTACTTCAAGGCTGTACTGTTTGTGCAAGGTAATGTTCATCGCTGCATATAGTAAAATGATTCTACCTTCTGTTACCCAACAGTTCTTTTTCAATCCATATCATTAATAGTTAGTCACAGAGCTATTATTCATTCTCTGAACTCCTAAAATGAGATATCACTGATAGGTTTATATCCTTAGCAACTGCACATAATATGCAGAACTGAATTTCACTCAGCCACATCATCACACGTTCCTATTTCTGCTTGCAAACAGACTCTTGTTGTTGTTAAAGAAAGGGTGTCAACAACAGGCTTCAACAGGGTATTTCATACCAGTTAATATGTACAGCATGTCTTTACCTCCCCAGCAATGTCACTAGTTTGAGTGACTGCAGCCTTTCAGCCCAAAAGTAGATTTCTCTACCAGCTAGTCCCTATTAACCCTTGATTCTACTACAAAAGTATACACAAGTACATATATATAAATATATATATATGGGTTTGCCTTAAATAATAAAAATAACTGGGACAGACCCTCTCTCATACATGATTTATCCTTTTCCTAAGACAGTAAGAACATTCATAAATCAGGCAAGTCATAAGGTCAGATGATTCTACAGTGGCACAAATACTTAAAAGCTGATATCTCTGTAAGAAAATTATCCATTTGATGAGGAAAGTACCTTCACTTCAAATCCCATGTCTTGTTTTTGGATGCTTTTGGCCAGAACTGGCAGTGAATCTCTTGAAAGTCTACATTCTTTTAGGTCAACCATGCTTCAAAAGCGCCACAAGGAATCCAAAACCCACGAACTTAATACAACTATTACCTCCTTATGCAAGGGGAACCTTCCTTCATGCAGGGCTAGAGTAACACTGTGTTCTGTACACAAACCTACCTGGTATGGTCTGCTTTCCATTTCCATATATGCAACAACCCCACGGGGGCTGAACAACCCCCCATGTTAAAAAAACAAAAACAAAAACAAGCCCTACAAAGCTTTAAAAATCATACCTGGAGTTACTTATTACAAAATACTACAATTTTGCTCCATTTGTACCTTTTTTTGTTGTTCTTTTCCCAGAGCTTCACTTTCTTAAACCTTTCCTAAAGAAAGTCAGGGCCACTGCATCTTACGGTCATAAATACTTTACCTGCAAAACAAAGAGACAGAATTACTTAAGTTTTGAATTACGGATATGAGAACTACAGCAGCCACTGTTGTTCCTTCAGACTTCAAAGACATCCAGAAAAGTCCATTACCCTTTTTCTCAAATGCTCAGACAGCACATGGTGGTTTTCTGTAGGAAATGCAGGTTTTCTGAAGGAAGGCAGAAATAGGGCAGCAGGTAAGGTAGTGTTTCTTCAGGAGCACAGGGTAAAGTCAGGGTTCTGAAGGGACACCATTAATAGCAAAATTGGACTTAGATGTGTGGGGAAGTACTTAACACTTTTAGAGTATGTATGTCTATACTTTCTTTTTAACAAAGAAGATTAAATTACAGAGAGCACAAATTAAATAAATACCACTACCATATTACATGCCACCCCTACATCTATGAAAATGGTATTTTCAGGTATATAGGAACTTGTTATGCCAAGCCTCTTCAGCAACTCTCCTAAAAAACTGTATTTTTGGCCTTGAGACGTGGAGGATATTTTGTAATAACTCCAGCTGAACTTGTCTGTTGAACATAGATTCATGCATATATATCACACATATATTCACACAGTTGGACATACAAACAGTTATCAACTACTCCATTTCTTCCTCACATTGAAAATGCTACAGAAGTCTCTCTTGTCAGTTATCTTTACTGAAAATAGGATTGTTTTTATTAGCAAATACTTTATTGTTATAATCACAGTTATCCATTCCTTTAGTTAGCTGCTATTGCCAATGGAGATTATTCTCAGTCTTTCCCCAGTGACGCTCTATTTGTCACTATTCTGGGCATTAATCCAAGTCCAAAGATAGGAATGAAAATTATAGGCTCTTCCTACATAGCTTTCCTTTTTAGCAACTTCATGCAGGCTCCACATTAGCAACTTCTAACTTCTCTCAGATTTCTTCCTACATAAGTCATTCTCCAAACAGATCAAAAGTGGGAAAAATTCAGCTCAGTGCTCAAAGGGATTTTATCCTTTAACTTCTTACTGAAAATACTTATTTTTCTTTCAAATTCAAATAAAGGTAGTAGTTTTGGGGGGATGGGGGTGGTTGGTTGTTGTTTACTTGAAGCATTTTCTATAGCACACACATTAATATCTGAGATAAAATATTGATGGATTTTTCTTCACAGTAGTTCCATAAAATGGAAAATATCATTGCCCTCATTTCAGCAGTAGGAAACTCATGCACAGATTGTGAATTGCATGTGCAACATCATAAGAGAAGAATATGCTGAAATCAGGGATACCTTTCTGGAGATACAATCCTTTTCATTCCCAGTTCTTTCTAGGGTTTTGGAAAGTATTGCTATATATTTTTACTGTTGTTCCGTGATGTTAATTAAATGGAGTGTTGAACGTTTATTTGATCTAATTCATCACACTATATTAATAGATAATATTAATATTAAGCTCAATAATGGGTCATGATTTATTCTGCCAAATGTTAACAAACAAACAAGTTGGAAAAGCTAATAATAATATGTATTAAGTAACCAATAAAAAATAGGTAACCAAATTTAATTCACTCCCAGTCTGAATTAATTGACAGCAAGTCTATTTTGAAGCAGGAGACAGAACTAAGGTGTCACTGTAACCATCTGTCATATATGCTCTGACAAAGAGGAGAGATTTGTAAGGTACATCCACATCCTACTGGTAATGGAAAATCTCTGTGTGTTGTATGGAGCCCTTACATACCAGTAGGAGTATGTTGGACCAAACACTGCTCTCTACATGTTTACCAAATCTCTTGGTTTACATCAAGTTGATACTTAAAAGGAGATCTACTGTTTTACTGAACTTCAGTGGAAACTATATTTGCACGTAGCTCTTCAACCTCTAAAATAAAATCAACAGCTCTTGCCAGATACTTCTTGGCTGCATTTCACAATGTAATGTTTTAATTTAGGATTAAAATTAGCAATCAAATATGATTATGAAGTGAATAGTGATTGGGAAGCACTTAATCACCTAACTAAGATAAAACATTAGGATTGGCAAATCAGAAAATGCTTCAGAAAGAAAAAATGGAAGAGGTTGCAAATGTAGTCAAAAGAGAAGCTAAATGGCAGGGAAGTCATTAGCAAAATAATACTTGATAAGCCTGATTGCCTCCTACTTGTTTTTGCCCAACCATTTAAAAATTATCCCTTCCCACAGTCCTTTCTAGTTTTCTCCCTCTTTCTTCCTTCCCCTGGCTAGTCCTTTTGGCAGGACAAAAACTACCTATTCTTCTACTCCTGGTCAAAAGAAATCAGTCTTTCACTTACTAATGAATCCCAAACCTACATTACTGCAGAACCAACTACAGGATTTATACAAACAAGTGTGCCATATCTACAAACAACAAAAACACACAAGAAGCATAAAAAAGTAATCCATTACATCCTACAGGTATATGGATTTGGTTAGCTCTTCTGCTATATTCATACAATACCATAGAGTATTTAGGAGTTTCACCACTGACTGCTCTTTCCCCAAGGTTTCATCATTATATTGTCTCTGCAAATCATATTTTTAAATAGTGAACAAGTGAAAACATATGGGGAATTAATAGTTTCCAAAAGGATAACAAAAATATTATGTCCCTTGGTACATAATAAATAAACTATAATCAGTTTACTGATGGTAACATTTTACACCATAAATAAGCTAAATACTTACTTGCATCATTCAAACACCAACTTCCTTGATCAGGTTTGCAGTATTTTATCTCACTGCTCTGCATAGAGAGAAACATGAGTTTGAAAGCGGTCAAGGCTCATAACTGGACAGACAATTGTAAGGAATGCCAACTTACAAAGATGGTCCCGAACAAAAGACAGGAGTTTGACTAATCTCTGGCACAATCATCTTAATTACTCTAGATAAGTTTTGTCATGTTTTTATAATACGACACTCTATCATTTGATTTTTATTTTCCATCCCTGATAAATCTTTTTGAGCACGGCAAAACGCCCACAATGGATTCAGAGGCTGTTGTGAGCCTTTCTTTGCAGGTGCCGGTGCGTCGGTGGAAAGCCCTTCCCGCTCCGCGGTGGCTCTGCGCGGGCAGCGCGGGGCGGCAGCGCCCCCTGGTGTCCAGCCGGGCAGGCTCTCGCCGGGGCGGTAACGCGGAACTCCGAAGCCCAGCAAGCCTCAAGTCTTGCGCTCCTCAAGCCTTGCTGGGGGAGCTCCTCGCGGTATAGTTTAGAAATGCACGGGATGAGGATAGACCTGAGCAAGAACCACTCCGTTCTGCAAAGAGGAGTTAAAGACAAAGCAAAGAACTTCAGGAAAGAATCCATATTGTGTACTAGGGATACAAGGGATTTGCATGTTAAAAGATGAGGAAAGGGGTCTGTTTACACTCAACAGTACATTGTGTTCTACACTAGAAGAAAAACGTTGAGTAAATTGAACTTAGTTTTTCAAATAAACCAGGAGCTTACCATATTAAGGGCAGCATTTTTACGCTACTACAAGTAATCTGTTCACCATCCACTTCGGAAAATACAGAAGATAAATTCCCTAAAAAGGAAGGGAATTGTGCTATTGACTAGGATTTGTTCTGAAAACATTCACGGATGAAAGAACAAAAAGCACAGCTGAAACAACAAGCGCTAGTAACAGAAATTAATACTGTAACACCTAATTTAATCCTTTGAAAATAAAAGCACATAAGCAGTAATCAAAGAAACTTGGTTTACTTCTGGATAGGATCTTTAAGGCACTGGAAAAATACTATAGAGAAAGCTCTAGGATTGCACATGGCTTCATGTTACCAGTGAATCAGTTACACACAGCAGAATACCAGCACATGCAATATTAGTATCTTCTGCTACAGATCAGAAACAGAACTGAATCAATTAAGCTAACAAATGGGTAACAGTGCCCATTACACTCAGCATAAATCAATACCATGCATGAGGCAAAGAAACTATGAATACTTCACAAAAACAGCTCTAAGTATAATATAAATATAAATATAAGCCTGCCAAACATGCCTCTGTGGCCTTACCTTTTGTTGTCTGAACACTGAATGCCTTCAGGCAAACTAATGGCTAGGAAGTTATCAGTCACTTGTGCCTTACTTTCTTGCCTCTAGTTCTCCTACTTCTCTTTAGATCCTTTCATCTAAAATCTTTTACAGCAACACTTCAAGCAAATCCCAATTTCAGTAGCTTCCTCCTCACTCAAATTCTAGCTCATACCCAGTAAACAATCAAGGAAACACCACTGACTCCTGTTCAACCTCTTTTCTCCCCCAAGAAGGGTAGTCCAGCAGGTAAAACTGTGGTGTCCCCTTTAATCCTAGACCCTTAGGTACACACAAGCACAGTTAGTGGTTAACCCACAGGCTGTCACAGCACTCACCTTCAAATAATTCAAATAATATTAAGCAATCATTTATTCTCTTAATTACTTTTTCAATTATAGTAAAGAAACAACAGTGGAGCTGCTGTGATTCAAAACTACACAAGGAAAAAACTTCCAAGCTCCTAGAAAGGTGAAGGAAACTTCTAGGAAAGCAAATAACCTTTTTTTTGGACTCATATACTTTAGCTGAAGAGTTACAGTGTGTAACACAGCAAGGCAGTTCCCAGTTCAGAATCATGAGTTCTTAGTATGGTTCTTTAACAGCAGTGTGCCTGCTCTCTAGGTTTCATTGTGGCTATTTTGAACTAGAAGAATTTCAGTTTTGAATTTCCCAGCTACAGATGTCATAAGTTAATAAGTCAGAGAGACAAACAATGAGTTTACATTTCAAACTTGTGATAAGAAAAATTCATATGTAAAGCTTCAATTTCTCCTAGTTGGTTTTATGTGAGACTTAAATTAAATAAACAGCATATTATTTGTCACAACCAACTAGTAAGGCAGAGCCAGTTGAAGATTTTGTTTTCCCTCCATATGCTTCCTTTGACCATTACAGTGCCGGACAGGAGGCAGAAAATGTTATCACGTAAGACTGAAGCCTCAGGATCCACAATGAGAACCATCAACAAAAGGTTACCAACACTGCCTACACAAGACTTATCAATGATAAGCTTAAAGACTCTGTTTCTCCAAAACAGATTATGGTACCTTTAACTTGCAGGAGAGGAAAAGCTGTACTGATAACTTCCAGGTCAGTTATTCAGCTTTTGTCCACTAACTTCACAAATACTACAGGTTCTTATGAAGACCAGCTTAGAAGTTTTAGGATATAAACATTTTCCTCAAACCATAATTCTTTTGAGTAGCTTCTGTAAAGCTCTATACACCCTAACAGGAGACTGGGTGCTTGGTGTTTATTAAGCTCATCAGCTAAGCCCACAGCTGTCATATTAGGAGGTTGCACTCCCCTGTAGTCCTGATTGTCCTTGCAGGGGGCACAATATAGCTGGACAGTTTCCGTTCACTGCTCACATGCATCACTAAACATTTCTAAAAAACATATTTTTTTTAAATGGTCCATAACCTCTTTCTGGCAGACTGTTATGTATCTCACAACTAAATTAATTTGCTGTTGAAAACATTAGCCCTTTTTTAATATGTTTGCCTCAAAGACAAAGACACTATTAAAAAGTAAAAGGTTACCGACCTTTTTACAAAGGACTAAAGAATCTGACATTAAAGTGTCATGTGATTATAACAATCATTCCTTACAAAGAATGCTCCTTTTTTCTGTTTTATTACTCCATTTAGAGATAAAAGGAAATTTAGTCTTCTTTATATGTCAATTTGCATCACATGACTTATTTTTCTAGGCCTACTTTGTCTCTAATTTTATATCTTTGATCTTATATGGTTTCAGATGATAGAGACATTCTTGGAGTACACAAAGAGCTTATAGTATTGACTCTTCTTTGGTTTTTGTTAATGCCTTAATATATTTAAGGCTTGTGAAAGATGACAATGGTTTCATTGGCATTTTGAAATCTAGTTCTCAAGCAGTAACACTGGCAAAGCAGAAGTTGCAACAGTGTAGGCTTCTCCACAAAGCTCTGCTAACACCGTTCAACATCATCTCACCCTATTACTTATTACAGTGCGTACACCTTGCCCAGTGGGGATGGCAGGCATGTTTGTATGTAGTTTCCTGGATCATTCTTGGAGTTCTTTCAGGCAGCCATATTCATGTCACAAGTGCCACTTTCCAATACTAGTACCATTGACATGAAGCAAAAACTTAGCACTACCTTCCCAAGCCACAAATTAATTTATGATTTCAAAATGAACACATCTGATCATCCCAAATAATTACTGCTTATATTTTCCAGTCACTCTATTGATAATTCAATTTAAAGCATATTCTTTCTCTAGTCCTCCTTTTGGAAAGTGTTTGCCATGGAAAATTTCCCAAGATATTCTCCACTAAACAAAAACCACCCCTGTTTACTTTGTCTATTCTGGTTTTATTGTGATTACTCTTCCCACCCAGCCTCACATTTCTGTGGATCTTCAGGATTCTCTTGCAGAATTTCTGCTCATAAGTACTAAAGGTACTAATAAAGATTCCTTTTTGGTGTTGCTCTAACTAATTTTGGCCTCCTTAGTATGTTTCCGCATTTCACGAAGATTTATGTTTCTTTCTGTTTCCTTTTTTAGGCACAAATTCCTCTGTGCCTATCTTTTTTGAATGTGTCATCTCTTTCTTTTGCTTTTTTAATAATTGTGTCTTGTGGTTTAATTGTGCTAGCATCCTTCAGAGCTTGATCTTGCCCCACAACCAGAGGGGTAAACAATTGTACAAACTGTCCTACAGCAAACTCACAAAGAACTTCATGTAAACAGTGGATTATGGACTTGCAGTGCACCCTGCAATTTTATTCACAATGTACTGCAAGTCTTAAGGCTAAGACTAAAACCAGTACTAAGCATTCTAGACAATAACCACATTCCAAAGCACAACAAGAAGCACAGAGCAATCCAAGAAATCAAAAACCTCTCTCATAGTATAGGAAAAGCATCTCTGCTTTTCCCTATCTTTTGGGAACTGTCTATTCCTTTCCCTAATTCACTGTTACTATACTGAATTAAAACTATAGGTTTATAAACACTACTTGGAATCATGCCAGTGTGACCAACAGAAGTAAAATTTTAAATAAATGGGTGCCACAATCAGGCACCAGCCCCCTTATGTACTAAGAGCTGCATAGTGGGAGCTTGACTTAATTTGTCAAAAAAACCCTGAAGGATGTATCTGATTAATTATAAGGTTATACAGGAGAAAGTATTTGCATGAAACAGACATCATTTTCTAAGGTAACTAATACATACTCCAAACAACAATTAAAACAAAATCACATTATTCAAGGCACTATTATAGAGCATGTGGGTGTTAGATACAGAGGCCTTGTGAGGAAATTGCTACAGTACTAAACATAGAGAGTCTGGTAGAAGAATATCTTGAAAACCTACTATATGGTTTATTACACTCTGCTTTAAAATAGCTTAATTCTCAGGGTTCACACAGAATTCTTTGTACAGTCCAAGAAAGAAAATAACATTGCTACAAATCACAGGAATTGCATCTTAGGCCTCTCAAAGTTTCTTTGCTGAGTCATGTCATCTGACTAGTCACACAAGAATACATGTCAGCTTGTAGCTTGTCATGGAGATGATTAGAGACTTTTTCGAAGGAGCTGAAGCTAATGTGCTTAAGCTATTGAACAAAAATGTCATATATGCTCTTTATGTGCACTTTGTTCTCCATATTAAATCATATGCATCATAGATCTTTAAGGACAAAATTACTGATGCACACAGCACATGTGCTCCTTTAACCACCACAGTTTACCCTAGCAAAGTATTATCAAATATAGGAGTTCTTAAGACTATAGAAAGTAGCATGCTCTATTTTCTCTGCTATTTAGTTGTCATCTCTCAGGCATTTTTTCCCCATCATGGTTTAATCTTGTTGAAAATTTTGGGTCCACATTCTGATGATGCCCTCCAGTAACTGGAGCAAGTTCCTGACGTTAGGTAGACTTTTTTACTCTTGTAGGCCCTACATTTTTTGTTCGGCAGTACTTCACAAAATTAATTACTGCCTCCAATTTTTTATCAATGCCTACTACTTCCTATGGGTTTTGGTTTAAGATGTATGTTTCTTTGTGTGGTTTGCTCCACATTTCCAAAGCATGTTTCTGCTGGACACTGCTTGGTCTCAGCTTGGTATCTAGCGACTAAACTTTCAGCACTGTCATTGTGCATCTTTTAATTAGTTTGGCCTCTTCCCATACTTTGACTAGAACCTCAGTATGTTCTTTATCTGATTGATCACTCTTTACAGCAGATTACCCTCCCTAATGAGAATAGTGAGGCCTTCCCAACAACACCGATATTGAAAAGCAACCACAAATTAGCAGCTGTGACATCGGACCTGATTTTTGTTACACATCCCACCGAGAAAGCTTTACTGGCGCTCTCGGGGTAAAGAGGGATAGGGCGAACTCGAAGTCGTACAAGTTGAAGGCAGAGAAGCGCTTACTTTCTGGAATGTTTCCAGTGAAGGGACCGCCCGGAGGAGGGGCCGCGGTCTCACAGCCCCCTCCTGCCCGTACGAGCGCTCGGTGCTCTTCCCGCACCTGACCGCGGTCCAACAGGTCCCAGCAGCCGCGGGTCGGGTCGGGTCGGGCCGGGCGCGGCCGGAGAGGTGCACACCCGCCTTTCCCATACGGGGGGGGCGCCGCGGGACCGCTCCGGCCCGCCTGAGGGGAGCCCGTGCCGGGCGCGCGGGCCGGGCCGCACCGGCGCCCCCGGCCCAGCGGCGCCGCGAGGGACGCGGCGCGCCCGCCCCGGGCCCGCCGGCCATGGAGCCGCCGCCGGCCGCGGAGCCGCCGCCGGCCGCCGCTCGCCAGGTACCGGGCGGACACTGGGGCCAGGCCAGGTGTGGGACTGTGCGCGGTTCAGCCAGCCCGCCGGACTTCGCTCTGCGGCTCGTGGGGCGGGGATGGGTGTGAGGAGGGCGGCCGGTTGCGACGGCTCAGGACGACCGGCCACTGGAACGTCCCCGCTCCGCGGTCGAGCGGGCGGCAGGGATGGCCTTTTCATCTCTGTTCAGTTGCCCCTGAATTCGTAGGAGGCAAAAATATTGAGTCCTAGGTACCAGGCCGGGGGAGAAATGCGGTCTCAGGGACCTCACCTTGTGAGGCAGGGTAAGGGCGGCTGCTCGGCACGACTGAAATTCGGTGTCGCGTGAGCGCCCCATCATCATCTCCTGCCCTGGCCCATTATCTCCAGCCCTGCCGCTGCTGTCGCTGCCCTGGCGGGTGGCCTTGGCTGGCCCGCCGCTCGCAGGGGCCCCAGGAGAGGACCCTGCAAGAGGCGGATGCCTCGTGTTCATGTCTCCCGCGTTGTGTAGCTCTCTGGCCGGGCTCCCAGCTGGCATCCCTCCCTGTCTCCGGGCCAGGGACACCCTCGGGAGCGCTGCTCTTCACACAGGAGCCGTTTCACCTGTGTCACAACTTTTTGTTGCCTTTTCTTTTTGCCGATTGAAATTTGTCCCTTCCAGCTGGGGAAAGGGACCGGGGCTTAGCAACGCACATTGTGTTAATTTCTTGTAACACCTGAAGAGAGGGAACTGGACTGTTCTATTCAGTGCAATTTCACCTGTACTGTGCTGTTAGCAGAGAGCATTAGAATTTCAGGAGAGAATGACAGTGATGCTTCTGTTGCTGAAATCAGTAGTGAAATAAAAATGTAGCACAAGTCTAGATAAGAAACAGCTGAGGGAGAATGTTACTTACGAAGCTATGTGATATGAGGAAGATAGGAAATAGTGGTTAGTTTCTCTGTGATGACACAAAAGACTTGGGGACACCCAAGTGAAAATACTGAATGGTAGATTCAGAACAAATTAAATTACCTGTCTCTCTCTAGGATGCGTAATTAAAACATGGCACTCACTAATGCATGATATTATAGATGCTAAAACCTATGCAGTTTCTAAAAAGGGGAAAATCAAGCAGCTGTCCATTTAGAAATGTGATACACCAAGAACACAACCACTTTGAGAAGTCCAGAATACACAAACTGAGGAAAGCTGGGAGAGGAAAGTTTGCTAACTAGCTATTTTCTATGGTCTTATGCTTTTCCCTAGGCACCTTTCATGGTCATCACTCAGAAATGGAATACCACGCTACACTGGGCTTTGATCTGAAACAGTATTATGTTAGTGCTGCTTAAGGATTAAAGGTTCTACTTAAATGTGTAGCCGTACTAGAGGCAGGAAATCTTATGCTTGTCAGTTTATGTGGCTATCTACAGATGACTTAGATTTTTTTAGTAATTTATTTTTTTTCCCAGGAATATTAGAAGCAAGCATTTGAGTTTGTACTACCTGCTATATATGTTAAATAGGCTTCTGCATCCATGAAATAGTGATGTTACCTTCATAATTAGTACACAGAACACAGGCAAACACTTTATTCATTAAATGCATGTTCCTCCCTTGAATTTCACAACTTCAGGTAAAATGTGATCTTTCTGATGAATAATTCTGAAATGTTCTGTGGCAGCACAGTGGTGATCTAATGAGAGGATTACTGCATATTTATTAAAAAGCTCTTTTATGAAGATACAAGCGTTAATTTTTGAGGCTACTGGCTACATATTGTGCTCTGAACTTTGCTTCTTTCCCACAGAAACTTTCTGGGACCAGCTGATTTTATAGTGTCATTAACTATTCATAATTAACTAAACCATTGAATGGCACAGAAATATTTAAAATACTGGATAAAACCTTGGATTACAGTATGTTAAGATGTTGGCATGCTTTACTAGTAAGTCTTGAAATTAATTACATTTCCCCAGTTTAGGAACTTTTTTTACTGACCAATTGTATTAGCCAAAATATTTTTGAAAATACTCGATTCACATGTCTGCCTTTGAAACATGACTAAGAATGTCTTGATTTAGCAGCCTACCTCTTAGTTTATATATATTTCTCTCCTTCCACTTCCTATTTTTCAGAGAATTACAAAAGATTATGGGTCAGACTTATACAGGAATTAGCTGCTTAATACTCCTTTGATTTCTCAGTGAAAAAAATGGGATTTACTTATCAAAATACCTCTACAAATCTGAGTCTACGACAATTTTTAAAAAATCTTTAATAGACTATGTGAAAAATAATTGTTCTCACCTATTTTTCTCATGTATAACGTTTTCCTTGTCTTCCTGGAATAGGTAGAAACAGATGACCAAATAGCCCTCCTTAGTAAACCCAGGAATAAAGGAGGAAACAGTGATCTGGCATCAGCTGGATTTAACATTATTAATTCAATCATAGGATCAGGCATTATAGGTAAATCTACTTTTCTTTACTGCCCTGTATTCAGCCTTGTTTATTCATGCATGACTCTCCAGCTTGGACAATAACACTGATTCCTTACTTTCTGCTGCTGTTTTAAAAGATTTTTCTCTGTATTTATTTGCTTACTTTGCAAAAAGGTTGAGGTGTCAATTGAGACCACACCTTAGTGATAAATACCCCAGAGTTTCTTGGCCATAATGGTCAGACAGATTGGGCAGGTGCTGACTGAACTTCATACTTAAGAAACACTTTGTCCACTGAAAATTATATTTTGGAGGTGATTAAGCATGCTGGTCCAATTTGGGAGATTACATTTTTTAAAATCTGAGTTTTTCTTTATTTTGATTCTCACAAATAAATATTTGGAAAGAGTCTTCTAGAATCTCTCCTTTTCTGCTTTGCAGGATTGCCATATTCGATGAAGGAAGCTGGTTTTCCTCTAGGAATACTGCTTTTGTTTGTGGTTGCCTTAATCACAGGTACTCCAAAGGCAGTTTCTGTTGTAAAGATAAAATTAGTCATGCAATATTTTAGCTTATCTTGACCTTAATGATACCTTAAACAAGTTTATCTGTGACAGTAAAAATGACTAATTTTTTCCTTACCTCACTAATCTCTTCCGCAGATTAGTAAAAGTAGAGAATTACACTGTACAGCTGCTTTTTGACTGCATTTATTTCCATGAAGCCTTAGTTTCCTAGTCAAGGTTACATTTGAAAGAGTCTTCTTATTTTTGCCCTCATAATCACCTGTTTGAGTCCACTGTTAAGACCGGACTAATTAAGAGACTGAATCCTGAGAGGGTTTTATGACTTTTAAAAATAGACCACAAAATGAAAACCTTCGATTGTACTATGATTTTAAGTATTTTTCTTCCAATATGAGCCTATAGCTCCTGGATTTAGTGGATTGAGAGATTTTGTGAGATTTCTCATTCCTGCTCTTCCTAGTGCCACTGCTTTTCTTCTTAAAGCCTTTTTTTTTTTTTTGGCTAGAGGAGTGAAAGAAGGTGAAAAGTAATCAACCACAAGTTGGTTCATATCGTCTTTAACAGTAATTTTATGTTTTAACAGATTATTCCATTATATTACTGATCAAAGGAGGAAATCTGTCCAGTACCAAAACCTATCAAGAGCTGGTCAAAAAAACCTATGGTCTTGTAGGTTATCTAATCCTGTCAATTCTCCAGTTTTTATATCCATTTATTGGTAAGATCACATAAAATATAAATGTTTAAGTTTTATAAGTAACAAGCTTTTTCACATTACTGCATCATTTCACTGATTGAATATTAAGAACTATATAAAGAATGTACTGTATGTGCTTCTTTGCTATTTAAAAAAAAATAAATTTATTCTGTGGGTTCTGAAGAATGAGGAGTAATTCACTGAATTGAAGGATCAGAATAAATAGAATTGAACTGAAATGTAATAGCAGAGAAATTCATGATTGCACATATGAAAATTAATGACCAAAGTAGCTAGAAAAATAGCAAAGGAGATTCTGTTCTAGATTGAGTAGCAGAGCACAAAGTTGATGTGTCTGAAAGAAAAGGAAAATATGAATTTAGGAGTATACTGAATTAGTATATTTTCAGAGATGCGATGTTACTGTAATTGGAGAAGCCACTGTTTAGGTCTTGCTCCTCAAAAGCATTAGTTCAGCTTCATACCCAACGAAGTACTGGGAAATTAGGGACTCGAGACCCTTTGGAAGAAGAAATAGTAAATGAAGCAAATGGTATAATCTGGGCAGGAATTTATTAGACCAGAAGTTTGAAATAAAGTTCTGTTCTGAATCTGTCTCCTGCTATAGCAACATAATTAAATCAAATCTTAAATAGTCTTGATATTTTCACATGTGGGGCTGCAAGATGAGATGACTTGAGATATCAAGAATCTGGACTTGGTGATCATGAAGTCACAGATCAAAATTCCTGTTTGGGTCTGGCTACAGATACCTGAGGGTTTTAAGGGTGGCACATTGCTGTTAGTGCTGGCAACAGTGTTATACATTTAATTGTACTCCTTTGTAAACCAAGTACTCCCTTAATAATACAGAAAAAGAATTGTAAAGATCTTAGTCCTCACCATAGAGCTATGGTTATGCTCTTGTATCTGTTTGCATTAATTTATATAAGTAGAGTTTATGACTTACAATTTCACAACGCTGAATATTTATGTATAGTTAAGGTCAGTACCTAAATATGTGCTGTCTAAATGCTAAAGATTTTGATAAATATAATTTTTGTATGCATACACATGCACAAATTTACGAGCTCTTAGTGTAGAGTTAGATAAGAATGAAATAGGAGTGTTAAGGTCACAGGACTTATTAATGAGAGGGAGAAATCGAAGTCTGTATCTCATCTCTTAATTGATTTTCTCCTTCTTCTGGTTTAAAGAGTTTGCTAGCTTTTTACATGAGCTAGAAAGTCTGTTGTGTTTAATTGAAGAACTGATTATTAGACTAACACAGGTAATTTACTAAATAGAAATGAGCATTTGAAAGTAAACTGACAAAGAATTGCTATCTGAAACAAACAGTTTTAGAAAGCCTTTTTTATCCTCTTCTGAAGTAGTTTATATGGCCACTCAGCACAATGGTCTTGCTTATCAGGCTGCATTAATGCTTAGGTGGTACCTGTTTAAAAAAAGCAAAAAAGGAAGTGTTAAAGAATTATTTTTTTAAACCTGAAACTTTCAAGTTGTTGCTGCTAGCCAGAATTTATCTTAGAGGGATAGTAGCATGTAATCCTGAAGTCTACAAAATGTGTGTATTCAGTGTTAATCAAATATTTTGCATATGACTTGTACTAACAAAAAACTTATTTTCTTTAAGCTATGATCAGTTACAACATAATAACAGGAGACACTTTAACTAAAGTTTTTCAGAGAATTCCTGGAGGTAAGATGCATTTAAAAATTTTAAGAGTGGGGGATTATGGATTGGATAGAATAATTGGTAGCATAAGTATTTTGCAATTACCTGTAATATAGCTTCTAAAGTACTCTTAAATTTAGTTCAAATTAAGGACTTGAAGCATATGTCTATGAGTGGGGTTTTTTGAGTTTGTTTTTTTTTCTTTAATAAGCCTTTCCCAAATAAAAACTATGAATCCTAGTCCTTGGCTATCAGTGGATTCAGTGTCAGTGAAGAGACCAGATGCTTCAGTGAAATACTAAGCAAATAGAAGTGAGTCTTCCACAGTTGGGTATTTACAAGATTATTTGGTTTTGTATTTTTTTTAGATACTACTACTACTACTACTAATAATAATAATAATTTAAATAATTAAACTGTACTTCATCTAGTGAATAATTCTGGATAAGTTGCAAATAATATAATGAATGTAATGCTTTTTAAATCATGCCCCCTTGTTTCCCTTCCTGTCCTCTTAAGTTTTCACAGCAGCATCAGTGGAGCAATTTATGTATGTGTTTGATATCTACTTTAGCACAAAAGCAGCTAAATTAAAACATTCTTCACTAGGAGATTGAGCTGAGAGAAAACATGCCTGTAATGAAGTGGAAATGTGAATTTGTATGAACTGTTTCATTTTCACAGGAGAGCTGTAATTTTCAGCATGTGAAACCTGAAAGGTTGATGTAGTTTTGTCACACTGTGTTGTTCTGTGAATAGCTGATCAAATTAATAGTGACAGTGAATATCTAATACTTTATATATAATATGACTTCTGTAGAAGGGGGAATCCCCAGCGTGGCAAATCTGATTACCTATGCGGTAGAATACCTGCCTGGAAAGAGGTGGGAAAGCTTTATAATCTCCCAAAGAGGGAACAGAGCACTGAGTCTTCCATGTCAATTGCCAGTCACTTTCCAGCCATAATTTTTCATCAAGTATTCATTCAAGCCAATGATTTATGGTCGCCTCACTGAAACTTGGAGATGTTTTATTTTAGGTTGTCATTGGCTTGAAAAAACCCACCAGTTCTGCAAAAAAGTCCCACTGATTGCATGGAATATTATAAGAGCATTGTTGCCCTCACATGGTAATCTACTTTGCAAGTGGAAGCCAGCTGATAGTAGGAAAGGAGGTGCCCAAAAGAAACCTCAAATTTAACTTATTTTAGGCCATTTCTTAGAGAACAATGCTATCCTAAACAGCACAGTAATTGATGTCAACCCAGAGTATCAAAAAATTCTCAAGACTAAATGGCAGAAAGAAGGAGAATTTTTTACTTTCAGTCTCCCAGCATTGACCCAGACATAATGAAAGACATTAATCTATATGTAGGAATCCAGACTTCGCAATTTTGGTTTAATATATACCATATGTTATGCATTTGGTTTGAATTTGCAGAATTCTTGTGTTTATGCCCATGCTGTGCATGGCTTTCTCAGTGTTAGTTAATGCCTAGTTTTCAGTATTACTTAGCCTGAGTAAAGGGAATAAAAGCTTGATCACCAACAGTTTGTTACTTCTAACCTTTCAAATGTAGCTAATGTTTTCCTCAAGTTAGTCTCTTAAAGAAATAAATTATTTTCTTTTTTGCTTTAGTTGGGGTGGATAACGTGCTTACCGACCGTCACTTCATAATTCTTCTTACCACCATCATCTTTACCTTACCTATATCTTTATATCGAGACATAGCAAAATTGGGAAAGGTAAATCTTAACAGCAGTTGATTTTTGGTTTATTGTTCTGTATGCTATTGAAAATAAGTGCCAGTCATAACTTTGTGTAAATAATTAACAAATGCATTATGCTGCTCAAAGGACCACCTTTCAGCAGCTTGCTGACTGAAGTCATGTTTTTACCTTTACAGGTATCTCTTCTTTCTCTGGTTCTAACCACTGTCATCCTGGTTGTTGTGATGGTGAGAGCAGTAACCTTCAGTCCACAAGTGTGAGTATTCTTACACTTGTCACAAAGTGAACTTGGTTCATATAGAATCTGTTATTTCCCTGTTGCATTTACCTGCATAGTTGTGGAACATGCCTGCTTTTGAAAAATCTCTTATCAACAGTAGTACAATGAACAGCTAAATATACTTCATCCTTTTAAATCTTTTCTTCTATTGGGTATAAGCAAAATTAAAGAAAGTATCAAAACCCCTAGAGCTAAAGGGGAATTATGGATACCTAATAGCAGGTGAGTCCTGGATTGGCATGTGAGATTGTTGGTCGTTTGAGATTTTTTTTTTATTTTTTCGTTATTATCAGACTGCCTGATTTTACAATCATTAAAATAGCTACTATCTTAGGAATAAGATAGATATACCTATCTGATAAGATAAATATATCTATCTGATAAGATAAATATAATAATTTCATAATAAAAATGAAACACAAATACTGTGAATTTTTTTAAATCAACACAATAATAAAATCTTTATTTTGTCATTTGAGAAAACTGTATGATACCAAAAACTCTTACTCATGCATACTCTGAAAATAATATTTAACACTAGACATTGGAGTGTTCAAGACAATTTAGTTCACGTAAGTATGTGTTGTGACAATATTTTTATTATTATATTGCAAGAAAGTGCTACTAATCTATTATTTTTTCTTAAAGGCTTAGAAGGGCTGTCTTTCTTCTCATCCTTTAAATTTATAGATTTATTAATAGAGATGAAAAATTCTACTTCTGAACGTGCTTTTTTATTTATTGGAACAGATTTATATGCTATTTCTTATGTTTCCCTCATTAGATTCTTCTACCAGGATTGTTTTAGCAGTGTTAGGCCCAATTGTTCAGTTGTATTACTGCTGTGATACATGGGTTAATGCAGGGTATTCAGGTTTAATGGTAGGAAAATGCCTAGAATAGCAGTTTCTTAAGTTGTACCAGATGATGTTGTCTATCATCCACAAAATCTCTCTCTCAGAACAGTGTGGAACTTCCCTCCCCACCATATTTCTGGAGCAGCATGTTTTTCACACTGTGTGTCAAAGGGGTTTTTAAAAGGTTAATCTCAAAACTCCCTGTTAAAAAAGGAAGAAGCTATATATAATAGTTACTGATAACCTTGTTACTATGGTAACATTTTTTCTCCACAGTTGTGATGCACCGAAAATTATGGAATGCATGGTTTTATTTTTTCTTACAATACATGCTGTTTGGTTTTGAGTGATTCTTGAAGTTTTACTTCTTAATTCTTTAGAGACTTCCATTTCTGCCTTTACACTTTTTGATTTCAAAAATGCATCTACCAAGTTGATAAACAGTTGGCAATTTTTTTTCCTGACCAACATTCTGTTAATGTCTATTTTTACTATCTTTGCTATTTTTATTCTACAGTTAGACATAGTTTTAACAATTAAAGGATATGTCTATCTTCTGTTTTTTTGTATTGTGGTATGGATGTTATTTTGCAATGGAAAGAAAGAATACAGCTATATTTTAATATGGGTCTCATCATATTACAAGTGAAACAAGTGAATTAACACTTTTACTTTGAATCCTTATTAAAATACAATAGAAGTCAGAGTTCAAAGAGATTTTTTAAAATCATTATTGCAAAAGCACAGTCCTTGTATCTGTCACATAGGAAAAGAATTTGTACCATCCTGGATAAAGGCTCAATGGGGACGAGAATATTTAATCCCTAAAATTGTGATATGGCAGAACTGATTATGTGCCTGCCATTGATGACAGGTGATTGCCAAGAACAAGCTAGACAATTCCATGGTTTCCCATTCCAGTCCTTAACTGGCCTTTTCTTATGAATTCTTCCTGTGTATGACTCCTTTTCATATTGGTTGCTTCTTGGCCTAACCACAGTGGATATGAACAGCAAACTATTTATGCTTTTTCAAGTGCTTGAAAAACACCTCTAAAAAAGCTGTAATTTGACCTCCTTTGGGGATCCTTTCTATAGGCTAAATAGGCACAGTTCCTTTAGGGTTTCTCTTTTTGTCGTTTCCTGTGCTTCTAATCATACTCAATGGCTGCCTCAAGTCTTCTGCAAATTAAAGTAGAATCATGGTGCCCCACCTGCCAGGGATATTCCCTCTGAGGAGCAGAGAAGATGATGTATCTTAAATGCGGAGTGTTGTAAGGTCCCGTTCAAGTGTGTCCCTTGGGGATTGCCATGCCTCTGTTTATGTAACCTAGTTTGATGTTAGCCTCTTTGGAAGATGGCGTGATATCATGAATGTGCCTTGAGTTTGCAGTCTAGTGGAACTACCAAGCATGAGATACTCTGCAGAACTGTTTGCCAGTGATTTTTCCTTTTCTCATGAAGTTTGGGAATTTTTTGTTTGTTTGTTCTCTCTGCCTCGTTCTTGTGAAGTCTTTTTATCCTCTGCATAACTGTAGAATTTGTCATTACAGAATTGAATACTCCTTTATCAGATGATTTCTCCATTTACCAGCTTCTTTATGATTTTTCTTTTTTCATCCTGTTCTCTAGCATGATTGTGTTAATTGCACATTTTATGCTTTCCATTGAGGACACTTGCTTTTTGTTCCGTCATTTAAGTTGTTGCTGAATACATTCAAAAGTACTGGACTCAGATCAGGTTCCACTGGAATCCCATTTGGATATCTTCCTGCTTTGATAATTACTTTTGAGCAGTAATCAGTTTTCATTTACTTTTAGATTTTTCAAGGTGAATACTTCTTCCCTTTGAGACGTACAAGATCATTATGTGGAAATGATAAAACATTTTTTTCTTAGCTGCAATCCATGCTCTAGTTGAAAATTAAATCTTATTTCGATAACAAAGCAATTAAGGATATTTTCTGCAATAACCTGAAACTTTCTGCAATGTTTTAGACCATCAGAGAAACAAAGAGATTATTACTATTTTAAACATGAATTACAAGGTTTTGAATGTTGCTTCTTTTTTTGTTTGTTTTTGTCTTTATTTGTTTTGCGTGGGGGGCTGGTTGTCCAAGGACATTTTAGGAATGTTACTGTCACATTCTGATGAAGAAAAAATGTATTTAAGATGTGGGATTACTTGGTTTAATTTATTTCCTCTTATGACAAATATAAAACTGAGGTACTTACTTTCTTTCAGTTTTGCTTTTGATAACCACCATCCATATGATTATTGTTAACTGAATGACACAATGAATGTGCAGATAGAATACAGTGTTCTGGATTATTAAGAGTTCATTCTCAGTATTTTAGGATGTTGGATAAAATTACATTCTGACCTGATCTCTATAGCCATCTGCTTACCCATGGCTGGGTATTTATGTGCTGTGATCAGAAAAAATAGGTAGGAGTTAACTCGAACTGTCAAGTGCAGCATGTTAATACTGCATGAAATAACTTCATGCTTCTAGCCTGAAACTAACATTCCTTGCTGTAAAAAATAAATATTTTTGTAGTTTATAAAGAGGGATCATTTTAATTTGGTGTTCTGTAGCAAGAATATTATGATGTCAGTGTCTCCTTAATACATAAATGTCTATGAAAAACTTCAAGAGCATCTGCTACACATAAAGAGGATGTGAGAATTACACAACTGGCAGCTGATTCTAGGGGTAAAACACCAAGGGCTCAGGAAAAAAACTTGAAAGTAAAACACTGATTCTTTCCTTTAGATAAAAAAATCCACTAGTAAGCAAAGGTAATCTTTAATGTGTGATAAAATTAAAAAAACCCAGCTAAGCTACTTTTATATTTACAGAACTGTTAAGTAATTCATTAAGGAAGAAAGAAGAGTAGACATAGCTGTATCTAAGTTTGGCTGACATAATAGCTTTGCCTTGTCTGTGTTCTTTCACAAGATGACTTTGATTAATATGAAATCCAAGGCTAATGTGAGCTGTACTCATTTTCTTTCCATTATATTCATTAAAGTTATATTCAGCATCTATGAACTTTTCAGTATCTTTAAACTTCTAAAATTCAAAAATACCTAGGAAGGTATTTTACCTTAGAATAGAATTAAATTGAAATGTTACAATTAATTTCCTAAATGTTTAAAGCATTGAATTAAACCTGAATGAATCTGTGAGATTCTGGGTTATATTGTTAACTGTTGGTTTGTACCTAAACTTGGCAGTTTGACACTGATCTTCAATCCAAAACAATGGAAGTCTTTTGCTCATTGCAACATGTAGCTCCCCTGTTATATGACTGTTCCTATTTAGAAATCACCTTTCTTTTTTCAAATCAGTGTTGCATAGCCACAAGCTGGCTGAGATCAGGGTATTTCTTTCTCTTGCCTTCATCAAAGATGTTTTGCTTCTCATGCACTCTTATATTGCAGCATTTCTATATAAGTGACAGAAAATGTTTTTGTGTAGCATTGCTCTTAAAACGGGAACAATTATGCTGCAAGTGTTTTACAAGAAGTAAAAGACAGGCCATCTTAGACTGCCAAACAAATTTGCCCAACTCTTACTCATGATCTGGATGCTTACCCCCTGTTAGGATGTCTTATCCTTTGCCTGGTTAATTTGTTCTTCTCAATTTTCCTGTTCTTATGTAGATAAACATGAATATTTTCAAAACTATTTAGAACTCATTAATAAGTTTATTATGGTATATTTTCACTTACATATATTGAAGACTCAGTACAGTCTTATTTTCTCACCTTCTAGGTCTTCTTCATTGCTAGGCCTCATTATGTTCAGTCTGTCTTGCTTTTGTCCTAGTTTCAGCTAAGACTTTTTCCCTGCATGGGAACTCCCTTAGGCTGTCTTTTTTCTCAATCTTTTACTATTTTTATTCCAAGAACTACATGTAAATTACATCTCAGGTTTTACTTTGTGTTTCAGCTTCTGCTATATATGATAGACAGTACAGCTGTCAGCAAGTGCATTTAGTTCAAAAATGTATTTCTTCTCTTGCCTTTCATTGTTTCATCAAACTAATACTACTTCAGTGTGAAAAAAACTTCTGTTCATGCAGGCATAGCCTATGCTTTTATACACTGAGTGAGAAGCAGAGAGCTAGCTGATTTTTTCGCTCATGGATTTTCACAGCTAATACTATTCTTGTATAAGCAGCAGTTAAAATCTTCCTCTAATAACTCCTAACAAGAATGTAGGTCAGAACAAATGTCCCCTCAAAAAAAAAAATCGTCTTGAACAGTAGCAGCAGGGTTGAAAAACCACAACAAGTTATCCTGTATTCTTGTGATATTCTTTCAGTGTGTGCATGCATCTACCTACAGAGATGCATATATGAAATCAATTTGTGTATGTTTACTTTGACAGATGATGTTTCCATTAGCTGCCCTTTGGCTTGTGAGTGATTTTCTGATTGTTCACTATATGGCTCTTCTATAACTAACACCTACTGTTTTCTGGCACAGTTTTCTCCTTCTGAGAAGTTTTTCTATGGAGTCGTATTTTATAGAGACACTTTCATGTCACCTGCATCCTTTCTCAGGAGCTTTTTATATGTCTGTTTGTTCTGCAGACTGAACTTGGGAGTAATTTCCTATTGATGTGATCACAGTTCTAGAACTGTTGGCTCTCAGTTCCAAACACTCAGAAATGAAATTTCTGGCTGTGTGTTTTCTCTGCATGATGTCCCTGTATTCCCACAATATGAAAATGTTTTTCAAAGCACATGCAGCAGTATATAAGTTACTGAAGAAAACAGGACATCTGTACCAGAATACATTGTAGGACATTACAAGCTGCTGGTAGTGTTCAAATTGGGGATCTGAAATTCTTCCTCTGTTCTGCGACTAGAATGGAAGGAATTTATCTTCTTAGGCTCTTAAATAAGCAGGATTTTGTTCTTTTGGGTTTTTCCCCCTAATAATAATCCTAATCTGATTTGTCATTCATTGGTAAAGCAAAACAGTATCTTAGTCTTTTGCATATTGCTAGTGCATAAGATAGTGCTGTGCAAGGGGAAAACCAACTCCTGTGATTTTTTTTTTTTACTTAATTGGCCACTTTATTAAAAATGTTTCAATTGAAATTCATATGCTTTCTGAATTCCCTTTTTAAATCTGTATTTGTAGGAGCTCATAATATAGCTATAACATTGCATAGGATGTACTGTTTTTACAGAAATTAAATGTTTCAGGCAAAAGCATTCTTTATTTCTTTGCATTTAAAATATTTTTGTTTATAAGGTATTAGATAATCTAACTTTATTATTAATAGGAAAGAGCCAAAGAAAACTTCTGCTGTCAAATGAAAATATAAAACAAATTTTCATTTTGTATGTTTGTTATCAAAGCTGACCTCTAGTGGTTACAGAATGGAACAAATGGAGTGTTAGCTTCCTTTATATTTTTATTTTGAAATATTATTGCAATTTTTCCAATCAGATGTGAACATTTTCCTTAAAAACATTACATTCAAAATTATTAATATTAATTTTCCAGACACATCTCTAGGTGTAGTGATTTGAAATCAGTTGCGCTGTAATATTAAGGGAGCTTTTGTAAGGAACAACAGCAGCTAGAGAGGGTCAGAACTCCTATTTCTCAAGACAAATACCAGATAGCTCTATTTCATCCATAATATTTTACATCTACTTGCTGAGTCTGAGAGTATTTTAGGAGGGCCCTATTCAGCTGCCAAAAGCTCAAAGCAGTATGTTACAGCAGTTCAAGACAATATACTGTACTTGAGGACAAAAAAAGGGAGCTTGATTTTATGTTCAGGTTCTGTTAATTTCAAAGTTAAGCTTCACAACCACATCTTAAGAGCTGAAAAGCTCTTCTAAGTCTGAACTGAATGTGCATTAGGTACTTTAAATCTGGGTTTTATTAATATGAAAAAGGAAGGATTGGCTATTTGAACTCAAGAAGTAGTAAGATAATGAGTTCTGAAAGAGGAAACTGCAACTTTTTTTTTACTTTTTTTTTTTACTATTACTTTTATTTTAATCTGTTTATTTTTAGGGGCTGGAGGTGTAATTTAAACATTTGAAAGCAATGAAACCTGGCATAGCATGTGCCACTGCAGCTGTCAAAACCAGCGAGAGGGAGAGATCACCAAAGAGAGGGAGAGATAAAGCTGCCATTGTTACCTTCACAGAACTGGCCTGAGTGCCATACTGCTTCCTAGGGCAGTAGGAAAAGAGCATCTTAAGGCCTCAGGTGGCAGCAGCTTTCCCTCTAAATAAAAACAGAGCAATCAAGGTTAGCAGTAGCCAACTTTTTAAGAGCAAGCTTCTCTGGATTGTTTTTCATTGTCTGTGCTTTAATATTACAAATTCAATATTTAACTAGCTTGTGAATTTCATTTGAACTTTTTAGCAAATTGTATGTCTGGAAAAGGATGTTTTGTGTCCTTCCCTGTTTTTTCATTTTGGCTCTTTATTCCAAGATGAAGTTCATGCAGTAAATGGTTTTTAACAAAGTTTGCTGATGGTCCTCCTCTAAGCATTGCAATTACCACAGGTCAAATCTGTGAGCATATCTTCGAGGAGGAGGTGTGGGGATTATTACATTCTAGCCTGACTGTAAAAGTCTCCATGTACTCTCTCACAATTTCTTTTATGTTTTGGGAAGTAATGGAATCTCTTTACTATGAGGAACAGTTGGAAGAGGTGTAAAGAAAGGCAAACTCCTTCACTTGATTTGTAGCCTAGTAAAATGGTATCTCTAGACTGCATTGATTGTATGTTTAAATTCAAAGGTAGAAATTGCCTCTAAATAGTCACAGGACATTTTCAGTTGAGATAACCTTAGTCAGAATCAGTAACAGCTTTTACCTTCTATCTTGCTGTTTCTTGGTATATGCTAACTTGAAGAGTTTATTTACAAAACTGAAACAGGCTGACGTTTTTGACTGTAAACACTGGTTACAGAAATACTTGAATTTCTGAACAAGGGAGATGAGAAAGGTATCTCCCTGCTTTCAGCTCGTTAATAAACACTGGGGCTATGTCAGAATGCAATAACTGATACTTGAAAAGAAGGTAACCTATTTAAATGTCTGTTTTAGACCCAAATCAGAAAATGCATGGATATTTGCAAAACCAAATGCAGTACAAGCCATTGGGGTGATGTCATTTGGTAAGTGGTTTTTGCTGTTTGGTTTTTTTTTCAATAATTAATTGTAAGAAACTAATATTTTGAAACTAGAACTATTTAATATTTTGAAACTAGATTTTTTTTAAGATTCATGTTAAACTGGTGTTGAAAAAAAAAAGAAATTGTGTGAATGATCCATATGAATGTCATTGCTATTATGTATAACATTAACCTCCTCCAGTGTCCATTTAGCCCTGGAGGTTTGCCACTGTAGCAGAGACAGTGTGCATGTGAGTGCAGCTCACCTGTGCAGGTCATCCTAAAGCCCCTGCATCAGTGGGTTTGTCTGACTGATAAACTGAGGGGGCTGGGATCATTCTGCATTCCCTTGGGTAGCCTCTAGCACAAAAGTCCTCATTCTGAAATCTGTTCCTGCCTGCAGGATCTGCTATATTATTTCTTCTTAGCATTGTGGTAATCTGAGGCCTCCCAATGATTGCTGCTGCCTGAAATTGATGCCAAATGAAGTCTGAAAGTAGCAAATGGCTTTGTAGATTAAAAAAAACCAACTTCTCAAATCTGCTGCTGGGTTCTTAAGTAAGAGGAGGAAATAGTTGTGGAATGGAGATGTGGAGGGTGGGAAATGGCATAGCATTTAGGGATAATGTAATCAAAATCATCTGAGGGTGAATATAAACCTTCATCAAATCAACTAAGCAAGCAAAGGTTCAAGCCATTTATCTTTGCCACTCATTGCAAGATTAATGTTTGTATTTAATAATGAGTGGATTCAAACTGTGCTGTGTCTCTATGCATTTATGCATGAATTCATACATTTGCTTTAACTGTCATGTGTGTTTCAGCATTCATCTGCCATCATAACAGCTTTTTAATATATGGGTCTCTGGAAGAACCCACATTAAAGAATTGGTCTCAAGTCACACATATGTCTGTGGCCCTTGCTCTTATCATCAGTGTAGCATTTGCTGCCAGTGGATATATGACTTTTACAGGATACACAGAAGGTAAACTGCTTGATCCCTCAATTTTGGTGCTTGCTATAATCCTTACGTTTCTGCCTTCCTGTCTGATTTTTTTCCATAAACATCTTGGTGACTATAAAAATGCAAATATCATAGTATATTTGGGCAGAAATAGGATATTCCTCATAGTTACCCAACAACCAAAATGTGATCCAAAAATGTCAGCTACATGCTAATAGCTGTCAGATTCTTAAGCATAAGCCTCACCAGTGGAAGTCCCATTTGAATACTTCCATCACTGAAACACTTCAAGGACTACACAGCTATGATTTATCCACATGGTCCAACAGCAGAGAGCAGTAAGAACAAAAATTTCCTACAGGGTATCTGGTATATATCTGTATATATTTTCTTACATTTTTTCTTGTCTGTACTAATACAGCATCCTAGAGTTAGAGATATTTCCTATCTTTGCAACAGCTGTTCTGCTGTTACTAATCCTACTGTCCCCTCTGTGGGTATATGAATACACATAAATATATATAACCAATGTTGCATCATGCTATTTAACATCATTTTGTTGAAGTGAAAAAGGTATGTTCATAAGAACAAGATATAAATTGGTTTCAGTTCATTACTTTCTTCAGAGAAAATACACATTTCATAAGCAAGCATATTTTCTGTTACTTAATAGTGACATTCCGGACTGTAGGAGGAGGCTTCCAGGCTTTTTCCTTTTCTGATGAGCAGCAGCATTTAGTTGAGAACAAAGAAATTGTGGGATGGGGACTTCTGGTTTATCTGTCCTTTTTTTCCTCCCTCCAGTGCTTACTCCAGCAGAGTAAGTCACTGTCCTAGATGTACTGTAGGTAGATGGAATGCAGGCTGGCTGAGAACTTCCAGGTACAGAAAGCTCTGCCTGCAGCTCCTCCTCCGCTTATGACTCTTGTGTTAGCAGGTTCCATCTCACCTTCTGTCTTCCCTGCCAAAATCTTTTGGCTGTTTAAAGTACACCTCATTGCTTCTTCAGTGCCGTTGTGATTCCTAAAGTGGCAAATCATGAGACACTGTTGTAACCACATAGAAGAGAACTGATAGATCATCTGGTCACTGTCTTGCACTGTCTCTTGTGCTTCAGGGATCATTATTATAGATTCGTTGTGGTAAAAACCAAGCAAGATTATTTGAATTTTATAGTGATGCTTTTGTTTTTAGATAAAGATGATTTGCTAGGTAATAATCCATATGTACATAATGGGCCTTTGAGGTCAGAATACTTAAAATTGTTTTCTACAGCTTATTAGCTGTGATTGGATACTGTCAGGGAAATGCAGTTCTCCACAGGTAACTCTCGCTTTTTTTTATGTATTTGTTGTTCTAGGAGTTTTTAGGGAAAATTTTATTTTCTACACATAAGCTTTGTTTCTGAATCTGTCACATACTTATTTAATCAAACATTGGCATCTCATACAAAATCTGTGTTATGGGGAAGATAACAGATGACAAACTCTGATATGTGTATTTTAAAATATTTTTTGAAGATAAATGCTACTTGAGGTAAAAACACTGCTTAACCAGCAGGATAAGCTGAAAGGTGTTCCTGGACATAACCTGTGACTGTAACTAGTTTTTAGTTACATGTCAGAAGAGGGAATCAAAAAATCTCAATTACTCCAGTAACTCCAGTAACCTGCACTTCAAGTTGCAAATAGGTAAATTATGTGAGGTTCAAGCTAATTGGTGTTTTGCTATGCCTCAGGAGATATATTTGAAAACTACTGTAGAGATGACAACCTTGCTACCTTTGGAAGGTTTTGTTATGGAGTTACTGTAATTCTGACCTTCCCCCTTGAATGTTTTGTGACCAGAGAGGTAAGAATTTATTACATTTTCCCTTTAACACTGTTGTTATATATTATTAATATTGTCACATTCTTAATACATATTGTAGCTGAAGTCTATGGTTGATCTGTGATAAATAGCAGCATATTTTATCCTGCTACTTGCAGTGAGTATGGCAGACTGGTTGTACTGTTTAGACACTGGCCATATAATGTTGTTTTATATTTATTATAATATTAGTCAACATTATATTAATCATTACTTAATAATATCAGGACTGCTTAAAATTTCAAGTTTGACATAAATGACACTGTTGTTATTGTTTTGAGAATAGCCAAAAATACATACTTTTCAATCTTAATAGTTTTTCTTTTTAGAAGTATATCCATCTAGGAAATTAATCCATTTAATGGATAATTGTAAGTAGATTTATTCTGTAATGGGCAAATGGGAAAAGAGTAAATTTTTAAATCCTACCGGTATAAGTAACTAAGTCAATTTGGCAAGTGTTCTGAAATTTTAGTAATGATTGTTATGAGTAATTTTTGGAAGCAGATGAAGGTGTTTTCTTGAAGCAAGGTAAGTAAAATTCAGCCAGTGCATTCTCACCCATTCCTTTAGTTTCTTAAGGTTAGAAGGTTTGGATTAAGTTGTTTGATAACATAGGGAGAAAAATCAAGGTTTAAAATTGTGGTTCTGTTTCAGGTGATTGCCAATGTGTTTTTCCATGGGAACCTCTCAACAGTTTTCCATGTTGTTGTGACAGTAGTTATCATTGCTGTGGCGACTGGTGTATCATTAGTGTATGATTGCCTTGGAATAGTTTTAGAGCTGAATGTAAGTGAACCTGTCTACTCTTCTATTTAATACATCACTTATTAATAAATAAGAACTTTTTTAAATCCACAGCTCTACTGAAAATCTTATGTAATTTGACATAGTCAGTAGTAGTGTTAGAAGAAGGAATTACTGCTTCAAAAACAGATAACTAAGGGTGAAAGAAGTTCAAGAAGTAAAATTCGTATGGTTGAGGGAGGGTTTTAGAACAGTTTTGTAGATAAGGCAAGAGGCTATGACCTACAAAATGTGTTAAGCCGCAGCAGAAATCACTGAAATACTCATCCAAACTGTACAGTGGTACTGAATTTAGCATTTCTTTCTCTAGCCCCTGCTTCTGATTAAGTTGGCAAATTACTTAGCGCTGGGGCAGATTCTAGCGACTGCCTTCTGCCACAGGGGCAAAAACCAGAGGGAGGTAGAAAGAAAGAACCAGTAGTAGCTGGTTCCACAGCTACTACAGTAGTGACCACAGAGATGATCACTAGAAATATACAATCAAAAGCAAGCAAAAAAGCAAGCATTCCATCAATGCAGTGTTTTGGTTTTTTTTTTCTTAAGCAGTTAGTCAGTAGTCAAGCTGATAGCTTTATTCAGTCACAAATAGAAGTTGATACCCAGGCATTTGCATGGGTAGCTCCTATCTTGTGGGGGTTTTTTGCTTTTCCTTTTTAAGACAGAATTTGACAATACAGCTGTAGGTATTTATTGGATATAATAATTGTGCTCAGAAAGATTGTTCAGTCTTGATATCTAGCAGTAGGGAAAACTGAATAGACAGAGTATTTACATGTGAAAGAAAGGTGATCTATCTTTTCAGCTGGCTTTTTGTCCAGCAGAAGAGCTGTCTTTTGGCTCTTCACCACGGATGGCATTTGATACTATTTCTCTGACCCTGGTTACTCTTTCCCTGCTTTCTGGTTTTAGAACAAAACAAAAGTTATTGTGTTTGCCTGGTGGTAATTCCCCAGGGAAACTATTGGATCATATGGGAGTTAAAGGGCCACAGAATTTTCTTTGTTATTCTTTTACAGGAATGCTGGTTTGTGTTACTTCACAGACCTAAAGCTTAATTTTCATGGAGGAGATACTTTGTGCTTGTACCTATTTCTGATGTCTGTACTGATGACTGTTAACAGGTTCTACCATACAAATATTGGAACTTGTGTACAAATGATGATGTAAAGTTATTACTTTGGCTGGATTACCATCTGGCCATAATTAAATTGAAACGTAGTGTTTGTTAAGTATGTGACTAAATAAACATTCAAAATTTCTACATAAAATTGCTCCCTTTTGGCATGTAACTCATATGCCAATCTGCAGTGGCTTTACTATAAAAAGAATTTTTGAAAGTGCTTTTTGTTTGTCCCTTTCTAAGAGAGCATTTAAAGAGGAGCTGAATTTTTAGTGAGAAGAAGGGTTCTACTCTGTCAAAAGGAGCTTTGCTTTCATAGGGAAGTTAACCTAAATCAGGTTATAAATGTCAAAACTGCTCAGAATTCTTTGAGCTGCTACATGATGCTTCCACTTTTCAAAAAATTGTATTCCGTTTAAGGGCAGTGTTATATCTAAACTACTCCATGGAATTACCTTAAGTATTTTAATTCAGTTCAAGTATTGAAGAATTATGTTTAGACTTTATCTCTTAAGCTGAGAAACTTTGGGAAATAAGATTAAATGCTTCTTGCAATGTTAAAATATTATTCTGTATCAGCAAAGCAAAAGCATTTAAATAAATCTTAATTATTAGAAATAGTTTAACAGATATTTTTGCATATTTTTGGGACTTTTTTTGGAAAAAAAGGTTTTCCATATAGCAACACGGGAAAAGGGCTTTATCCTCTGTTTTTACTGTTCTATCAGTCTAATCACAACTGTTAAAAAATTTAGGTTTTTGTTCTTCACATCTAAATAAACATGCTTATGAGGTTTTTTTCTATTGCTCTTTCCCACACACAGGGAGTTTTGAGTGCTACCCCGCTTGTTTTTATCATCCCATCAGCGTGTTATCTAAGGCTGTCCAAGGAGCGGTGGAACCATTCAGATAACCTCATATCCTGCCTGATTCTTGTTCTCGGTGTGCTAGTGATGGCAGTTGGGTTTGTCATGACTGTCTTGCATCCCCAGGAATGTAGCCATGGAAAAGAAATGTTCTACTGCTCCCCTAGTAATGTTTCTTTACACAACAGCACACTTCCACCGTAGGTATTTACTTACATACTTGATTTTATGCTGCCATCCTTTTTCAGGTGAGACTTCAGTTTTAACTGTTGAAACACAAAATCTCAGAGGTGCCTTTCAGTAGACATTACTTGAATAACTTGCAAGCCTACCAAAAAGGTTGCATTTTTTAACCTTAGTCTGCAATGCTGTTTAAAAGCGATAAATTAAATGTTTTGGAATATAAACCTTTCCCATGTTTCATTGATTTAACTTAGCTTTTATTAATTTTATAATCTTTTAAGTGTATTTGTTAGCACACTATAGTATGGAGGTTTTTTGAAGTCCTGAGAAAAAGTATTTTTGTATCTCTGTGTACTACAATTCTGCTCTTAAATTGAAAGACCTTTATTAATTCTGTCTTTGATTTTGCAGTGACTGTCCTTTAGAGCTGAAAGCTTCCCTTTTACTGGATCTTGAGTTAAAGGAAATTTTTTATTCTGACTAAACTGTAATGGATACAATTTAATTGTAACTGTTACAATATGTGGTCTTGTGATTAAAAGATATTGCACAAATAAATCCACAGGAGTGGATTTCAAAAGATTGAACTAGGCAGTCTTTGTGAAAATTTCAAGATTGACGAAGAAGGAAATTACATTGCAGCTCACTTCTTACATTTATAATATTATTCATTATTTCTGAAACTGAATTGAAACTAATATTCTAAACCTGATTATCATTCTAGTCCTTTGTTGCTTTTCAGTATATGACTAATGATTTTGTCATGATTTGTCAAATTTTGGTGATTTGTTACATTTTCCAAAATTAATCTAACATCAAGGATTCATGTATATATACGTATGTGTATAAATATACATATATACATAAGTATATATAAAAATAGACTCACATGCCTATAGAATAGGACTGATTTGAGGTTGAGTAATATGAGTATCCTCAGTCATATCAATGCTGTCATTTTGAAAACGTTTTGTTACCAAATCAAAATGTGTACTTGAGTTCATTTTTGCATTATTGTGATCCTTGTGGTTCCTCATGCCAGCTAGATGTGTAATGCTACTTCATTTTTATGCTGCTTAATGGGGATGGGTTTTGTCTTCATCTTGCATGACAAAGATATGTCATTCAAGACTTCCAGCTAAACAAATGTGTAGGCAAGAGTCACTAATGCTTGTGATAATACTTGTGAGAATAACACACTTTTTAAAAATAGTGCTTCCAAAATAAATGCTTTAAATATACCGGGGTTTTTTGTTGTTTCTTTGGGATTTTTTTTAAAGTTGTAAAGCAATTAGAGAGAAGCGTGAGTATTACTGTGCTTTCATTTCTCTACAAAGTGTCAACTTTGCGGGTGATAATTTATTTGTTCTCCAGGTACCTGATACTGTTCACCAAGAATATTTCTCACCAGTTTAGATTCAGTAATGGCTGATTTTTTCTTAGCTGTGGGTGAATTGTTACTGAATAGATTCACTTTTTTCTATGCCAAATGAGGTCAAACCCAAATAATATTTCCTTGTGACACCTAAGGAGATCTTTTTGATCAATCATAATTCTTTCACAAGCCTTGTTGTTCCTTTTTTTTCTGATTTTTTTTTCTTTTAAAATAGGTTACCTTGTTTCAGGTATTAATTATAAGCTATCTTTGCTACAGAGTGTCAATTGAATAATTTCCATGTCATTCTACTGAGGCTGTGTTGTTATTAAATCATGTTTTCATGTCCTTTATGAAGGATGAGTCTTTATATGCTTTTCTGCTCTATAAATTAAAATGTAAAGAATTCTTTTTCACCATTTGTTTTAATTTTTGAAGTGTAAAGTCTGAAGTAGTAATGGTCAGTTAAATGTTTTCATTGCTGCTAAAGCTTCTCTTGCTCTTAGAAGTTTCTTTTGCCAAAACTAATTGAATTCATGTAATCATATGCTCAGTGGTTTTCATTTGTGAATTTCCCAGGTGATGATGGGGTTCTCCCAGCCATAAATATATTGAAAATGGGAGGTTATGTGTCAGAAATGCTAGAATTTAAAGTTAACTGCTATTTGCCTAAATATATAAAATTATAAAACCCATGATCCCTTCCTTTCCAATATTACATAGTGAAACTTACCTTTATTGAAATGACAAATAGTAGCAATCTGGTAAATTCTTTCTTAGAACCTAGTAGGTTCAAATACAGAAAGATAATACATCATAACAAAAATTGTGATAACCATTGTGTTTTGCAAACACTTAAGACTCCCCAAAATAAAATTGTAAAATCTATTGGGAACCTCTCACTGGCCTCAGCATGTGCAGGATACACTCTTAGTACTTCAAACAGAGGTATGCTGGGAGTAGCAATATCCCCAACTCCAAATGCCCTGTGGTGATGGAACTTCAGAGTGCATGGAGGGAGAAGAATGTTCCATAAGCACTTGCTGGCAGGATTTTCACATCAAAAGCTGGTAGTGTGACTCACTATTTCTCCAAGCTCCTCTCTCCAGCTGAGAAGGCATTTCAGGACACCAGATGTACAATTACCATTCTCACAGGAGCTAAGCAGACAGTTTATGACTTTCTAGAGCAAAGTGCTTCTTACCAATCACAGAATTCCTAGAGAATTTTCCTTCCTCAAGTTTCTCTCTGGAGGAGGAAGCAAAATGGATCAGGTTTGCTAAATGGTCATATTCCTGTATATTTTTCACACACAGAATCTTTATATCTCATATAACATACATACATAACATATATTTTCTGCATCCGATAGGAGAAGGATATTTATTTACTATATACACTATTTAGTATTTGTGACTCACTGGAGAACAAAACTTAAAAAGTAGTGTGAGGATTTATTTGGAGTCTGATGGGAACATGGGGTAAAAGGGAGAAAGTAATAAAAGCAACAGAGTGAACAAATGTATTGGGAGTGCAAAACATGAGATTGAACAATTCAAACATAATTCACAGAAGAATTCTGCTTTTAGTAGTTCTATGAGGATCTAAATTTAAAGTTCTTGAGTTTTGTTGTTTTTTGGTTTTTTTTAAGAATTGGTGTAAATTCTAAAACATTCAAAATTTTAATTCAGGCTAATGAAGGAAATAAGCACCAGCTTTCCAGTTTCTGTCATTCAGTTCTGTTGGAGAAGTTGAAATTCAGGTATATGCTTAATACATGACTCAGAACTCTTAATGGACAGAAAGTAAACTATATGATTATTCCTCTTTCTGCTTACCTTTCTGTTCTCCTGACTAAATGTTGATTCTAGGTGCTTCATAAGGCAATACCATATGGAAAAGCTCCAGTTGCCGTATGGAATTCCAAAATAGCGTTGAAGAAAAGTTCAGGAAGGTCTGAATTTTCACATGTGATTTCCTAAAAGAGACAGTATCCAGTAAACACTGGAAATTCCCAGCAAGATTCATGGACTTACTGTATTAATACAAATACAGAAGTAATGAACTGAAGAAAAAGAAACAAGTAAAAATTATTGTAAGACACTATAGGAATAAGTGACAGATGCCATTCTATAAAACCTGCATTGAGATGGGGTCATGTAAATTATCTTTCAGGGAACAGCTTATGTCTGCCACAAGCAACATACTTGGAAGACTCTTCAGCAGTGTCCTTTGTCTTGATGGAGGCAGGACAGCTGACAGTGCTGATCTGCTGTCTCTGCCTGAGATTGCATGGCGGGATGTTGTACCACGTCCTGGGACTTCTGTTTCTAGAGGCAGGGGCTGCCTCATATTTTTCTTTGTATTCATACACTGTTTAGCACAGTGGCTTCTGATTGATGACAGGGGCTCCTAGGTGCCAGTAACACAAGCAGTAGTTATTATACTAGGGCAATGTTTTGCTGTTTCTCTATCATTATATCCTGTTGCAGTCATCAGTGGATAACATAAGTAAGTCAGTGGGTGACAGCGGGTCCCTTTGCTGCTATTTTTGGTTATATTTGGGGGAAAAAAGATTTAGAAGATACCCTCTCAATGTTTGGTTCATTGCCTTTTGTGACTCTTCAGGAAAGGACATGGGTGTCTCATGCCTTATTAGTAGTCAGAGTAGTTAGTAGTTATTCTAGTTTTTGCAGTGCTGCATGAAAACTCCTGTGAAAAAGCAGTACCTTGTCTATTGTACAGAATATGTTCAAACACAGGGCAGTTCTGGCCTTTGTGGAACAATGATTAACTCTGATCAAAGGAGGCATAGCTGGGGTCGTGTGACATTTGATGGAGTGACAGCTGACAGCTGCCTAATTTTGGCCATCTTTCTTATCAACCCATTAGGAAAGATAATTTTGAGGACAAAATACAAATACTTTAAAGCTTAAACTGAATGTTTTGAAAAAAAATGGAACATACCCTACAGAGCAACAAAATTACATGATTACAGGAGCATGTATTTAAAACTCTTTCCCTTATACTGAGCACTAGCTTTTTTATGTCACCATGTCTTTTTCTGTCACAAAGGAATATTCCTGATGAACTGCAGCACTAAGTTTCAGGCTCTTTTTTTATCATCATTCAAGAGATATGTTACTGTGTGACTTACAGATATCTTCCCATGCTGTTTTACCGAGGAAGTCACTTGACTAGGTGCTCACATTAAAAAAAAATTGAAAAGAAATTATAAAACATGATCACATGCAAACAATATTCCAGTCACTTAAATTCACTTCTGCTTATTTGCTCCTTCTCTTTCTAGTTTTTCTGTGGTTTATTTTTTCCCAGAAAGGATTGTCTGTCTTTTGAATCAGGTCCTTTTATATCACAGCTGTGTTCTGAGGTGTGAAGTGCAAAGTATTTTCTATTTTTTTACATTAATATTCTTATCATCAGCCTACTATAGAATAATAGATATCTTAAAATAACAGGAGTTTTCACAAAAGGGTTATTATCTTTCCTAAACTATGTAGTTAGCTGTCTTCCAGAGAAGAGAGAAATCCCTAAAGAGATAGATCCCTAAAATTAAATTCTGAAAGGGGTAGCAGATAAGACAATATCATAACACAGTGTTTTCCAGCATTTTAAATTAGTGGCATGCTATATGTTGGCACCAAACTTTTGTGACAGTTCTAGTCGGCCTGCAGTGTGAGACAAATGGTGTTCTCAGACTCCCATTCATTTATTTAACAGTATATATTAAATCTGTAAAAGTAAAGAAGTCTGGACTTCTTGGAGCAGAATTTATTCTTTAAGATTTTCTGACTTCTGTTGCATGCCACTTTATATTATTAATTACTGGTAGTCTGTTCACACATTCTTTTATGAAAGTGCAGTCTTCCTTAGATGGATATTCCATTGTCATTTTTTTCCCTTGGAAAACTCTGAAACTTGCAAGGTGCTTCCAAAAGGGCTTACATCTTGGAACCAAAGCAGGATGCAACAAGAAAAACATCCTGAAATTTTAGTAGGACATCAAAAGAGGAGACACCTGGAACTGCGTAATGAACTTCATTGAAAACGTGCAAGTACTCTGAATTAATGGTTAAGGCTTTCAAAACTAGAGCAAAAAAACCCACCCCCAACATTGTTCCTGTTGTTCTTTAGTTGGCTGTAAACTGGGAATTCAGAATGCATTTGTAACTTCGGGCATTTTAAGCTTCTCAACACATTCTCTCTATAGCCATTCATTATTACATGAATTCTGCTGTTTGCTCTGGTATGATGCCAGTGCATGACTTGTGGGAGCTTTTGATAAATATGTAACAGGTAAGTCAATACAGATCTGATGATTATCCAGGTGTTACCAGCTATTGGGAAATTTCGTTGTTGTTTTAGAAGCAGACCAGCAGATGGTGCTCGAAAATTAGTTGCATCAGAATTGAGTGGTGCATTTTCAGTTTATTTTTGTTTGTTTGTTTTTATTTTTTTGGGTTTGCCTTTGTTGTTCATAGAATGGCTATTACACACATTTCTTCATTAAATGAAACTATAAATAAGGATGGAAGAACAGAATACCCAGCAATTTGTGGAATTCTATCTCTGAATTCATACTGATTTGGTTTTTTTCTAGCAATAATTTTTGGGTTTAATTTTTATCTTATTGTATTACTTAATTTCAGTCATAAATGTAGTAATATTTGGAGGGGTGATGGTAGATGCAGATGATGGTTATTAACTTCTTTTAAAAAAAAGAAAAATTCTCTGAACTGAAGTTTAGCTGCAATGATACACAGTAATCTTAAGAGCCTTGGGAATTTTACACACAGTCTATTAAACATAGAACTTTCTGCAAATCAGAAAATCCAGTGTTAATGTTGTATTCAGAAAATTAGCATTGGCCTGTGTTAAACTGCAGTAAATTCAACATACTCTGCCATGCTGCTAACTCTCAGTCCATGGCTATGACAACCTGTTGACATGCTATATTGCAGATTCTGTGGCTGGTATGCCCAGGTGCTTTGAAACTTGGCAGCTTTACAGTCCCTGCTTTCTTGGATATTTCATGTGCAGACACCTTGATAAATTCCCAGTTCAGTTTATGTTACAGAGTGTGAAGAAGCCCCACCCAGAGCATATAGTCTATTTTTAATGAAATATATTGGCAAGTTAATGAAGATGTTTTGCTTGAATATTAAAAGCTTAATATTGGCAGTAACTGCCTTGAGGTTGTTATAGTGGAGTGGAGAGAGAAACTTGATGAAAAATAAAACAAGTGACGAGTGGTGTAGTGGCAGTGGCATTTTGTGCAGGAGGGATGAATTAGATTGGTCTTTGGCAGGACAGGCATGTTGTGTTCAGTGCTAACTTGCATATCAGTGGAGACAGCTACAGATTGACAATGAATGTGAGAAGTCTATGACAAGTAACAAAGTTTGGGCTTCATCATTTCCAGGAAAATGCAAGTAGTGTGCACTACACTGGATTTTGGGAAGTAGAAATTTTATATGGGCACACGCACAAAATCAAAACCACCTGTGCATTCTTTGGAAAGCAGAATACACAACTTAGAAACAAGAAAAACTTGCAAAGCAACATGCAAATAAAACAAGGTACTGGTCTTGTCTCTTGCTGCTAAGCCTATTGTCATACACTTAATCTTAAAAATAATTTTTCCATTAGTGTTTCAACAAATGTGTCAGGGGAGAAAAAGTAAGGATGTGTCAGGGGAGAAGAAGTTTAAGGATGTTCTCTGTTAGGTTGCACATAAAAGGAGGGACCTTAATACAGTATTACATTAATGGTACCCTAATGCTAATGAAACAATACAGGACCTTCAGAAAAGCATTTTCAAGTAATCACAGCTCTCATAGTTGATCTGCACTCACCTTGGTTAGTTCTTGGCACACCTGCAGCATCCATGAGAAGCATGTCTCTGTTAGGTTTTTTGATGTCAGCTATGGAGACTGCTGTATTTCCAGCAGAAAAAAAAACCACCAAAAAACTGAAATGTACATCAGGATTCAATTCAGAACTGAGTACACATACATACAATGTGATTTTCATGGAACGTAAATGGGTGACGTAAATCAAGATGTTCGATAAACTGAGAATGAATCAGACTACCTAGAAAGTCCACAGCAATGTTAATGGACCTGACTGGTAAGCTGTAGATATAGACAGAAAAAGAAAAGTATTTTTGTAACTGCCACGTCACAATAATCCAGTTTGGAAGTTACATATGCTATGGCTTGAACTCAAAGCTGATCAAATGGTTTTCTGTTCCTTAGTTCTTATTCTACTGGCAACTGAGGCTCCTGTATATAGAATACCACTCTGCTTTCTCAAATGCAGGAATTAAGTAATTTATTCATGTTTTTAGTAAACAAACAGGAATTGTAGTTGTGTGTACTGATTTTGTGGATTGTAGGAATTACCTGAACTTCCTTGGCAGAGTTAGGGATAGGTACAAGCAAATAATTTGTCTGTACATCTGGAGTCTTTGAATACACCTAATATCTCTGTACTGCACATGAAGTTAGAGCTGCAGCTCATGTGCAGCTGGAAGTCAAGGCCACCCATTAGAGCCAGTGTACTCCAAGACAAGCTGTTTTGGGCATGTTCTTATGAAAGAAGTCAGAAGCTCCTGTGAGAATAACAAAAGTGATGGTGACTGAGTTAAGCATAGCCATAGATCTTTCTCTGTCACACTTTCATCTTTTTCTGGTTTTGATTGTCAGTGCTTTTGTTGCTTTGTTACTCCTGTTGCATAGGACATTTACTGTGCTCCACATTATGTTTATCAGTCTTTTTGTTCCAGTAAAGACAGTGTTTAAAACCTTGTTTCCTGCTCTGATTTCATAATTGTCTTCAAACAGTTTTATCCACATTCATCTTTGGCTAAGGGATGAGATCATCCTTCTCTTAAACTGAGTGCATATATTTACATTTCTGTTGATCTCATCCACAGTAGACTTGGCCAGTCAGAAAACCAGCAAGAATATGCTGAGATGGAGATCATGGGGCTGAGGGTCATGGAGTTCAGGCATGCAATTGTTGCTGACTATTGTTTTCCTGTAAAGAATAGGAGATTGCTGTGACACAGGCTCTGAAACCTCTGGCAACATGTAGTGGACAAAGACAGCAGTAGGCTCAGAGCAGGCCTATACAAGCCTGGTGTTTTAGCATCTTTTTTGATAACAGCTTCAACAGGAAGCTCTTTTCACCTGTTGCTTGTGTGCTACCTAACATATGCTATCCCCCACACTATATTGTCCTTTCAGGAAAATGCAATATTGATTATTTCAAAACCTAGCTCTTGCAGTAGGTTATTGAGGCTTTAGAAAGGGGGGACTGGTCTCTAGATCAAGAGGCCAAATGGCACAGAATGGGTTATATCCACAGTATGCATCAGTTGGCCCTTGATGTCTGCTGGACAAAACAGAGCACTGCTTTGGCTTCAGGCATACTTTATGTATGCAAATATTTAGAATTACGGGAAGGATGCCCAACACCTCCAGTGAGTGGTAAAGGCTTATAGGTAGCACTGTACAGAAGATATGGGAAAGAATAGTAGCTGGTATAGTCAAACCACACCAGGGCTTGATCTGGCTTTATGTTCCTGTCTAATTCAGCAGTATAGACACAGGCTGCCTTGGTGACTGCTGAAGTGTGTGACAGATTAAAAGCTGCCTGTCAACAGTATCTGGAGATGCTACTGTTCCATTTAAAATTGTCAGACAATGTCAGAGCAGGCTGAAAGGACTAGCGTAGGCCTGTTTATGTAGGTCCCACTTAAATAGGCAGACTCAATTAAGTCCAGAATTACAGTGGTTTTGTGTTCTACCTGCAGAGGGCATTCATACCGTTCAGTACATCATTACTCTCCAGTTGATAGTGAAAGGATTGTTTATGGTTATCTCAGTTATGGGTGCATGAATCAGGAGCTTTATGATAATTGCTTTATTGAGCATACCTGTCTTATGTAAAGATTCTGAGAACCTCTAGATGAGTACATATGAAACAGATTAAAACTGTGGTTGTGAGAAGAGTGGTGAAAGCTGGTCAGGGATTTTCCTAAGCAAAAATACATTTTGCTAGCTGAACTACTTTTTCATTGTAGTTATAAAGTGTTTTAATTATTGTTGTTAATTTCTAGCCCTTTGCATTTTAATAATTTAGACATAGTTTGTGCACAGTGCAAAATGCTTAAACTCCTTTTCAATAAAGCTACTCCACAAAACTTGTACCTAACTTGCAGAGAATGGCAAAAGCTACAAATATGAAAATTTTGGAAAAGACCTAATGAAATCAAGCTAGAATGGAGAAAGGTGATATTTTATTTTCTTGGAACCAAGAAGTGTAAGAAGAAAAAGATAATTATATGAGGGCTATTAATCAAATATTTTTCAAAGCATTTGTTTCAGTTTTAAATTTAGTATGAAAGTGATTCTTGTTTTTGAAGAGGGGAGCGTGCCCCTTTGGCAGGCTCAGGAAGTATCTTCATAAAGTATCTCCAATCCTGGAAATGGCAAGGACAAGGAATGTGGACTAGCTGGAAGAACAAGTCTGATAAATGGTAACCTAGGCCCATTGTATCAGACAATGGCAACTGCTGAATAAACACTGGCAGAGCAGTATTAGTCTGCACAAGAGACAAGCTGAAGCACAGAACACTTGAGAACCTATTCATAATACAGCTGTTGATCCTTGGATGCCTCTGGAAGTGAAGATGACTCTTAGAAAGTTAGCAGTCTAACAGTTGAGAATAGACTTTCAAGAAGCAGAGAGAAAGGAACAAGAGAGGTCTCTGGCTCTTCTTGAGACCAGGCATTCTATTTTTGGGGATTTGCTCTTAGGACAAACTATCGGACAATATTCTAGGAAGTCTGTATTCATTATGTCAAAGTGAATATGAAGTATGTAATTGAGAATCCAGGGCATTGAGATGAAAATAAGGTGCTTGTCAGGAGGTCATCCTTGGCAGAAAATGCACCTGGATTGCCATACACAGAATTGCTAGAACTGCAGTTTCCTTTCATGTAATAAGCTAGTGTGTATTCATGAAACTGAGAGTGACTGAATGCTATATTTCAACTTCCACTGCCTGAAAGCTCTCCCCTTGGATGCATATATTTCTGTAGTCTCTTTATACTGTCACAAGCTGCTTGACACAGCTTTCTCCTCTGAACTCTCCTCAGCTCTCTGACAAACCTCATTGACTATTCCTTAGCGGAACTTACATAATAAATATTTGAGTGTGATCACTGCAGATGGTGTGCTAAGACTTGCTGCTTTTAATCATATTTTTAATACTGAAACCTTTCTGCTTATTCACACTTCCAGTAAAAGAGTTTATGAGCCTCATTTGAGAAGTGACTAGGGTTATAGTGAATGCCAGGTGGAAGAAATTCAGGAAAGCTTTTATTGCTGACTGACACAGATAATTTTCTGTAGAACCTACCCATCCTTGCAATGGGCTCTATAATACTGGGTTTATGGTGCCTAATGCATGTATTTAGGTATGGGAACACAAAAAATACTCTTAGGACTGCTGGATAAAATGTTGCTAAAGAGATTAAATTGCAACAGTTACCTGACTTTTGTATGCCTTTGGGTAGTGAAAGGGAGGCTGGAGGAGCTGTTGGAACTTGCTCTTTGTTCTAAGTTTGGCAAAGGACTCTACCCATCTTTTCTGTTTCATGTATTGCAGATTAAACATGGGTACTATTCAGGAAGGATCTGCTGGTGAAGTAGATCTTGAAGCAGATGAGGAGTGAGATTTCTAGCAAAAAAGGGGAAAGGCATTACCACCCCATGTCTTTACTATGAGTTCCCATACCTTTACTGCCAGTTCCATGGTGGCAACCATAAAAGTTAAATAGATTAGATTATAATTCCACTGTTCCAAATAGGTCATATTTTTCATCATGCCTGCTATGTAGATTTGAGACTTGACTTCAGAGGCTTTGAGCTGACTTAAAATTCAGTTAAATATCTATGTTTTTTCACTGAACAAGTTAATAATCTCTGGAAAATATATTTGGTCTTGATGAGACTTCTCATATAAAAATGATAAACTTTGTAAAAGCTAAAACATACTGTATAATCAAGTCCTGTGGTTCCCCTATAATTTCCAGCATGCTTTTTTCTTACCTTTCTTATACCAGCTACTAATTTTCTCCTTCAATAATTTAAATCCTTTCTGTTAATCTGTAACTGAAGTAGACTTTGCAAATGAAATGGTACAGTTCTAATCAGATGGAAGTCTGCTATGGCATTTTGCTATGTGTGGTACTTGCTGCTATCTGGTGCAACCTGGAGAGATCTCTGGAAAGGCCAGATAAACACAAGATAGTAAGCTGGATAAGTATTCTAGCTGGATAAACACAAGAGGTAAGCTGTGTTGCATAGAAGGATTTAAGAAACACTATTTCACTTTCCTCTTTCCAGCATCAGGGTAAAGTTCTTGTGGCTTAAGCACATTACAGATTCCTAGTGTTCTCTGTCATATAATGAGGGATAGAATGTAAGAGACTAGTGCAGAAGGCGATCTCACACCTGAGGAGTTGCAGCTGTACTAATCACCAAAGATTAGGAACAGGCCTGCCCTTAATAGGCCACAGCTGTGTCCAATAAGAAGACGAGTGCTACAAAAGAGTGGGTTAGCTGGGTGAGGAGAGAGATGGAGTTTGTTGGCTGAGCTGTGAAAAAGGAGTCAGTGCTGCAAGGAGATGCCTGTGAGAAATCACCAAGAAGGTGTGGGACCTTTTGCAATAAGTTGACAACAATATAATAGTCAGCTTGGGTACCTTTTTTGTGCTGTAGCCTTGGTTTTTACTTGGATCATATTTGATTCCACAGTCATCAGGGTGGGCTTCTGTGTTTTAGTCTTTTAGCTACACATAATTGCCACCGCTCTTAAGAGAGAGTTCTCTTCACAGTGACTGTGATAATGAATTCTGAATGCTGCCCTCACTATCTCCCCCTTATTCTGTTTTGCTGAAGATTGTTAAGGGCTTCTTTTCTTATCATAAACCCCAGATTTCTAGGGCTCTTAAACAGAAGTAACTTTCAGTGTATATCTCATGATTCAATTCAGAGCTAATAGGGACACAGTTAAAACTAGAAAAATGGCCATCTGTAACAGTACAACTTCAATAAATTATGAAACTGTTGCCTGAAATCTACCTCCTGGCTTCTTTCTCCTTTGGCATTGTGATTCAAGTCTTTCTCTGAACTTAGACTAAACTGTGACGTGTTCAAAAATAAAAAGCCGTCAGTAAGGAGGGATCTTTGCACTGATCAGTAATTTTTATCAGTGGCATTCCAGGCACAGATACATTGTACATATGGACATCCTGGTGGAAATTCACTCAGAAGATAGGACAGCAGTTTCCAGCTGTCTGCCTTGTGCAGGTGAACAAGCACGATTTTCTGGCTATAGTCTCAGTCACAAACTATGCATGAAAAAACCTGCTGTATATAGCATTAGGATGTAAGTTTTTAATAAAATAAAAAGTATGAAAGATAGTATTTTGTCATATAAAGCAAGGTAGATGTTGTCCGCAATAATAAAACTTATTAGAAAGAAGAAAGAAAAAATTAAAAGCTTCCTTATGAATTTAAAATAATTTTAAGGTATTTCCCTCTTCCTCATTATTCCCCAGGTGATCCTTTAGTCCAGTCTTTTACCTGCTTTTGTGTAATTTAAAGGGAATAGGAGATTTCAATATCTGTGGCCTTTGAAAAGTCAGACTTTCAGCAACCTTGAAAACACTTCTGCATGCACCTTGAAGCATCAGGTAAATTTGCATCCTTAGGAATCACAGAGGATCTTGATCTTGCCCTTGAAGCCAGGAGGCTGGAGTTCAATTTGTTCTGAATTGGTGAGTCAGTAGAATAGTGCAGAAGAGGTTCTGGTTGTTTTCCAAGAGTAATTTCTATTATGTTTAACTAGAGAAGCATTAAATGTTTCTGTGATGTGACTTAGAATAGAACAGATTCACTTTTGTTTGCTTCACTTTCAACAGAACACATATTAGTTTGATTTGCAATTCTGAAGCATCGTCATAACTGCATAAATTGTATCCAGGTTAACTATCACTGGTTTAAGTCTTCATTAATTAGAGTGTACTTTTTGTCTTATTTTTTTGTAACAGATACAATTTTTATCATAAGGAGGAGTAAAAATATGTTATTTTATAGAAAGATATGGAGGAAAAATAATCTTATATTCAGTAATTCGAACCAGAAATTACAGTTGTCTAGATATTAGAAATTTAGTAGTTTCTGCCATTTCAGTTTGAAATACATAATTCAGATTCACATTCAATATCTTTCAAGTTTATATGGGAATGATAGCTACTTGATCCAGCTGCATCGCCTTGCATCTGTGTTTTTAATATATTGAGACAGTAACAAATCTGATTTGCTGAAGACTGTTGATTAAAGTCATTGGAGCACAGATCTTGATGACTACTAGCATTAAGATCTTTCTGTCTTGAAGAAGGATGAAGTTGTGGCAAAATTCAACAGCAATTTTCTTTATGCACTCAGCAGTCACTTTTTTTCATCAGTGGCACCTGAAGTGGAAAAAATGGTAATTTGGAAAAGGAACAGGTTATTATTGTTGTTATTCCTGCTGTTGTTGTTTCTTCTATAAATATTATGATAGTTACACAATCTATCCTAAGAGTCACTCTGATCTAAAGAGGACTCGGTGACTTGGGGATTAAAGCTTCACCATGTGTCCAGCTCAAGGACATTACTCTCACCCGTGCCATGAATTTGTTCCTATACCTTTCTGTTCCTTAACCATGCAGTCCATCCTTGCCAGACATTTTAACCTGTTGATTCCCTCTTTCATCTCAGTCTTCATATTTTATGCTGAAAAAGGTAATGTTTTGTTCTAACATTGATAGGCACAGTCTAAGTTTTAAAACAATTTCCTTCTACCCTCACAGAAGTGTAGCTGCTGAGCCACTGTGCAGCTTTATCTTCCTGTTCTATTTCATTCACTTTAAATGTTTCCAAAATTTTCTGCCCTTGAGCCAAGGATTTTCTAAGGTGCATCTTGAATTACTTAAAACGGGTTATGCAGCAGGGTTCTGTCTGTAAAACCAGGAGACAAGAGTTCACTTAAAACGTGGTTGTGTGACTCAGCTCAAATTGATATAATTTTGATCAGAGTCTACAAATGCTTATTTCTCAAATGCAGTTTCATAAGTGGTAAAATAAAAAAAATAATTACAAACTATTTAGGGTGACTCTTTATTTACCCTTCCTTTCCCCTTCTCCCGATTCTACATCTGGGCAGCTCAATTCTGTTTCAGTTTAACTGTTTGGCCTAAATACACTCTGATGCGTTAATTAGCATATACATGTTTATCTTTGTGAATCTGAGTCTGGAATGAAGCCCATGAACTTGTATTTGCCTATAATGGCCTGACTTTTAAGATTCAGCCCAGTCAATAAGCATTTCATACACTGCTAGAGAGAGATAAAAAGTCTCCTTGTCCTGGTGCCATCTCTCAGGCACACGGGCCTCAGAGTTGTTAATGAGGCCATTCAGCATTGCCACTTTACACAGCATCCAAAGTCAATACCCAAGTAAGTCATTCTGCAGAGCTGTAATTTACCTTCTAACACCACAGAACTGCCTTCACCAGCTCTATGAATGCTTAAATGCTTGAAAGGTGTGGTGCATTACAATGTAAAAAATAAGACCGAAGGCAAAATCTTGAAATAATAATTACAGTGGGTTCAAAGAAACAGCATACATCTATAGCACTCCTTTAACTTTATTAAAAAATGAGGTCCTGCTGTTTTAAAGTCAGACTTTCAAATTATCTAAAGAGCCACAAAACGTGAGAATAGCCTTTCAGTGTCAGACTGAATGTCTTATCTAACCTGGTATCCTTTCTCAGGCAATGTCCAAAAATGGATGTTGAGGGAACACTAGAAAAGGAAGGGAAAACATGTATACTCCCACAAATATTCCTATCATCAAGCACTCTGTGATTCAGGAACTTCCTGAGCCAGACATGATGCTTTGTATTTAAGAACTCTTGATGAATTTCTTTACTCGTAACTTTCCCAGTCTTTTCCAGGAAGAGACAGGGGAGATAAAATGAGTGCTCTTTTCATTTTCTAACTTTTATTTCTGAGAAAAACATTGGCCCCATTCCACAAAGTCAGAAATAGCTATAGTGCTGTTATAGCAGCTCAGTGGCCTATACCTCAAGTTAGAATGATAATGGCAATTTCACATCTCCTGGCATAAATGCATGACACTGGAGCTACCCATTGGTCATGGAGTGGGACTGACTGATGTATTAAAAATATTTTTTCTGTATTTAGTTGGGTTTTTCTTTCAAAGGAAAAGCTTAAAAATACCTTTAATGAGCTATTTAAAAGCTGAATCTTCAGATGTTTTAATTGTGGAGTCATACTGCTATGAATAAAACATTGCACAGTCTTCTAAATCTGGCCTGATGCCCGAGTCAGATTGGGTGATCTAAGGGCATTTCTTTTGCAGGTTCTGTATAGAGCCTATCTAGCTTTATTTATATATATATATATATATATATATATATATATATATATATATATATATAATTTATATTTTTATTTTTAATAAAAATATTTGGACAACTTCATGCGACTTTCATTTCTGATTAGTACACAATACTTAACTAGAGTGAATTGACAGATGTTAATGTACAGTAAAAAGCAATGTAAATTGCTGCCTGTATACATAGTAATTAGCACATGAGAATTCTAAGTATCATTATATTCATTTTTATGCCAGAGTAAACAGAACAAATCCAAACTAGATTGTTAAGGCTTTTCTTCTGTCCTGATTGTGGCAAGATACAAATTAAACTTTCCAAACTATGCCTTACTTAGTGGATAGCAAGCAGTGATTTTGGCACAGCAATTTGGAAGGAAGTGAAATTGGAAGAATAACATCTCTGGTGCCAGGAAGAGTGCACCCTATGGCACAATCCCTCCATTAAAAACGAGTGGGAAAACTAATGCTAGACACTGCTTCGAACACTTCTTATATAAAATTAAATTTAGCTTAAACTTAACCAAACTTAAATTTAGCTTTAACTTAAATTAGAAGCATTTAATGATGCTGAATAAACAGACTGTAGTTTGGTATATCAATAGCAAATAGGTATGGATAAAAGTTATGTTTTCATACAACATCTCACAAAGCCAAGACAGCTTTCTCAGTCTTTGCTGTCAGGGGCATATTGCTATATGCAAGATTTGCTGCTTAATTACCATTTTTTGTTTACAGGGCAGATATAGTGATAAATATACTGGTGGATTCTTACCAGAGAATATACCTTGGGCTATTCTATCCTGTGTACTGTTGTTAATCATAGCCAAGGAGAGAAATTATTTCACTTCTACATTCTCCAGAAACCTGGCTCTGAAACTGAGCTGTTAGCTTGCCTGAGCTTCACGCATATGCGAATTTGAAATTGTCTTTCACATGCCTGAACAAGCTGTGTTGACTATGCATAGGTGTTCGCTAAAGAGGTAATTCTACAAGGAGACAATGGCAAACTGCAGAAAAGAAGCAGTCAAAGCTGGGCTTTGAATTTACTTGAAATTATTTATGCAAGCTCTCAAACTCAGAGCAGTAATAATTCTCACATTAAAACCTCAAAGGATTTCTGTAACGAATCTTGCATCTCCCTGTGATGAATCTTGTATTAGACTTAAAGCCACATTCAGTTGTAATACACAGCCTTGGACTCCTGTCCAGTGTGTTTGAAAAGGTTGGTGAACTCTGTCAGGTACTCTGAAACCTTTGTGTAAGTATATATTCATGACTTCTATTCAAATGTTTATTGGGGGGAAAAATTCAAACTTTCTCACAGCTTAGAACACTAAGCTGTGGATAGTTTGTGGCTCTATGAAGCAGAATATGTGCCTACAATGTGACTTAAATATAACTTGGTGCAGTGTTGTATTCTTGAAACTGCCAGCATATGAAGGTGGGATGAGCTTTTTCCCAACAAATACATTCTCCCAGGTCCTTAGAATTCACTGTGTGCCCATATATGAGGAAAATTATCTTTGATTTGTCTGTGCTGAACATCTCAGTACCATCTTGTGTTTAAAACAGATGTGATGTGTCCCTTTGGAGCTCAGTTGTTCTAGCTGTAGGTCCCTAAAGCACACCTGAATAAGCACACTGCATACAGAGCAACTTCACTTTCTTGTTAGCATTCCAGAGGAGGAGTGTCTCTTCCCTCTCTCCTCCCCATTAATTCAGTTGTCTAATCAAAGTACACAGTTCATATCATCCAAGTGAAGCATTTAACTCCCTCTCCATGCTTCCAGAGCATCTTAACATATGGCATTCAATTCCACTCTATGTATGTAGCACCTCTGGGGTTGTCCAGAAAGCATGAGAGCTATAAAGTTACCCAGGCTAGTTCTGAGTGAACTGGCTAAGTACCAAGAGATACAAATTTGTGCAGCATAAGGCTTCTCCTTGGCTAATGTATCTTGTTTTCATGACACAGTACAACCATAGCAATAGAGATTTGGGAACCTAAGATAACTCATCTGCTTATAGCTTAGCTATTGCTACATTTTCTCTATCTTTGTAGAAGAAATCCCCAGTTTCCTTTCTATCCAGGTGTATTTTTCTAACACAAAAAAGGGATTCTGGTTTCTATAGTATTATGATATATGATACAATAAGCCATAAGCTAATGAATTACTAATCAATTCAACAGATATTTCTTTCCAGAGGTGATTTTCTTCAGAAATATTTTTTACTGTTTAGGCTTTGCAGACTTCAGTGTTGAGCATTTTGCACACGATGTGCATTCAAAATGTGGAAATCTGGTGCATGAGAGTAATTTAATGAACTTGTAGTTTTTTCTAAACCCCAGCTAAGATTGACATTTAAATTAATTCTCATCTCTCTTTCATTGCAACTAATGTGGCTAACATGATTTGAAAGAATTAGACAAAACTGTTTTAAAAGATCATTAACTTTGCAAGGATACTTCACAGCATATGTGATTCTACACCTTATATCACTCATGACTCAGCATCATCTGAAGCCTTCTAATATTACTCAATTCCAGTGTTAATCCAAATGAATACCTCACTAATTGTTATTTAATGCATCCCCAAAAATACTGCTCAGCAACAAAATAACTTAGAAATCATGACTTGTAAGCAGTAAAGCATTTGCTTTCATGATCCAAAGGCAAAAAAGAAACACTATTAGAGTGAAAATGCAGTGGTAGTAATCAGAGTACATCATAGTATCATTATGCAGGTCTTAAATCTGACCTAAAAGGACAATATATCTCCAAGAAAGTAAATGCCTGTAATACACATATTAGCAAAAACTATTGGGGCAGTATTATGTGTAGTATTGACTACTGGAAAACCTTATACAAAATGCAGAAATTACTTAGTCCTACATCTGAAAGTATATGGGGTAGTTTTTTGTAGCCTTATTTCTACTTTGTCTATCAGGCCAAAGCTGGATACGCCCCAGCACCTCAGTGTGTTTTTTGGAGTTCAGAACAGAGCACAGGACTGGAGGTGTGTCCTCAGCAGCGCTGTGTACTGGGGCACAGTGCTCCTCAGTTAAGTGCACAGCTTAAATGGCTTCCCAAACCTGTCCCTGTGCCTGGGCAATGCTTTCAGTAGCGATGTACGTGTGTGGGCACGCTCCCCAAACCTAACCCCCATTCTGGAATGTAAACACAGAAACAGCAGCTGTTCAACCGGACACGATGGAGGCTCATTGACTACTCTGTGGACAAGGAATTACATATGGGTCTAGTTTTCATTTAAACAAAATGAAGAATCATATAATATTTCCTTGCTTTATTTTTTATAGTATGAGGGTAAAATCCTGATTTTTATCATGTCTCCTCTACATAATAAATCACATAGAATAAATATCTCAGCTTTTTATTGTATTTAGTTATGCATCAGGAAAGTAATTTAAAAAGGAAAACACCTTTCAATTCCATAATCTATTTGACACCTACTTTGCACAATACTATTCAAAACAACTATAGTGTGACACAGTATGATTTTCAATTACAAAACCACATTAGGAGTGCATTCCGGTTACATCCTTAAATCACAAGATGTCACTATAACCTGTTATGTATTAAGAAATTTAAAAATACCTTGTAAGCAGACCTTTACAATATCAAAAAATATTGCAAGGTTCCTGTGGTCTATTTAACACTTCAAAAAGCTTTCACCTTATGCAGTAATGGGCATACCTCTTTGAAAATCATACCGTCCACTACATTTTTACAGCATCTTTCATTCAAAGATATTTATATTCACATTTTTGGCAACCTCTTGAAAGAGGAGAGCAACCAGAAGTGCTGAAGCCATCTAGGACAACTTCTGACTGTTATGAAAAATGCCATGGGATATGGCTGCTTTTTTAGAACAGGCAAGGCTTTGTTTTTAGTAATTTAACTTGTATAAAAATCCCATGGTGAGTAATATACCTGGAACTTCATGTTTCTTCCTAAGACAGAAGTTCTCCTTCAAATATCAGTTGCAATTAGCAGTTCTCACTACCTGCAAAATTTGAAGGTTATGCTAACAGTAATCAGAACTGGGTATTAATCTGCAAACATTTATTCTAAATATACAATAGCACCGAGTACATTCACCAAGTGCGGTGGGTGGCAGCTTGCCACATGGATTAATGCCTCCAGATAAACGATTGTTTTACCTCAAACCATGGACAAAAGATGACATTATTGCAACGGTGTAATTAATAACCTACCACTTCATTAACTGTTAAAATGCTATCTTCATGGATCAGCTTAAAAAATCTAGGGAACTTGAATACTTGAAAGGTTTTGTTGTGGTTTGGTTTTGGTTTTTTTTTCCCTTTGGCTATTCAGTAGAAGAGACAATGAATAGTGTGTTAACTTGTATTCTCTGATGCAGCCTTCTGTTTATTGTGTATGAGAGTTATGATTGATTTGTATGAACAATGTCTTGAGCTCAGGACAAAGTTGGAAACTTTATAAAAATAGAAAAATTTTTAAAATAGCATTTGAGTCTATCAACATCTTCTGAAACTTGAATACAGAACTGATTTTCTATTGATAAAGAAACAAAGAGCCATAGGATGGAATCTGTCTCTAAAAAACTGAGACCTGAGAAATGGTATCTCCACTACCTCAAAATCCAACTATTTTAAGTCTAGTTATTGTAAAACTGCCACTGCAGATCATGGCCTGCAGGCACTCAAATTTAGAGCCTACAATGTTTCTGGTGATCAGAATTTCAGATGTGTTTAGTTAACAACAGAGATAAGAGAAAGACATGTGGTCGTGTAAGACAATAAGCATAACCTCTCCCCTCTTAAAGTGAGATTGGCATTATTCAGTGAACTCCTTTTTTAGGTAATCCTCCAGGCTCTATTTGAAACAGTCACCACGGATAATTTTTTTAATGTTATTTCCCTAATGTCACTTTTCTCCCTGGCATTGCTGAGTTTCTATTATGAGCACATATGAGCTATTCAATAGATTGCAATCTTTGTGGCATTAATACTTGCCAAAAGAATTAGACTATAGCATATATTGGTTTCCAAATGAGATTACAAAGGGAGTGGTACAACACCTCCTTATTTATTGGTGGTGACATGACACCAACACGAGTAATTATTCTAAGTAATACACAATCAGCTAGAGGGTATTCAGCTGAAACATCATTATACTGTTCAGTCATCTCACACCTTTGCAGCATGGGAGTTTCATTAGTTTAGAAGGTGCTGTCACATAATGGTTTTGCCTAAGTAGAGAAGCTGGTTGGAAGCAGAGAATTTTTTTGTACTTAAACTAATGCTACAAACTGAATGCAGAAAGTTACCATGCCTTGATTGCAGAACAGTCAACAGGTAAAAGAATTTATCAACCTTCATCCTAACCTAGGAAGTAGCCAAACAATTTGAGGAGTGGGAATAGAAAGTGGACTGTCAAAAGAGAAAAGGGTCCAAAACTTACATAAGGTCCTCAGTGAAATTGTTCCTGAGAGTCTTGATGGATCAATTCATTGAACGTTGCCTCTCTGAAAACTGGACCACGGAAAATGCATCTGACTCACCAGTGATAAATTTTTTGGTTTAAGAAACATACAGAGATTAATGGGGTGTGCCTGATAATGGCATGTGGTTATTCAGGGTGTGAATAACCTCTAGGATCTGTCAAAACAGGTGGCTTCAGGGTTAGTCTCCAGTGAAAAAGCAGAAGAAAATCTTTGTTGAAGAAGCACACTGCAAATGAGAAGGGCATATAAGGGAGAAGCAAAATGTTATTAAAGTACAGTATCTCTACAATGCTATATACAGTATTACACTAGCTATGAAGAATATTAACATCAAATAGTAAATTATATTAATTTTTCCAGATATATAATCTTAAAACTAGTCAGACAAAGGACTTTTATTCTTGAATGCAATGTTCTAATTTTTTTCCTATGGAGGAAAAAGGAAAGGTATAAATGCTTTGACGCTGGCTATTTTTCAACTTTTGTTAAACACTGGGCAAAATATTACCTGTATAAAGAGTTGCATGTATTGGCCAATGCTGTCTGATCCCACAGCGCAGCAGGAACGGCGCTCTGTGCTGACACAGGTATGCAGCGCCTTAGTGCCCGATCTGCTCAGTTGTTACTGCACAGAAAAGCTGAGGTGCCGTCATGCTCAGCGAGCAAACTTCAGATCAGCCCGAAACCGCTCCTGGCTGCGAGAGCTCGACACCCGTGGCACGGTGGGGCTCAGCCGAGTCCCGGGCGCGCTGGGCGGCGGGCACAGGGCGGCCCAGCCCCGATGCCCGGGCAGAGCAGTTTGATTCCCCTCCGCGGGGTCCGCCCGCATCCCGGCCCCGGGCTCCGCGCCTGGCTCTCCCCACCTGTGGGGATTTCGCCTCGCGCCCTGGCGGCTGGAATGGGAAAGGGCTGAGCCCGAGGCGGCCGCCGGGACGTTTCGCTCGGGGAGAGGAAAATTCCAGCCGAGAGGAGCGGCCCTGCCCCCGCTGGCCGCTGACAGCCCGCGGCCGAGGCCGAGCGGAGTCCCCACTCCGGCCGCAGCTGGAGGGACAGCCGGGTGTGTGGGGACAGCCGGCTGTGTGGGGGCGGACGGGAGGGAGGGAGGCGCTGGGACGGGAACAGGGAATCTCTGTCTCTGTGCGTGCCGGAGCGGGGAAGGTTCTGCATTTCAAGTTTCTCACCGCGAAGTTGGGTTTTGCTTTTTTTTTTTTTCCTTGCTTCTGTGTTTTTTTTTCTCCTACACCCAAGGTGTGGTTCCGCGATCTGCAGGAGCCTGGCGCAGGCCGTGACCGCGGCCGCCGCCCCGGGCAGGCGCCCAGCGTCCGCGCCGTAAACAGCGGGAAATGCCCGGGCTCGGGGGCGAGGCGGTGCCGGGGGCTGCGGAGCGGGGCCGCCTTCCTCAGCCCGCCCCGAGCAGGTGAGGCGGGGAGCCGCGGCTGTGCGGGCGGGTCCCCGGCTTGCGCCCGCCCTGCGCTCCCTTGGCCGCCGCTATGGACGGCCGCGCTCGGCCGGCGGCCGCCCCGCCGCCCTCCGGGTAAGCACAGCTCACGGCGCGGGCGGGAGCGCGGCCGCCTCCGGCTCCGAAGGGACAGCCGGGGCCGTGCGCGGGGCTGGGTGAGGTGAGAGCGAGGGGCACCTCGGGTCGGGGAGGCCGGGGCTGAGCGCGTTCGGCTGAGGTGCGTTGCTTGGGTCGCAGCCAGCGGGGAGAGGCGGCTCCCAGCGCCGGGGGCGGGCGTGCTCCCGGTGCCCCTGCCCGGGGTTCCTGCGGCGGGGGAGGCGGAAGCCCCGGGCGGCACGCGGGCAGATGGAGCGGCGCGGCCGTTAAACGGCTGCCTCGACGGCTCCGCGGCCGCTGCTGCCGGCAGGGGCTGCGGGACCTGCCCGTCCGGCCGTGCCCCGCCAAGCAGCGGCTGCAGCGCCAGCCCCGCGCCGCGGGCAATTCCCGCAGGGACGAGCCGCAACCTGCCCGCGGCGTTGCCGTCCCGGTACCTCTGCCGGGCTGCGGGACCTGCCGGGATCGGCGCCTCCGGCAAATCGCTGCAGGTCAGCACTTGCCGGTCGGAGCATCCTTAGGTGTGCGGAGTCAACTTCCAGCTCTCTGGGTGAGAGTGGCGGCGCTTTGGGAGAGCTGCGCCCTCCTCTGTGCTCTGGGAGCTGCCGACGCTGGGGAAAAGAAAATAAACAAGCAGCATCTGTTTGGAGTAGTAAAAGGGCTGGTTTGTTTCTTTTTACGTGTTAGGCCCCTTTGTTTTTATTTTGATTGTAGTAGAAATTCTACCGTTAAAGAAAATATTTTTTAAATCCCAAGTATAACTACCCCAGTTATAGATCGGGAGGAGGATTTTTCCTTAACTAGTCAGGTACGTTTGAAGAAAATTTGTTTCACTGGGAACTGGAGTGAATCAAAACACTGGTAAGACTTCTGAAGTTATCTGTAAATAAAATGGACAAAATACATGGTGGGTATATCTTTTAACGTGAACGTTTTTGTGAAGCTTCCATACTATTTGCAAAAATGGATCACTTGGGTTGCTGACCAAGCGGCTACAGGATAAACAGGTGTAGGTGATGGAAATTTACTGTAGTATTTGCAGCAGTAATCGAATCAGTTTGAAGCCATGGCTGTAGTGAATATGGAAGACTCATAAATGGTATTTATTCACTTAAGGCCTTGTCACCATTCCACATTTATATGTAGCTGTTGAGAAATTGACTTTATATTGTTAATCAGTGTAGAAGGTATAATTATAGTATAAATAATTACTGCATTTTAAAGACTCTAAGTACTTCAGCAGAGTTGGAAGGACTGAGTGTAGGATAACAGGTTTCTTTTCCAGGTTAGGGAGTGGCAGGAACAGTATGTCTTGAAAGTCTTCAGTTTTACTTGTGTGCAGGAACCTAAAAACAAGCAAAAAGGCACAATTAAAACTTTGGCTGTTCTGACAGTTCCTCTAGGCCTGTTGCCTGCTATGAAGCTGTTTGGTATAGTGAATTTTGGCTGCTGCTTGACATCTAAGTTCCCTTTATGTGACTTCAAGCATCTGCCAGCGTCCACTTCTCAGTTTTGAGATACGTGTAGCTAACAGTACTGCTCATTGCATTAGCCCTGCAGAGGGGTTTTCAGGACTTTATAAGCTGTTCACATATAATTTAGTACTTAGAAAAACAGATTGCCATGCCTTTCTTGCTACAAAAGTTCTTTATTGACAGTCTTAACTATTTCTGTAAGATGGTCTCATTTGCTCGTGAAATGCTGGATTTGAGGAAAAAAATGTGGATATACCAGAAAAGAAGACAACTCCCAGTTTTACTGAAAATAGTCCACAGATACATTTTTTAATAGTATGCAGTTACTGTTCCCTCTCTGTGATGATAGGAAAATTTGTGCAATCTGGGAAGAATTTCGGTTGAAATAGCATTTTTCTTTAAAAGTATTACCAAATGATGTAATATACTGCATTACATCTCTTCTTTACTTGTTTAGCCAGGTTGAAAATGTTGTTAATCTGCAGCTGAAAACTTTTTCCAGCCAATGCGTGCTTAAATCACTGTTTGAAGTTCTGTGGAGTGATTGCTGGTAACTCTAAACAGCTGAGAAGGTTTGTTTATGCTAACTGCTAAGAAGGTAGTGTTTTGTAAATTTCCGAGCGCTGATGTTAGTTAAAGCTCGGAACTCCTATATAACTTGATCACTGGTGTCTCTTTAATACAGAACTTTGTTATCAGATCTATGGGGACAAGCTTTGGGAAAGGATCCTGTTGTATCTTATTTTTTGCATGCAGCATTATGCTTTCCTATTGCAAAATTGTTTACTAAAACCGGTTGTGGACAAAAATATTTGTCTGAATTTGTTGAGAAACATGCCCATGTTATTCTCTCTGTACATTCAGGGTAAATAATAAAAGATTTTTTTTTTTTGGTTTATAATATTGTGAATAGAGACTGTGCCCAGCAACTGGCTGGAGTATTTTGGAATATGATGAATAGGAGGTGTGTCCAGTAAGTGGCTGGCCATGACACACAGTTTCTTCTGCTGGCAGGAGAAGCTTGGCTGGACAGTTAGGGAGTTTTGTAGCTCAGCCTGAGTCTGAGCAGCACTCAGGGCGCAGAGCTCCCGCCAGGCCAGTTGACAAAGTCTGCTCCTGTTCATCACAGAGCTGAATTTGCTTTATGAAATAATTGGAAAATGTGATTTAATACTTATAAATAAAAAAAATGAATGGCTGTAGTTGGTATCCTTCTGAACACAATTTTCCTACTGTTGCTGGACAGCAGTCCCGTAACCTGGAGTAAATACTTTTTTTTCATTGCAAGTAGATGTCACTAGTTGACACAGGATTTTACCATGAAGAACTGTATTATGGCTTAATATGCCATTAGAATATTGGAGCAAATGTGAATTTTGGTAAATGTAATATTGATATCCTTTCAAATACTAGCCTTCCTGTTGAGATCCACCTTTAATTCAATTGTAATGTTTCTAAGAATTTTGTGTTATTTCATTTGTTCCCCCTAAATCATATTTAAAGCTGTATGCTTACGTACAAAATAACAGCTTCTGACCTGCTTTACCCAAGCAAACAAACCCCCTTTGTTTTTATCATTGCCATTGTGTGTCTAACAAAAACATGCTTAGGAGATGGATCTGCACTCCAGGGCTGAAGATGGAGCGGGTTGTGTGAGGAAAGGGGTGGGGCCAAACAGCTTTGATTATCTTAGTGCCAGAAACATTTCTCCCGTGTGACTTCAGGTTCCCATTCCCTGTTGCTCGGTGTAGTGGACGTAGTTGAAAAATGTAAGAACAGGGAAATGTCTTTTTCACGTGATTTCCAGGGCTGTCTCCGGTAGTAAGATGTTTTCAGAAAACCCAAGAAATTTACCTTTTCTCTTGCGTGTAACTGAGTTTTTATCAAATCATTTCAGTCACATTACGGATGCATCAGCTGTGGTGCAGTTTTGGCAAATGTCTGGTGTCAGGCTTGGAATACTGATTTGAGCTCTCTTCCTTCTCTTTCAAGTGTTTGTTTGAGTCAGCTCCCAACATAGCCACAGGTTTGTTCAAGTATAAATGAAAGTCCTTCCTGTTGAGGAGTGTGGGAAGGGACAGCAAGTGTAGCAATAGCTTCAAACCAAGCATTCTATGCCCGAGCCGCAGCCCCAGAGTGGGTGTGGGGACTTGAGTACGTGTCTGAATTTGCTCAGTTTGGTGAAATTGACGTAAGGGTGGAACTACATTTTTCTCTTGCCATGAACTATCTGTTTCCATTGCTCTGTGCATTGTATACACGTGTTTATAATGAAGTACAAGACCTTTTATACTGGTGCTACTAGGTGGGTCTGTCTTAGATGCGGATCTGTCTAATGGGTCTGTTTTAGATGTGCTTCATTTCTTCGACCTGGGACTTCAAGATAATACTTAGCATATTCTTCTCACCCCCATGACCCTGATGAGGACCAAGTAAATGAGCAATAAAAAAATGGAAAGAATTTTGAGAATTTGGGACTGTAAAGCTTGCTGGGTGTTTGAAGCAGGGAGTTATCTCCTTTGTGGGTGGATGCTCATCAGGAGCCACTTGAGTACTAATCATTCCAGGGGCCAATTTGCCAGCTGAATTCCAAATGTGCACGTAACACTTCTTGAGGTGATTATGTTGTTCTTCTTAATGTATCTGCCTTAAGCAAGGCAACCTCAAATAGTGGAATGACACTGATGCCATTAACTGAATGTTGTATTTAAAAGCTGTTTACTCAAACTTTGTCAAGTCTAAAGTCATAGCTGGATGCATATGGAATAGTTACTGGTAATGTTCCCTGTTGGAGTGTGTTGCTGTGGGAATGAGATCAAGAAAACATTAGGGGGTGGAATGCGGATACTAGGGAGAAAAATGTGTAGGAGGGTAATACACAAATAGAGATTAGCAGAGTTATTTCCAAGCTTTGTCCAAGTGTGTTCATATCCTGTGAAAAAAAAAAGAATGAGAGCTAGATAGTGGGGTATCAAAAGCATTTGAGGGGAAAAAGTGCTTGAGAGTGGAAGGTGGGTTTTGGTGTTACCCTGGTGAACCTTTGGTTCTTTTCTTTCTGCAGTTACTGAATTTTTTAAAAATCTACTTTAAATGGGATCACAGTGTTTTCCTAGATCTGAAGATCACAATTTATTTTGAGTAGGCCCATCTGTGTCAGGTGGAAGAAGAAGAGTCCATTGTAGGGGACCAAAACCTGAGATTCCAGAGGAAAGTGAAAGTCTTTACAGGACTTTTGTCATCAGACAAACAAAATAATTGAGTAGGAATATTTTAGACTCACAAACAAGTTGTTGCTCCTGTAATCTGGCAACACCTAAATAGGTCTCCCTTCATAAGGTGCAGCACCATTTCTGACTATCTCAACTGTAGCTTGGAAAAAAATTTCTGAGCATGCTGGATTTTCTAGCCTGGCTGCTGTTCTGGGCTGCCACTGTTGTAGTTTTATGTGTGCTGGGGAACAGCAGATGCCAGATTATCCAGCCAGTCCTTTGAGCTGTAACAAGGTTAGCATGCTCAACTAAATATTTTTTCTTTTTTTCTAGAAATTAACAAGTCAGTATAACGAGTTGCTGTGTTAATGTAGTGGGTACAAGGAATGCCAGGTGTTCTGTTTTATAGCTGCTTGCAAGTTAAACCAGATCTGATTGTGCACTTTCTTTTCTTCTCACCTGGCTCTCGCTTGCCCAGAAGCTGCCTTGCTACTCTAAGTTAAGTTGCCATAGCTGTCTGCAGTGTGAGGAAGTTGCTCTTCACTGCGACTATCCCTGTGTGCAGCTCTAAAAGAGCTGACGTCAGGGCATTAGAGGATGACAAGAAGCTGAGATGTTTGCTCCTGGATTCCTGTAGAGTTCTGTGGCTGTGCCCAGCACTAGCACAATGAAGAGGAAACTGACTGTGCAGCTTGCAACAATGGAGGGCTCAAGGGGGAAATCCAGCCATGCTGTTCTGAGCTGTAGCAACCAATTAAAAACTTGATGCTTCACCTGAATTCTCTCCTGAGGTAAGATCCCACAATTAAAAATGCAGCTCTTTATGAAGTAAATTTAAATATTAACTGGAGTTCCAGTAGATGTGTTCGGACTTAAAATCTTCCTGTGATAGACTGATGGATATAACTGCATTTTTTTCATGACTTAAGAAATGTTTTTTTAATGCAGAAATGGAATACCATGGGAATTCTTACAGAATTCAGAGTTCCTATATTTGTTTTTATTTGCTAGGAGGTTATCCAGTTCAGAAGGGGCGTGTGCATTTGTTTGGCTGTTGTAAATTACCAGAGTGCCATTGGTGGTTAAAGGATGAGTCCCTACTCTATCTATGAAGTATCTCCCTTGGGAACTTGTATTAATGTCAACTCTACTGCATGTCTATGATTGTTAGGATTACTATATTCAGTTAAAGAAAATAAGCATGTGAATATTTTTAGCTGGGCTTAAGCTTTCTTCTGTGAGAAAGCATTGGTTTTGCTGCAAGCTTTAACTCTGCAGAGGTTCTCATTGAAGAAATAGTACAGCTTGGAAGCTTTCTTAGCTGTGTTTTAAAAATAATTTCTGCCTGCTTATTTGATTTTCATTTCTCTTCTGGAAATAGAGTTTGGTTTGGAATCTTATTTATTATTATTATTTATTATATTATTTATCTTAAGTATTATTTGATAATAGACGAACAAACCTCTCCTTCCCAAACAATGCTCACTATTGCTGTATGTTAAACAAGAAATGTTGTGAACTTGAATTTTCCTCCCAACAGAAAGAGACAAAAAACCTCCAACAAGGAAAATACCATCCTGTGTCAAAAGCAGAGCATTAGAACATATGCTTATTTTTCTTTATAATCAAATCGATTTTCAATCTAATATTCCTGAGTTATTGATATATTGATTTAACAATGCTCTTTTTTGTTTTTATGGGCCTTGGTTTTCTGTTGATTAGTTTTCCCTTTTGATATTTTACCTTACTTTAATGTCAGGCCTTCAGATAGATTCTCTATACCTGGGGTTTGACGGGTAACTTTTAAATATTGTGCAGTGGCAAGAGCATAAACATTTTCAGCTCTGCCCTTAATACAGACTTAAGATTGACAAAGCTGTTTGGAGGAGCTGCTTCTTCTGTTTTTGTTTTTTTTTTCACAAAACGAATTGCATTTTTTTGTTTCATTCAGTTTGACTGTTTGCTTGTTTTGTTTGGGTTTTTTGTCAATCTGTGTCCCCCCTCCCCACCATCTGATGTGCTGGGATCTTTGCTGAGTTGAGTTAAATAAGAATGTTCAAGGAAATGGGATAATCAGTAGAGTAGTGTTACTTTTGTCCAGAATCTTTTTATATGTAGGTATCAAAGTAATTTGGAGGGTATTAGGGAAGAATATGGTGTGCCAAGTTGGGTTTGTGATTTTTTTTGTCATTCACTAGTTTGCCAATTGTTTAAGTATCATTGTATTGCTCTTGACTTTTGTAAAACCTAGCTCAGTCCTTCTGTACTGTCAAACTTCACTGACAGAATAACTGGGCATAATATTCAGGTACAGGATAATCTACTGAGCTGGCTATTGTTTAACTGTTGTTGTTACAGCAATGTTGAAAGCTCTTTCTATGTGGGAGGAATAATGCTTTGTCTCTGATCTAAAAAAAAGAGGAGTCAAAATATTTATTAGTAACAAGGTTGAAAAAACGTTTACAACTTGTCTGCTAGGTGTAATTCTTTGAGGCAAAAATGAAGTACCTCTTTCTTTACTAGTAGCTATGGACTTCAACATTCTGTCCTTCTCATTAAAAAATAATGTTGTGCAGAATTCAAAATGTAACCATTCTGGCTTTGAGAGCATGGAAATTGTTTGCATGGATGGATTTTTTTTTTTACTTTGGTTAGTAAGACAAACAAGGTATGTGTTAGTTGATGACAGTAGTGTAGTAGGTGGAATTTCTAGAGGTGGACTTTCTGATAATTTTAAGGCATTTGTGTAAAATCAGCAATTCAACCCATGCCATCAATTCAGGCTTTGATTTTTAAGAGTTTAAATTAAAAATTAAATTTCAGGATATTTAATTCCTCATAAATCAGCTATCATTATATGTTGAAAGTTGTTCCCAACTTTCATTTCTGAAGAGTTATTACTTTTTCCATTTACCCTCTGAAGTCTCCAGACCTAAGCTTTTCTGGATCCTCTGCTGGTCTCTGATTCATGGTCTCTTACTTCCCCTTGCCTGCAATTTTGATTCTCTCCTTCCACCCACATTACAAATCAGCCTCACTAATTCCATCCTTGGCACCCTCCTTGAGCTATATTTACCTCATTCACTTTTTAAAGTACTCACTGCTTGGAGGAAGTTCTTTTTTGCTCAGTCTTAAATAAGTTTTTAAGTCTACAGCTACTACTAAAGAAAGATGTACTTTGTTTTTGCCTGAAGGGTTAAGAACCCAGCAAGTTGAGTGGATCTTTTAGCATTCTGGCTTTGTACATTCTTTTAAATCTTCACATTTAGAAAAAGCCTGGCCTTGCAGCTTGGTCTTTCCTATGATTTCCCCCCCACACACATTCTATCCCATTCTGCCTGTATCTAATTCCTCTTCCCCATATTCAGTCTGAAACTATAAATTCTTCTTTTTGTAAATATGCTTCTGTGTTTAAAAATTGTGTATTCTGTTTTACCTAGCTCATTGCCTTCTTATTCCCTTGTACTTATATAGGCACTGAGGATATTTTTACTACACTGTAGAAGGGGAGAAGGTTTCCCAGGCCCTTTTATGTGGCATTTTAAAATGGGGGCATTGGCTGTCTTTGCAGTTGGTGGTCTCATCTTCTCACTTATCTGTGGTTGAATAATGCCTTGGACATTGCAGGACTTGAAGCTGAGGTCTCAAGGCTGGCAGTGATAGCTGCAGACATGAAACAGGAACTTTTTTTTCTTTATTCAAGCAAGTCAGACTTTACCTATGACTTTGTTGGGCCAGTAGCAGCAAATTTATTCTTGTATTACATGCTGTCCTCCCTCAGAATTAGATATATATACATATAATTTGATATCTCCATGATAGATTATCAGGAATTTGATGGAAATTGGTCAGATTTGTCTTTACTCCTTCTGCTTCTTCATGCTTCTCTCTTGTTCCCTGATGGTTGACTGGGGCTTTTTTTTTTTGGAGTAGGAAGATGACTCTGGTTTTCTGCCAAGTGATATGTGCAGGGATCAGAGGATTTTGGAATCTAGATAATTTTTGTGATTTGTTTTGATGGTTCTTTTGCAGTGCAGGGCACAAAATTCCCCCTATCCTGTCCTAGGTATTGTTGAGATATTCTCAATACACTAGGCAATGCTGGTTCACTTGTAGAAAAGCAAGGTGAAAATGCAGAAGATAGGGAAAACCAAAGCATTTTATAAGCACTTCTGCAGAGCTGGTTGTTCATAGTGAGGGGTGTAAGAGAGAGTCTGAAGAGGCTTATTTTGGAAAAGTAATAAGGATCTGACATCACTGTCTGAACTGTTGGAATCTCTGTCTGATTTCTAAGCATCTTTCTTTGACTGGTCTTATATTTCTGCTGCCCAAACATTCTTACAAACTTTCCAGTCTTCCTCCCAAAATAAACTGCTGTAATGCATCTTTATCCATAAGTCTTAAGTTAATAAAGGAGAGAAATGCAATGAATTGTAAATGTTGGATGAAGCCTTAAAAGTATACAATGATTTATTTTAGAAAAAAATAGGGATGTGGTACTATGATAGTTTTAGAAACATTCAAACAAATCAGTTGGTTCTTGTTGGGTTTTTTCTGATGGTGTTTTTTGAGATACTGCTTACGGGCTCCTGTTGTTAGGTTTTCTTCCTGCTTTTACTTACTCCAAAATTTTCCTGGATTTTATAGTTATATATAAAGCCTGCCAGCTAACGGGTTTACAGGAATTTTTTTTTAAGTACTGCTTGCCAGTACTTAATCCAGAATAAGATTTTATGTTAGCATTGAGGCTGTTAGGAAATAATGACACCTAACATAAATGCTGAGATTTCATCCTATACCATCCTACTCCTATAGATGGAGTCTTTGAAATGGCTTGGTAGCCTGGCTGAGTGCTCTTCAGCCAGGAAGGATCTCTGTGTAGTGTTGGTGAGCACTCTGCCCCTCTGCGTAGGAGGCAGCTGTCCTGCATTCCGTCTCCACTAGAGAAGAAGAGCTTCACATTTCCTGAATGAAATCTGTGGATTCTCTGACAGACTGATGCTGCCTCTTCCTGCTCATGGTGGACATGGACAGTAGGAAATGATGTGTCCAGTGAGTTGTTTATTTTGTAAAAATGTTTGTCAGGGACACTTGGAAGAGCTTTAACAACTTAAATAGAAACACTTCTGCAAAATGCTACCCTAGTTCATTGAGAAGAGTGCAATTAATTTGCCAGCAACGCACTCTCCGTAGGGAAAAATGGTTAAGTATTCAAAGAGTCCTTCTGGACTCTTGGAAAACAAGAGCTCCAAGTTTGGAAGTACTTTATAATGTTTTAACTTTCATTTAAAAATAAGTTTTAAAGCTTAATGATATCTGGAAACTTATTGGCCTTTCCCACATCCTGTCACATCATATTTCACATCTCAATCATACACTGACTGTTTCCTTGAGTCAGTTTGTGGTATCGTGTGAATAAATGCTCAACATGGTCGAAAGATCTCCCATCTGTCTGTAAAAGACCATGTGATCCTTTATCAAAGTCAGAAGGGCTTAGCTAAACACAGCATAGCATGGGTTGGAATTGTAAACAGTCATTTAACTCAACTTAAAAAACTTTTGGCTTCTGATGATAAAATGAGATCCATCAGAAAATGTGAGTCACATTCTCAAACTGACGTAGCTGTACCACTATTGTGTACCATTGCATTTCCAGTGACTTTGATTAACAAATATTTTTACTTAAATATTTAAGTGACAGCAAGAAAGAAGTGGCTTGGTCACTTGGTCTATGAGAAAGGCTGATTTAAAAATCTGACACTGGATGTGGAGATTATTTCTTCCTCTTCCCCCAATTTTTTTGTTTCTTTGTTTGGATTTTGAATAATTGACAGAAGTTGCATACTTCTCTCCCTCCCTTATGGTCTCTCCAGGTAGAAGGAAGTTTGTATGTCTTGTTCTCAGCTGAGTAGGTTTGCTGCTGCTGTTGAGCTGGTAGATTCGGTTGGTTGCAACTTCATAGTCTCTTCTTCAGTCAGAAGAATTGCTGGTAATCAAGTCATAGATGTCTGGGGTAGTTCCTTTTTCTGTTTTCAATGTTAGACAAGGCTTTTGTTTGTATTCACCTTAGGATATTGTAGTTTGTGATGTTTTTGATGTGTCAGCTTTGAATTTCTGCATCCAAAGAGCCTTTCTGCTTTAAGCTAACAGTGTTATGCTAGTGACTTTATATCTGTGTAATAAAAATTTCTGAAATTCTGATTGTTGTCATTTTATGTGTGTCAAAAGAACAGTGGGATGACCATTAGCCACAATTTCAGTCTCTTCTCTGATGTGAATCCGGAGTTCTTTTCATGAATTTCCTCTTTTGGGAGACATTCAAAACTCAACCCATACTTTCTGGGAGAGAGAAAATGTGGTACTTGGGGGAGGTCAGTGTGCTTTAGGTTACTGACACTTCTTTTACTCAGCAGAGTGAGGGTGAACTTTGGAAAAGTTCACAGATTTGCAGCTGAGTTTTAGTGCTCCCTTATTTATGTCTTGTTCTGCTTCTATGATCTGCATAGATAGCTGCTCACAAACTTTTTATCCAAATTGACTGCTCTAGTTTTCCACTTGCTGACTTCAGTTTTATGACAACAAGTGAAGCACTGTTATGCTGCAGTTAATTGTGGGGAAATAATGACAAATTCTGGAGATTTTAGCAAATGAACTATCTGCAGCTTGTCCCCGACCTGTCTCCTACCACTAAGGACAGGAGTAGACACTCAAGGTGATACTCTGATCTGCATTCTTGTCACTTTGGCTTCTTCTGCTGCGCAGTGTTGGCCCTAATTTTGCCTGTTCTTTGCCCCTACCACAGGCTGTTTTCTGGCCAGACAAATCCAAGGTTCTCTATTGCTCTTGAATCAAGGCCATTAACTTCTAAATAAGAGGTTTGCCCTATATTGGTACTAGTAATTGCCTCTTTGTTTTCACTGATATTGTGCTGATATGCAGCTTACCATTTGCTTGAGGATAAATGGGCAAAAAATGTGGATATATAATAGATATAGCTAGCAGAAGTTTCCTCATTTTATAAGTTTTTAGTGATTTAATGTATTCAAAAAGCAACAATTTCTTCTAAAACTTTTGAACAAATAAAGTGGTAGAGTTAAGCGCTCTTGGTCTTTCTATTTCTAGAGTGTGACAACATGTGAATGGCATGTTCATCAGTTACTGCATGGTTACAGAGTATGAGCATGTAAATCATTCAAAATGCTATTTGGCTGGTTACTTTCATGGGTAAGAATGTGGAAAATACTGCATTTCTGTCAGGATTCTGATGTGATAACACAGGATACAGAGTTATTAAATAATCCATGCTATGTCTGATCAAATGTTTTTGACATATATTCTTTTAGGCATTTTACAGAGATTTCCTGTTATATTCAGGAAAAATTGCTAAATCCAGGATGAACTTGCAGAGTTGGTTTCATATATCAGGAATTTGTGTGTTTTACAGGCTTTAGGAGATCTGGCAGCTTAGATTTTTTTGTCCTTTGCTTTGAAATCCATGAAGTAAGAAAACCCTTTTTGTCTGAAATTTCTTGGGTGGATTTTTTACATGACTTTTTGGGTGGGAGAAATGTGTTACTGTATTTAGTTAACATTTATAAACTTAAGTCACATTGTGTCAAAGTTTGTAGTAAAGCTCTATTTGCTCTGTAGGTCAGGTGGGTACCATGTAAGAATTTTCATGAGGAAAGAACCAGGAAGATAAAATGCTGCTAAGTTGAAGGGTGCTGTTTCTTATAATGACAAAGCACTCAGTTATGGGGACTCTGATAAATAAAGCCTGTAGACAAAGTGCCCAGCTGTACTTTAAGATGAAAACAGGATGTTGGTTGTATTGCTGCAGGACTGCTGTATAAATCAAAGGATATGCTGTTATTGCTGTTTAAGGAAGCTGCACTCCCTTAGAGTGGTTCTGTATATAAAAGAATGGTAATTGCTGTGCTTATCAAGGACTGGCAGTTCTCCTTTTCCAATTGTGACCTGGTGAATCCACCTCAAGCTCATGACTTAAAGCCTTGCCAGTTATTTTAATCCTCTATTCAATAGGACAAACAGAATGAGGTTATTTTTACCTCTTTATGATTGCTTAGAACAAGTGGAAAACCCCTTCACTATATTTAAGTCAAAGGTGATTTTACTGAGGAGGATGTGAAGTACTTCCCTGCTGCCTGTTAAACCCTGTTGGTTCAAGCTGTGTCCAGTTAGTCATGGCATTTGGAAATGGCCAGGTGGCTTTTTCTCTGTGCCAGTGTCCTTGCTGGGTTTTTTGGTTTTTTTTGCATTCACTTGTAGCCTCTTTAAATTTTTGTTTGATAGCCTAAGCCATTTTTGCTTTGTTCTCATATTCTCTTTTAAAGGACTTCTTTGCTCTGTTTGTATGGTTCTCCTGTTTCTTAATACCAGCTAGATTGGTGTTGCCTTTGTTTTTAAATTTAATAGTTTTTATGCTTCTAAGCACTACATGCACTTATACTTTCCCTCGTCAGGAAGAAGGTATGCCAAAATACTTTTCTGCTTTTGATTTCTACCACTTTATTTTTTGTCTTCAGGGAAATCATAGAATTATTTGGCTTGGAAGCAACCTTTGAAGATCATCTATTCCAGTCTGTGGTAGACCTGTAGTGCCCTGTGGAATGGCCCAGATTGTTATTTAGGAAATATAAGTAAGTTTTTCTTAGGCAGAAACAGTTTACACTAATTAGTAGAGTGTTGTCATCCTCTTAGCATTTGTACTCAGGTGCAGAGTTAGCCTCCCTGCAGTGAGAATCCTGAGCATGAATCAGATGGGAAACCATGCTGCTGATGGAAGCAGAGGAACAGGGAAAGAAAGGGAAAAGGCAGCAATGGTGAGTCAGGTGTGCAGTGCTCTAAGGGAAAGGAGATATAATTCACTCCTTAAAGAATATTGACACAGCACAAACTTAATATTGTTTTAATATGAGTTGTGCTTTGTACTGAAACATAAATTCATCTTTCAAATGCATAGTTTTCATAGAGTTTGATGCTCATAATGACTATTCCATTATGTACCATCACTTATCTACATTTCACTGAAATTCTCTGAGGGAAGGATATTGCAGGAACTTTGTGGGCAGCTGTGTTTAGGCTCTCAATACCTATTAGTACCTCTTTTTCATATTCCCGATTCCTTATGATACCCACTTTTCAGTATTTTTAATTAAAAGTGTTGATAAAAGAACTTTATATTTAAAAGTAGGATTTGACTGTATTCTAATAACAAGCAATGATGTGTTTTTAAAGAAGTAAGGCCTCTCTAATCTACTTCTTTCTGCTTTTTCACAGGGGAGGGAGAAGTCTCAAAATCTTAAATATGTCTCATTTCTTTACTAAGCGGTTGTAGAAATTAATCAGGTGTGAAGTCTTTTTTTGAAACACAAGGAGTTTCTGTAGTACTGATCATGTTATATTGGGTGTTCTTGGGAGGATCCGATATTACATGCAGAGATAAAAATTTCTGTGAAGGAGAACCTTTTCTGGGGCCAGAAACTAATTTTTGAAAACAGTTATCAGATGTCCTAGTGTCTTTAGCAGTGGTTTATTAAATAAGGATAATGTTTTAGGTTATTAAAGATAAACTTTAAATTCTACCTGTTCATATAAATATGTGGTTCTTTAACAGGCCAGAAGCATGGTTATCAGGAGACATGCTGTGGAATTACCCTGGTGTGACCTTGTAACTGATGGATTTGAAAAGCATTAAGCATTATTTGAACTGGTTCAGTACTCTGAAGGCCTCTTAATTGTACTGCCAGTATTCTTGTTCTTAAAACTTGTAATGAAGGGGGATGTATTCTGGACTGCTTGTCTTGGTTACACACTCTCACAGGCAGCTCTCACACTGCACTTGTATTGCACCTTAAAGTAATTGTGATCTGTTTGCTTGTTTGGTTTATTTTAATTTTGAGCAAGTGCTACGACTTTTCATCCACAAAGCAAATAGCTGTTGCTTTTGATTAGTAACTTAAACCTTGGCAAGTACGTAAATTCCTCAGCAGGGCACTGGTTTTGAAGAGCTGCTTATGTTCCAGGGGAAAACTTTTGAACAGATTGTTTCAGAACATGTGATTTTTATTTTTTTAAATTTTTTTTCCTGCTTCTGTACTACATTATCTGCACTGATTTACTTCTTTCCTCCAGGAAACACATTTGCATTAAAGATCCGGTCTTCTGTTTATTTAGTTCCTGCTGCTTATTGCTTCCATGGGGTCCTCTTTGACCTTACAATTAACAGAAAAATAACTGATATCCTGGCAATTATATCAAGAAGAAATTAAGTACAAGGAGCTGATAAATTCTGATGGATTCTTTCACTGATCGAACTTCTCTTTTGACATGCTAAGATACTCAGTAGTAAAAATAAAGAAAAAGATTTAAAAAAACCATAAGGAGAATGTTTTTCATAGAACCTCTGATACTTCACTTAAGGCTTTAAACTACAGGAGTCAGGGATATCACTGGTTCCTATTGTTAAATGTTGGCTTTGTCATCAGAAAATGTCAGTATTTTCTGGAAGATACTCTAACCTGGTCTGAATCAATTCTTATTGATCTGAGCTGTTTTGACTAACTGACTTGTAAGTAGAATAGTTGCATTGCACCATAACATTTCATAGTCCCAGCTGATACACCCCGAGTTCTCTTTTAATTCGGTCTGCAGATGTAAGGACTCCTGCTGCAGTTAGAGCAATACTGAAATAATAGTAAGTATAAGAGATCATTCATGCTTTTAAGCTTAATGACATACAGCAAATTCAGTGAAATAATAGTGAGGTTCTCCTTTGTTGGTGTATTTAAATTGTATTATGTTATTATAATTTTGTTGGAAATAAGCAAGACTGATGTGAGATAAAGCTGTCATATCTGAGAATTGAAAGGCTTGACCCCAATGTTGTCTGCTTGATGTCACTTTAAATGTCTAGGCTTCCTAATTTAGTCTGATTTGAACATAACAGTGTCATGTTTGGAGACACAGGATGCCAAGAAAGGAAGCAGATGATTTACATCCCTTGAGCTTCCCTAAGTGGGAGTTTCAGATTTGAATTTGGCAATAAAATAATGAGATTTTAAATGATAAGAGAAGGTGGGGTACCATGGCCTGCAACTGAACGCCTTGGCAACTAAGCTGGCATGTACTTTTGCCAAAATGGAAGGGATGATTGCATTTTATCTTTTTATTATTTAGGAAAAAAAATGAAAATAATGTGAACAGGAGTAGACAACCTGAAAAGGCAGTTTCATCCCTCCAGTGGAGAAGATAAGAACCTGGCAGTTTTAAGTTTATGATTGGACTTCATGATTTTTACATGATTTTTAGGGTCTTCTCCAATCTAAATTATTCTATTCTTCTGTTGTTTACTTCACCCAGCCACTTAGCTTCATCACTTAACATCAGTGGTGATAAAGTTATGCAGTCATATTGTAGAAAGATAGGGAGAAATGACAGCTTGGCCTAGCTGTAGAATTTTTCTTGCAATTTTCTCAGAAGGTTTTGTCATTGTTACTGTTCTTTGCTTTTGACAGTCACCTGATATCCTTATTAGCCACCTTTGACACCAGAAAGCTAAGGGCATTCAATATTTTTAAAGGCTGTTGGGTCATATTTGCAGTATGAAAAAATGTTTCACACAGTCTGCAATGTTACCATGGCAGAGGTATCCCCCCATTAAACCCTGTTTCACATCGGCAATTATGCAGAAAATGGAATTATGAGAATATAAATGATGGTGAGCTTGAGAAACCATGTGACCTTAGGCACAGAAATAGTGCACTGGTGTGAAGTGTTTGAAGAACATCCATTTTTTAGCCAGGTTAGGGTTTTTTTGTTTAGCAAAGAGATTCAGCCAGGCTGCTGGTGAGTATTTAGAAGGTGTGATCTGGTGATTTGCATCCTGATTAGCAGTGGCACCCAGTGAGGTTGTGTAGCCAATGGCTGGTCCTTAGATTGGGAACATGGTGAGAGCCTGATGGACCAGCCTGAGAATCACTCAGTTTCCTCTGTCTTTATCTACTGTAACTCCTAATCTGACAGGTGAATTCTGGTGTCTCTTAGCAGGAGGTCATGCCTTTTTTGAGGCTGTTTACATAAATTAAGTGACAAAGCTGTATCCTATTTTCTGCTCCCTATCAATATGTCTGATTCAATACTAGACCAGCTTTGTCAAAAAAATGTTATTTGTGGCTGTCCCAGAACTTTGAACACAGCACCACTTATGTATTATGGTAGTGGCAATAACATCATTGCATTGATTTTCCATCCACCATCACTCCTTAGCTGTACTGAAACTGTTAAAAACGTGGTCAGGACTTTGGGGTAGAAACTGGGACAGG